>NW_008360301.1:1751795-1771847 GCF_000622305.1 Nannospalax galili
CTGCCCTTGCAGAGGACCCAGGTTCGATTCCCAGCACCCACATGGCCACTAACAACCATCTGTAATTCCAGTTCCAGAGGATCCAATGTACTCTTCTGACCTCCACGGGTATTGCACAACATGGGTGCACTTACACTCATGCAGGCAATACATTCATACACATAAAATAAAAATAATAATTAAATTATTTAAAAAATACAGTTTTGTTTCTGGATCTTTTCAAAACCTACCTTTCTGAAGCAGAGCTGGGTTATGATCCTCAAGGCCTTCCTGTCAGTGACTCATTTCTTTCAAATAGGTCACACCTCCTAAAGGTTCTACAACCTTTTAAGAAAGAAGCCCTAACTGTGGGCTAAGTGCTCAAGCACATGAACCGGTGGGAACAGATCACAAACTATAACTCTAAAATTTCTAGGTTCTGTTGAATGAGGAATCCTCCATGTAGGACAAATGGAGTAGAGTGGCCACAGCTGCCCCTGTTGATTTAGATAGGATTAAAGCAAGTGACCCAACTTCAAGAAGAAACCACAGTTAAGGGGTTTTCTCACCTTGTTCTAATCCCTTCACCTCATTGCCTTTCCTGGAAAGCACACTAGGGTGTTCTGCTTATTGTCCTATTCTTCAATACCTATTGATGTCTTGGAGGCCCATCATGAGTTGTTCTCAGTACCCAGCACAGTCAAAAGTCTTCAGGATGCATCAGTGGCCTTAGAGGGGCTCCTTAGAATCCAGGAGTCCCAAGGTATCGCTCTTCTGTGACACTGTCCACTGGGGAACCTGCATGCCTACTGCCTCAAAGGAGACAAAAAAATTCAGTTTCCATGCCTCACACAATTTATATTTTGTAATCATACCTGTTATCAGTAATAAAATGTTCTCCAGTCTCCAAAAATGGTTTACTTTTAAATGGTGCATGTCTAGTTCTACCTAACTCTCCTCTAGAATAGATAGCATTCTTTCAACATATACTGATGAAATAGAGGTTATGTTGGCCAATATTTGACATACGTCTAGCTTTAATTTTTGGGTGTAAATTAAACAGCTACATTTTCATTTCAAACTATAGAGTTAGGAAAACCACTTAGATTAGCTTCACATTTAGAATGAAACATTTATTCATGGTTTATACACTTATTTGTGGTTTGACCAGGGATTTGCACTTCTGACACTCTTTTCCCTGTTCTAACAATGCTTTAATTGTTCAAAGAATCATGCGGGGTTGGTGTATTCTGTTTGAGTCCTTCCCCGTCACCCTGTACTGCTATATAAGCTCTGTGAATAGCCTAACTGGAGGATGGTTACTTCTTCCAGGGAAGTCAAAAACAGCCTGGAAGAGCACAGGCACACTGGACACAAATACGTGTCCTGAGAGAACTCGCCCATGTTTCAAAATCTCGTTTTTATAAGTAATCAAAGAACATGATTTGGACATCAAATTTTTTACAGAGGAAGGCAGGAGGAGTCCCTTTCCTACCCTCTTTGTGTTCCAGATCTGTTCTTCTACTACCCACTGTATGTACCTGTCCTTTGCAGGCCCTGTGATGAATGTATAGATAAACAGGTCTGTCCTAGTTTGTTCTTCATTGCTGTGACAAAACACTCTGACCAGTACCAACTTGGGGAGGAAAGGGTTTATTTGTCTTACATCTCCCAGGTCGCAGTTCATCAGGGAGCCCAAGGTAGGAACTCAGGGCAGGAACCTGGAGGCAGGAGCTGGAGCACAGGCCGTGGAGGAACACTGCTTACTGGCTTGTTCCCCTGGCCCCGGCTCAGCTTGCTCTCTTATCCAACACAGGCCCACCTTCCCAGGGGTAGCACAACCCACAGTGGGCTGGGCCCTCCTACATCACTCATCAAGAAAATGCCCTTCAGACATGGCCACAGGCCAGTCCAATAGAGGCAATTCCCCGGTTGAGGCTCCCTCAACCCAAGTGTGTCAAGTTGACACTAAAGCTATCCACCGCAAGGTCCTTGGCAATAGATGCATATACAATTAATTTTGAAATGCTATCAACCTTCCAAGTGGAAGTTCATACGATTATCAAGCACTGCCAGTGCATTAGAAGCATGGCATCACTAGTTCTTCCCTTCAGGGTCTCACAAGCCTGTACTGGAGATATCAGCTGTGATGGTGCATCACTCTTTGGGATTGAGGGTCCCTTTTCTGACCAGTGTTTATAATGAAGTTTATAATTAAGGGCCATATAGCAAAAGACAGATAGCAGAGGAATCATAGATTTATTTAAGTTGGTCATGAAATGGAAGCCTCCATAAGGAAATGAAGACCTGGTGAAATGGACAAAACTGTCTGGAGTAGTAGCCTTGATGAAATTCTAGTCATAGGGAAGTGTGAGGGAATAGAGAAATGTGATCTGATAATACAACTGAAGGTTCCAGAGGGAGGACTGCTTGTTCAGACTCTTCTCTGTGTCCTCAGGCACAAGACAGTCTTTTCTCCTGGGCATAGCCAAGATACCGCTTACATAAAGATCTTACAATCTGATTCAGGAAAAGGAAAACTTTCCTAGATATTTGGATCCTTTTCACAAGAGGAAGGAGAGGAAGGGGAGAGAAATCTCCTTTCTGCTGTTTCCTTACATGCTGAGGTGACAGATTTGAGGGTGGCATGTTCTGAGTTCCACAGAGTACACATGGTTGTTGGTATAATGCAATCCTCACTTTTGTAGCCTTGGGGCCTCAGCTCATTCATAATCGTCTGGACTGTTTCTCTACATGAGGCCTTATCACATTAAGTTCTATTAATAACCATTCACATCTGCAAACCCAGCATGGATGCAGCTCTAATCATCAGGGACAGCTTAGTCTCCTTGAAGAACTCTCCCTGATTTAGCTAGGTACAGCCTTTCCAATGATTTGGGACTTTGTTTTCCTTTGGGACAGGTGAAGATGTTGGATCTTAACTCTCTCATTCTCACAGTAACAACACAAAACATGAAAAAACTGAATATTAAACATTTTCTTAGATCATCCAGGCATTCCTACAGCACGAATTTCCACCTGAACTCTGGAAAGAAAGTCAGATGCAGAGTCACAGCTGGCTGTGAGCAGAAGGCTGGGGATCACACAGGGATAACCACAGGGTTATTGGGATGTGCTAAGAAAGCTGGGCCTGAGTGAACTTTGGAGGTGAAGAGTGAGTGCCTGGTAAGTCAGAAAACTCACACTTGTCTGAGTTTAACTTTCAGGGTCTCCCTGTGAATATCAGAGAAAAGTTTTCTGAATCCAGAGCCTGGCATGGACTTGGAGAAAGGGCAACATTCTTGGAATATTCTGAGTGTTCTGCTGCCCACAAAATTGATGGGGGAAACTGACTTACCTGAGTCTAGAGGAAGGTCAATGAGAAATCTGTAGCCCTCGCTGTCCTTGTCTTACGTAAGAGGAAAATAAAGGTTAAGAAATGTCCCCCGGATATCAGTATCCCAGGGTACAGGAATGCTGACCCAGTAAAACTCAAAGACTCCCTAATACCCTAGATCCACACCAGCAGTGCTCCAGCATAAGGGCAGGGGGTAAATAACTAAGGGAGCAGCGAGCCAAGCAGCCAACCAGAACCTTAAAAACTTCTGAGGCAAATCGTATCTCTACCTCAAAGGGAATAAGAGATTGTTTATTCTTGGGCCAAATATGGCTGACCATGGCCTGCAAACATGGATTCATATTGCCCTATATAACATATTCCAATGTGGAAATAGTTTCATAAAGATGTTTTATAGTTATAGGGCAATAGAGATAATTTTTACTTACACAGATGGAAGCATCAGTGTACATGTTACAGCAATAGCAGAAAATTCTACTACAGGCTTCACATGCTTTCTGATTACATTCTTGGTGTTCAGTTCAGTGGAAGCTAATGGTCTGTTAATATATTCCAAAAGAGTTTTCACTAGTGGTCACAGGATGTTAGGTCATACACAGACCTTAAGGGAACTACAGCCAGCCTAAGATAATTTGGTCCGAATCTGTAACAGTCCAACCTTCAACAACCAACTTTTTTGTCAGTCAGCCTTGCAGAATATTTGGTATTTGGCACCGCTGTGTTTTTTTCCGGGAACTTCAGGCCACAGAAGACACACTAACATTGGCTTTGCCTTTGCCGTCACTTCTCTTACTTGATGAATCCTGTTTGTTTTTCATTAAAATGTTACAATTTATACACAGGTAAAAACTGGCTTTCAGAGACAAAGTAAGCATTATAACCAGTTGGAAAGGGCAGAGATGTTAAGTGTATCATATAAGAAACTTAAAATATCCATGATTCATATTGTTAGGGCTATAACTGGAAAAGAATATACATGGTCAGGCACTTCATGTGAGCGTAGAGATGAAAATTTAAGTATCAAAAAGATACTGATAATGAAAAATATCAAAAGAAAAATCAAGAGTTTGTGCAAGAGAGATGACAGCATCAGGAATGCATTCTGATCTTGCAGAGGAGCAGAGTTCAGATTCTAGCATGCTGGCATTATAACTGGTGTGAGCAGACAGACAAACATGGGTGCTGAGAACAGAGCTCAGGTCCTCTATAAAAGGAGCAAGGATGCTTAAACACTAAGCCACCTTCCCAGCCCCTAAAAATGCTTCTAGGGGACCATGAGATGGCTCAGGGGTAAAGGCACTTGCTGCCAACTGATGACCGGAGTTTGATCTCTAGCACTCATATGGAGTGAAGGACAGAACTGAGTCCCATAAGTTGCCTTCTGACCTCAACAAATGTAAAATGAAACCCACATGCCTCTTCTACACACACACACACACACACACACACACACACACACACACACACATACACACACACAAACAAAATTAGTCAATAAATTATTTTAAAATATTAAAGAATTATTTTAATGAACTTGAAAGAAAACTAAACACAAATAAGGAAAGAATCAGTAAGCTGAAGTTATGTTAGTAGAAACTTCCAAAACTGAAATGTAAAGGTAAAGAAGTAAAAACACATAAAAAGGAACACGCAAGAACAGTGCGACAATTACTAAAGGTAAAGCACAGGTGTAAGAGTCAAGGCAGAGGGAGAGCACAGCACTGGAAGCCAAGGAAGGTCTGAAGTGACGACTGAGGCGATCAAGGTGGGAGAGCACAATACTGCAGCAGACGGAATGTTTGAAGCAGTGACTGAGAATGTCCTAAATATTAGTAACACAGTGAGGCTCCCGGAAGTTCAGAACAGAATGTGTGTGTGCATACATTTAAGTAAAATATTATATACGTATACATATATATATATATATTTATATATGCACTAAGTCATCTCTTATTCTAGGTAGGGAAATCAAAATGAGAATTTTTGTAAGAAGCCAGAGTAAAGAAAATACTTTATCAGTAGATGAGCAAAGCTAAGAATTATGTTAGAGTTCTTTTTAGAAAACATGTAAGAAAGAAGAAAAAAATATTTAAAATATTGGAAGAAAATTACACTCCAATTTGTACTATAGTTTGGTATACAGAAAAATTATCCATCAAAAGTAAAAGAGAAATTTTTTAAAATCTTGAATAAGCAAAAACTGGAGAATTTAACCTTAGACTTGATGGACTTGTATATTAAGAAAGAACTTCACAGTAAATGTAAATGTCATAGGTCTAAACTCAGACTTCCTAGGGCTGGGAAGATGGATCAGCAGTTATGAGCACTGACTGCTCTTGTAGAGGATCAGGGTTGGGATCCCAACACCCAGATGGAGGGTAACAACCATTCTTAACTCCAGTTCCAAGGGTCTGATGTCCTCTTCTGGCCTCCATGGGCATTGTGACATGGGTTCACTTACATGCAGGCATAACACTCATACACAAAATAAATAAGTAATTTAAAACTTAGACTTCCATAAAGAAAGAAACAGCATTAAAGTAAGAAAAATGAATGTAAGTAAAATATTCAGTTTTTTCATTGTTCCTTGATTTATAGGAAACTACTTGCTCAAGATAGTAATAACAGGGGCTGGGGATTTAGCTCTTGCGGGAGAGTACTTGGAAAAAAAATAGTAATAATATCATTGTATTGGGCAACTTTACTAGGTGAGGAAGTGGAACAACAGCAATGTTTATGAGGGCTGGGAAGAAGAATCCAGAAGAGGCTGTTATATTTGTTTTATGGGGGCTGGAGAGATGGCTCAGAGGTTAAGAGCACTGGCTGCTCTTGCAGAGTATCCAGGTTCTGCTCCTAGCACTCACACGGCAGTTAACAACTGTCTGTATTATTAACTCCAGTTCCACGGGATTCAAGACCTCCACAGGCACTGCATGACATGGGTGCGCTTTATACACATGCAGGCAATAAATTCATGTACACAATACCAAAATAATAAAAAAAATATTTTTTAAAAACAATATGTGCATTATGAGGAGGCCATATAGCTTTATTCAAAGTGAATCTAAGCTTTCAACATACATTGCAAGCTCTAGGACAACCTCAACTTTTAAAAGAGGTACAACTAATATGTTAACAAAGAATAAGGTGAAGTCAAGCAAAATGCTCCACTAGAACTAGCAGGCAAACAAGAAGGTTAAAAATTGAAAAGAAAGAACGAGCGCAGTAAATAGTAAATGGTTACAATACGGTGGATGTTTATTCAACTATATTAACCACTGTTTTAAGTGTTGTTGGTCTAAACACACCAAATAAAAAAAAACATCATAAATATATCTGCTTTTGTCTGTTTTTTTTAAGACAATGCCTCTTTTTAAAAGCTGGAACAGATATGGTAATGTTAGATAAAAATGACGTCAAAGAACAGGAAATTGTCGGGGATGAAAAGAACCGCTATGTAAAGAAAAGCAGTCAATTCCTCTAGTGCACAGATCGTTATGTATGTACCGGACCACAAATTGTTAAAACTGATAGAACAGTAAATATAAAAGACTTATTCACTGTGATAATTGAGTATTGTGATACATGTCTATCAGAAAAAGATACCTCCAACAGGAATAACATCAGTAAGAACATGGTTAAGCTCAACAGCTTCATCAATCAACTGGATTTAATTGACCTCTTTAGACTACAATAGACACCTTTGTCCCACAACAAGAACAGTGAAATATACACTGCTCTGAAACTCACATGGATCAGTCACCAGGATAAATTGCATTTTGGGGTCATAAATATATCATGCCAAACTGAAAAGAAATCATACAAGGTGAGCTTTCACAGAAACATATTAGAATTAAAGCTAGAAATCTATTAACAAAAAGACCACCAGTCTCCAATGAATAGTTCCAATCCCAGGGTCACACAGATATCTCTGTTAAAATAAATGGGTCACTAAACAAAACCAAAGGTCATGAAACTGGGAAAGGGACTAGTAGGAAGCAGAAGGCTTGATAAGGATGGGAGGAAGATGAGAGGGTGGAGGGGACAGGGAGTAACAGAAGGTATTATGTGTATGTATGAACCTACCAAAGAGGTGTGTGGGACACTGTCGGAGCAGTGGATAGGATGGGGATTCAGAGCACTGTGCCTATGTTAGAAAAAGAGAGAGATCCATAATTCCATCTCAGGATTCTAGAGAAAGGACAACAATGTAAATAGAAGGCGGTAAGAAAGAGTAAACAACGAAAATTAAAGAAATCAATATTTAGAAGAAGAAAATTTATAGAGAAAACCACCAAAACTGAAGGGTATTTCTTTTAAAGGAGCATTTAATGATCTTAGAATAAGTTAACAAATCCATTGGTGGTGCACACCTGTAGTCCCAGCCCTTGGGCGGCAGAGGCAGGCGGATCTCTGTGAGTTCAAGGCCAGCTTGACCTACATGGTGAGCTCCAGGACAGCTCGGGCTACAGGGAGACCCTGTCTCAAAAAGACCAAAACAAAAAGTTTAAAAAAAAATCTACCAAAACTTACCTGAAACAAGGTGAGGTAAATGAAAACATGAATATGGCCACCTATTTTAAATTTGAGATGGTGTTAATAACCTTCCCAATCAGAAAGTACCTGGCTGATCCAGGGTGTTTCAGTGGTGAATCTTACCAAGTTCTAAGGCAGAAGTGACATTAATCTTCTATGAACCCTTCTAGTAAAACAGAAGCAGAGGGAGTACTTTGTAAATACAAAACCATCATTGCCTTCTCACTAAACCAGAATGTTACAGGAAAAGAACAGACTATCCTCAGTAGCACATGTGTAGAATCTTCTATCAAACATGACCATTTGAGTCCATCAATGCATGAGAAGAATACATATTTATCATGGCACAAGGAAGACACATACCAGGTATGCAAGACTTGTCCAGTATTCTAAAAACAACTAGTATAACCTGTCATAATCATATTCCAGATTAAAAAATCATGTGATCATATCAATAAATGAAGGGAAAGCAATCGAACTATCCAATATCCATTCCTGTGAGAAGTTCTCAACAGCCTGGGAATATGGAAGAATGTCCTCAACTTGGAAGACACATCCCATACCATCACACTTCATAGTGTGTTCCATAAAAGTCCAATCGCAAGATGCCTAGGAAGAGAGTCACAGGCTAAGGCTGCCCAGAGGCAGCAAGGCGAGTTGGATCTCCATAATTTGGGTCAGATTTAAGGCTGTATATATTGGTTAGGACAAAAGTATCTTTTCTCAAACCATAATGTTCTGGTTTATGTAAAACTAATATCCAAGAGCAGGTAGATTGTTGGCACTAAGGGTCAGTTGTAAAGCTCAATACACGATGCTAAAGGTTTTGTCTGTTACAATTTTCTAGGAACCTATGCAGGAAAAAACCTGACAGAGTACTCTGGGACAGTCATAGTGGTCAGGACTCAGGATAGATATAGTCATATAAAGCTGAATTCTTATAGTCTGGTCAACCATTTGCATCATATGCAACAGTGATCCTGTGAGATTATATCGTACAGTGATAGGACTTAGTATTTGTGAATACACTTTATAATATTTGTACAATGCCCTAGTTTGATCTGTGTTCCTATGACAAGTCACTCTGACCAAAAGCAACTTGATGAGGAAAGAGTTTATTTCATCTTACAGTTTACAGTCCGTCACTGAGGGAAGCCAGAGTAGTCACGCAAAGCAGGAATCTGGAGGCAAATGAAGGGGAGACCATGGAAGGATGCTACTTACTCTCTTGCTTTACCTGGCTTGCTCAGCTACCCTTCTTAACCACCCAGGGCCCCCTGCCCAAGGGTGATACTGCCCACAGTGTTCTAGGCTCGCTACATCAATTAGCAATGAAGAAAACACCTCTCAGATATGCCCACAGGACACTGTGATGGAGAACATTCCTCAATTGAAATTCTCTCCTCTCAGGTATGCTTATGTTTGTTTCAACTTGACTAAAACCAGCCAGCACACACAATAACAAAATTTGCCTAAGAATGCAATTGTAGGTATCACTGTTCAACGACAAGTCTGTATACATACATACACAGACACAGACACAGACACACACACACAGAGAATACATGTACAAAAATTTTCTCTTCTTTTCATATAACAAATGTATTACTCCATTTTGACTATTTTTACCTGATGATCTTAGTGTCCCAACTGTATGTAATTTCCTCTTTTCTTTATAGTTGCATGATATTACATTGACTGTATTAAAATATAAATAACCAATTTTCTATTAAAGATACTTAAGCTGTTTCCATTATTTCCTGTTAGAAGCAATACTGTAATAAACCTGATTTCTCCCTTTTATATTTGTGGGCAAAGCATCCAAATTGGAACTTCTGAATTGGGGTAAATGCATTTACATTTTTCGTTGAAGTGGCCCATGCCTATCAGCCCAGCCACCTGGAGGAATGAAGATAGGCATCTCAAGAAAGCCAGGATAAATTACTGAAATGTTATTTAAAAAGCAACTGGAAGCCTGGGTATGTAATGCAGTCACAGAGACCTTGCCAAGCGTACGTAAAGCCCTGGATTTGATCTCCAGCTCAGAAAATGAATTTTTCCTTAGTATTGCTCCCTGATCCTCTGTTGGAGTTGCATGAACCTTGGTGTCACTGGCAAAGTAATAATGTGTCTATTTTTCCAAACCCTTGCTAGCTCTTTTCAGTAATACAATATTGTTTTTTCACCAGGCTGGGTGGTAAAAAAGTGTTTTGAAGTGGATGAGGGTGAGGTCAAGTAACAAGTACCTCTTAGAACCCAGTAGTTCCTAATCACCTGTCATGCTTCTGTTCCCGCTTCCTGTCTCATGCTGGGTAGATTCATTCAAGGACCTAGCCAATGAACAGAGTAACTGTCTTATAGACATATTGGTTGAAACAGGGAGTCTTCTAGGTTACTTTGACAGTATAAAGGAAGTGGGGACCAAACACATCCCTGCCACCATCTTGGCCCTGAAGTGACATTAATTTATTCTCACACAGCATTCCTATGTAGGACATTGGGAATCCATGGGAGCCAGTGGGATATTTGCTACACATTCATGTCTCTTTGATAAGCAGTTTAATTTTAACCAAATGATATTGAGGCTCTTTCCATTTCTAGAGTCTTTTCTCTTTTTCTGGGCTGTGAACTGAGTATCTTCCTTTGTCTACTTCCTAGTTTCTTGCTTCAGTGTTCTCATTTATTACTAGAAACGTTTTGTGTCACAGATGAGCTTTTTGCATCAAAGGATTCAAAGGTGGATTCCTTATTTGTCAGTTTATCTTGTCCCTTATTGTGTGTTTTAAATTTTTTTATTTATTATTTATTTCAATTTGTGTATGAGTATTTTGGCTGCATGTATACAAGCACACACTTACATATTTTATTTACTGATAATTTTTATATTGATGGTATATGCAAAGTTTTCACTGGTTTTGTTCTGTGTCAAACTTAGAAAGATCTTCACTTTCATGTGTCTTGTGGGTGTTTTGATAGTGTTATGGTTTTTATATTCTTGTCCATTTGGAGTTTATTTTATTGCTTGGTATAAGGTACAGATTCTATTTAGTCTGTCTGTAGAACATTATTTTCTT
This sequence comes from Nannospalax galili, assembly GCF_000622305.1. Classification (NCBI taxonomy): domain Eukaryota; kingdom Metazoa; phylum Chordata; class Mammalia; order Rodentia; family Spalacidae; genus Nannospalax; species Nannospalax galili. Next base: position 1,762,743 of record NW_008360301.1, read on the forward strand.
TTATTTATTTATTTATTTATTTATTTATTTATTTATTTATCTTTATTTGAGGAAAAGTCTTATGTAGCCCAGGCTGCCCTCAAACTTAACATGTATTCAAAGATGATTTTGAATTCCTGATCCTCCTCCTCCTCCACCTCCCAAGTAGTAGGATTATAAGCATGTGCCCCCACACCTGGTTTATGTAGTGTTTGGGGCTCAAACCCAGGGCATCCCTTGGTGACTGACAACTGTCTGTAACTCCAGTTCCAGGGGATCTGACACCCTCTTCTGACCCCCTTGGGCATTGCACAACACAGATGCACCTACATACATGTAGGCAATACATACACATAAAATAAAAATCATAAAAAATATTTTTTAAAAAGATTAAAAAAAATCAAAACGAGCAATTGGAGAAAGAATACAGGGAAATGCTCCCATTCAGAATTGCTACAAAAAAATCTTGGAATAAATCTTGGAATAAACCAAAGACACCAAAGACCTCTACAATGAAAATTTTAAATCATTAAAGAAAGAGATTTATTGACATTGAGACATTTTCACATGCATTTCTAATCTCTACATACATGACTATTACTGGTCACAGTCGCCCACCTTCTGAGCTCCTCGGCATTTGAGCATGAATACAAACTCATCAGGTAGACAGCCTTCCTCTCCCACTAGAGCCTCCATACTCTGCCATCCCTGCCACTGTCCACTGTGCTGTCAGCACCCCCATCCATTCCCCCCTATCTGCCCTTAGCTGCTCAGTGGTCCCAACATCTTATTGAACATGCTTAGAGACCAGTTTCATCCTAACTAAAGATCTGTGTGCATAAAGGTCTGGCTTTAGATTCCCTAGCCAGTTCATTGGTGTGTTGCTCTGTGTATTTTAAGCCCCTAGGCATCAAAGCACCTTTTGATGTCCGGCAGAGCAAATCTCTCTTTTCAGCTTTCAGGCTTTCTGTTTTCAGTTTTCAACAAAAGCATTGATTGCATTTTCATTACATTCATGAACTTAGGAAGAGTTTCCCCCCTGTGATGTTGAATACTTCTCAGCAACACGTGCACTTCCTCATGGCTCCAACTTTCTACTGTAGCATAAGCAGAATTTTAAAGTTTTTAAAAAAATTTCCTGTTTCCTATTAGATTTAGATCTAGATGTTCAATATCTCTTTGTTGATGTTGTAAATGGGCTTTTTCATTTATATTTGAAAAAAATGTTATTTGAGAGAGAGCGAGAGTGAGAGCGAGAGAGAGAGAGAGAAATTGTGTGCAAATTTGGAGAGTTAGTTTTTTTCCTCTCTCCACCTCTACAAGGGTTCTGGTGTGGATCCCAAGTACTCTGGTTTGCATAGCAAGCACTTACTTACTGGACCATCTTGCTGGTCCCAGCTTCCTATCTTTAGTTGCTTTTGATTTTTATTTGTGACTGATTTATGTATACTATCTTTAAATCCTATTATTTTCTGAGCTACATTACTCCCTGTAGTAATGTTTATTTAAATGATGGGTATTTTAGGTCCATGTGCATATAAATCTTTGCTTTCACATTTGTATGCCACAACAATCTTTCTTCTTTTTTTTAAAAGATGAATTATCTAACAGTTCTAAAGGAGTAATCATCATATCCATTAGAGTCAGTATTTCCCTTAATACTTGTTTATGAAAGTCACATTGTGATACTGAAAATAAATTTATTGACAATCTCTGATACCCATGACTTTAAGAACAATATGTGTCTCCTGTCTCTTTTTAGAATACCTTTTAGAATCCCTTTTGGAATATTTTTTAAACTAAAATATTTTCAGCTGTTGTGCAAAATAATAGGGTTCATAGATATTTTTATAATTAAATATCATTATACTTTCTCATATCCTCATATTCCTGCCCTCATCCTCCCATTCTTCCCCATCACATTCCTCTGCTTCTTGCCCCAATCGCCCTCTAGTCCAGTTATGAGAACAACAGCAACAAAACATACACATATATATGGTAGTTAACTTTTTTTCCCCACTATCTCTCTTGTTCCCTCTTTCCCACTCCCTATAGACTCCTTCTATCCACATAGGCCTTCTACTGAGAAAGATCAATATTATGTCCTAATTCTGGTATCTGATAATTAATATTGATTGTGCGTCTTGCCAGACTCTAGAATCACCAAGGACACATTGCACAGGGCATATCTTTCAGGGATTTTCTATGTTGGATAAATTTGGTGGGTGGGGAGACCCACTATATCAGGTGAGCAGCATCAGCTTGGGTCCCAAACTATAAAAGTAGAAAGGGTGCTGAGCACCAGTGTTCATTGTCCTCTGCTTTCTGACTGTAGATGCAGTGTGACTAGTCCTCTCCTGCTCCAGCCACCACACCTCCCCTGACAGGATGGACTGCGCTCCCTGGAATTATAAGCCAAAATAAATATCACCTTCCTTAAGTTGTTTTGTCAGATATTTTGCCATATACATTTAAGAAAAGTAGCAGAAAATTGGTACCAGAAGTGAGATCATTGGTGTGAATTAATAGACTAATATGTTTGACAGAGGAGAATTTCAAGGCAAGATGAAATTCAGGCTGCGGAATGGTTATTGTTCACCATGCTAACAGTAGAAAAGAGCAATAAGTGAGGCAGGAGGAATTTTTTAAATGTGTAGTTTCACAAGTAAAAGAGCTCAAACAAGTTCAAAACTATAGCCAATGTTGGTGCTGAAAAAGAAGCTGTAATTATTAAAGAGAAATCTGCTTTGCACTGAGACAATGGGAAATGGGCCCTTAGGGAAAGATCCAGCCCATCAAAGACTCCAATTGCAAAGATACACACAGATTTATTTGAAAGGAGAGAATTTGAACTTAGATCTTAATTGAAGGGAATTCTATTTAAAAACAACTGGCTTAGAAGTTTATTGTTTTCCGATTCTTCCCACCCCCAGCGCACTCAGAGATTGCTGTAGCTGAGGTCCACGAGGGCCAGGCTCCATCAGCACCTGCAGCAGAAGTTGGTAGAATCATCCATGTGATTCTAGTTCTGCAGGCATGAAGGAAGCAAGACTGAGACTCATGGAATTTCTGTCATGGTTTCAGAGAGTAGCTGATGCCACGCAGTGTGTGGAAGGGACAGATGTTTGGAACGAGGTCCTGAGGTGACAGTGTGAAGCTGCGAAGGTGAAGCTCGAGCTGCAGTAGAGATCCCAAGATCTTAAAACACCACAGGATAGGCCCCAAAGAGAGGAAAGCTGTGTACATACAGTGACACTGGCCCAAGACTGGGACTGTGTGCTCCTCAAACTTCACAGTTGGAGAAGTGAAGTTACCGAGTCCTTCAGATCCCAGATAATCTATCAAACACTCCGAATGCTGGAAATGGTTCTGCGGAATTTGCTGTTTCCCTTGATGGGATTTGGTTTTCCTTTGGTCTGATCTTTCCTTCCTATATTCCCATTCCTCCCTTTTGGAATTTGAATTTTATTCTATGTCATTGTATATTGGAACCATGTAACTTTTTATACATAGGGACTCACAGTTAAGAGGTTTCCTCCAGTCCCAGAGGAGACTTTTTGGACTTTTAAACAGTCAGTGTTGATAGTGGGGACTTTTGAAGTTGGACTGAATGTATTTTGCATTATGAAATGGCAATGAATCTGTGAAGACAAGGGGTGGACTGTTATGGCTTGAAAGTGATAGGTTTGTATAATGAGTTCGCAGGAGGTAGGCTTCTGATGGCTAATACTGATTGCCAACTTGACAGGATTTAGAAACACTAAGGGGACAAGCTTCTTGGCATGAATGGGTTAACTGAGGTAGGAAGATCCACTCTATGAGCAGCACTAGCCTCTAGGCTAGGGTCCCAGCTTGCTAAAAAGGGAAAAAGGAAGCTAAGTATCAACATTCCCCATGCTCTGTTTCCTGACTGTGGATTCATTGTTAGCAGTCACCTCCTGCCCCTGTATCCTACTGTCTCCCTGAAGGTGGATCTGGAATAATAAGAATAAAGCTTTCAGTAGTTTCTTTTGTAAGATATTTTGTCACTACAAAGAGAAAAGTAACTAGCACATGGTATAAGGGCAAGAATTACAGGGTAAATGTTCATAATAAATTGCTTCCTAGTCAGTATACGAATAGTAATAACAAAAAATGAACTAGTCAGGCATTTACACCTAATTATAACAAATGTTTATACTGGAAAGTATCAGCATAACATCATACATACAGCTATTCTATAATAGAATATAAAATTGAGACCAGACACAACTATATAATTTGTAGGGTTCAGTGGAAAATAAAAATGTTCCACTTATTCAAAATGCACAAAACACACAGCAATGAAGATATCAGCTGTCTTGTGTCTCTTCCTGCTGGCTTCTAGTTTGGGATGCAGGCTCCAGCTGCATGTGGGAAGCTACAACCAAGTGTTTCCCCTCCTATGAGTCTGCTAGCTCATCTCATTATGGGTATTGTGACCACTGAGCCACTGATGTGTGAGGTATATGATGAAGGGTGGGTACCTGCTACACATATCATTGTTCTGCAAGCCTAGATCAAGCCATTGCTGCCACTCCAAGTGCATACTGTAGAGCACATGCACACATCCTGGGCCTTCTATAAGCCCATGCCAGGGCCTTGTGGGGGCCAAAGGGCAGTGGTGGTCTCAAAACCTGTGGGAAGAAGGTTAGTCAAAGAAGGTATTGAGATACCAGGGGTGGTAGATCAAGCCATTAGAAGTCTTCAGGAGAGGCAGGAAAGTGTCGAAGAATGGGACCGCATGCAGGTCCCTGTCAGTGCTCCACTGCCACACTGATCTTTACTTACAAAACACGAGTCTAGAGATTCAGTTGCTAGAACTTTCAGGATTCCAACCACAGTGTATCACACGAGAGCATGGGCTTTTCTGAGTAACAGGCCCAGAGGCTTACCGAGGCTACTAGTGCAGGAAGCTCAAAAGCAATTTACACACAGAATGGTGCCCCGATCCATTTAGAACCGATGCCAATGCATTTAGAGTTGTTATAATAATGTGGTTTTGCTCTTGGCATTTGATGAGTGGTGTGTGGGCATGCTGGACATCCTGAGAAATGCAATGCTTGTCTCCCATATTGGAAATTTATACTGTTTCCCCATTGACTTTCTAATATTCACACTCATGTGGAAATAACTCATATAAATGTGAACCTACATCAGTCTTGGATCATAGCAAAGCCATATCTCAAAAGCAAACCAAACAAAGTGGAAAATGCAAAGACAAAACAAAGCAAACGTGAAAAATGGTGGTGAGACAAGAAGACTGTACATTGAAATATTTTTGTAGTAAAAGTGCAAGTTTTCCCAGAAATTGGCTCAAAGTATGTTTGGAATTTCATTGTTTATCATTTTGATATATCTCCAGAGACAGAGAGTCTCACTTTGTATCAGTTACCACTTTTCCTCGTTGTCCCAGAAACGTTGATTACACAGACTCATTTATTCCCATGCATCAAGAGACCAAGAATAAAGAAAAATATTAATGACATTCAGTTGAATATTTTCTTTTATTTTATAGATACTTAAGTATATACCTATGTGTGCGAATATTAATTATATTTAGTCTTCTAATGGAATTATATTCAATTATTTGCATCTAAAATGTAAACAAATTTCTCCTTATGACTTTATGAGTATAATACTGAACAACACTTTTTTTGGATTTTTATCTGGTAATTGTTACCTGTGGATTTTATTCCAAGGTAAGAAAGGAGACTGCTTCCTGAGCATCCTGTGATTTCTATTTCAGTGAGATGACATCTAGTCTTTCCGAATTAACCATGGGCTAAAGTTCAGAATGAGATAAGTACAATGTATTTCTATTATTACAGATTTTAAAATCAAAGTAAATCATATTTCATTGTATACATGTATGAAAGTTTCAAAGAATAAAAAGATAAAAACAAATACCATGCATTATGTTTTTTTAAATAAATAATTTACTGATAATTTCATACATGCATATAAGGTGTTTTGAACAAATCCATGCCCACTCCCTCCTCTCCAACTCCTCCCATATCTCCCCATCACTTTTTTTCTGATAACTTCATATACTCTTTCTTCTTCTTTGATTTATTTATTTGTTTATTTTTTAAAATTTTTTTATTTTTTTGGTCTTTTTGAGACAGGGTCTCCCTGTAGCCTCAGCTGTTCTGGAACTCACTATGTAGACCAGGCTGGCCTTGAACTCACAGAGATCCGCCTGCCTCTGCCTCTCAAGTGCTGGGATTAAAAGCGTGCACCACCACGCCCGGCTTGATTTATTTTTTTTATGGAGCTTCTGGCTACTCTAACATTCCCCCTTCTGAAGAGGTAACCCTAAAATCTTTTAAGGATTAGATAAAAGCTCCCAAATATTTTTGACATTTTTTTTTGACCTTTGGACTGGAATATGTTGCTAAGAGGCCCAAGGACATTCTGACTTTTAGCTCAGAAACTGGCTACTTTTCTTTGCGGTCTTTTTACTTTAACTGCCTAGCCAATTCCTACCTCCTATTCTTATCACAGGCCAAGAAACTGGCTACGTTTCTTTGGGGTCTTTTTACCATAACTGTCTAGCCAATTCCTACTTCCTATTCTTATCACACCATCCTCTGAAGAAGTTATCCAAATTGCCAATAGAGAATCGGGTCTCAGACTGCTCTGGCTTCTTCCATGCTGAACAGGGATGCAGGGTGAGGCAGAGGACTCAAACCGCTCTGGCTTCTTCCATGCTGAACACGGATGCAGGGTGAGGCAATTGTGAGTACCCCTTCAGTAGGTCTATCTAAAAGATTCCCAAATTGCATAACTCTTTTGGGTCTATCTAAAAGACTCGCAAATTGCATAACTCTTATCTCAAGGAAAAGCAAGTCTTTGAACATGAATAGGAGATGTGAATGAGAAGTAAGGGAAGAGTCAGAACAGAGCAATTTTCAAATGTTCATATGCGAGTTCATTGGAGTTTCTTGACAAGGGCTTCCAAAAGTAGGAGGGGGAGCAGCTGGAAAGAATAAGGGGTTCAACAGGAGAAGGAGGGGAAAGTATATTCAAAATACATTGTATATGCATTAAATTGTCAAAACTACACTGCATACATGATTGGAATTGTAAAAAGAAAAATAAATTCTGTTGTATAAGGAAGCTTTGCTGGTGAGAGTTCTAAGTTTTAGAGAATAAGAGATTGCAGAATATGTGTCCCTGGATAGGACTCTTACATTAAACCTCACCCATTCACAGCTCAGGGAACATTGCAGAAGAAGGGGTGGAAAGACTGTAAGAGTCAGGGTTGGTTCATGGATATAGGGAAACAGAGGCTTTCAGACCACTGGAAGCTTGCACATGTGAACTTGTGGCAATGGTGGTGTCAAGCACGAGACCCATGCCAACTCAGACAAAGGCCCAGAGTGGAGCAAGGAAAATGGGCAGTGAGAACTGCCCTAGCCTGAGAACTGTTGGAGACTACTGGGAGAGGGAGAGTAGATATTATTTAAGATCTTTAGATAGACTGACTAGACTCCAGTGGATAAATTTGCATTGAAGGACATCTGGGAACCAATGCTTGACAGGATAGGACTTAACATGTATGGCAGAACGCATGAGGTCTGGCAAGGTGTGCGTGTGCGGGGAGGATGTGTGGGGACATGCATGGGGGAGGGGTTCTAAATTTGATTAAAAACTGTTATATGAGGTGTACAGAAACTCAAAAAAAAAAAAAAAAACCAACCAAACAAACAAACCCAAAACAAAACCAGAGGAATCCACCCCACCTTCCTGACTCCCCCAACTTCATGTCTTCTTTTGTTTTTTCATAATCCATTGAGTCCAATTTATGCCGCCCATTTGCTTATGGGCGTGTGGCCATCCACTGGAGCATGGTCTATTTACAAGGGGCTGCATCTTAAAGAAAACTGACTCTACCTCCACCAGAAGCCATCAGTGCTCTGTAACTCCTCAGTTAGGGGCAGGGGCTCATGGATCCTTCCACATTCCATGCTAGAATGCTATCTGGTTTGATCTTATACAGATCCTGTGCTTGTCATACAAAATATTAATATTTAAGTAGGGTGGTTCAGATCACCATTGGGATAGTTGCTCAGAACTCAGCAGACCACCAGAGAGTGCGGGATTCTGGCCTTCCTCTGGCCTCCAACTACCACAGGGCCTGAATACCCAGGGGACAGCCTGACAGCCTCTGGAAACTGCCTCCACGTGGCTGCAAGATTCCCCTAATTGCTTCATACTATTCCCCTACCTGGGATTTTGTGAGCCCCTCCCAAGGCCCTAGGGCAGATCTGGCTTTAGTAGGCTAAGACTGGGATCTTGGCAGACCGCCAGAGAGTGCGAAATTCTGCCCCCCCCACCTCCCTCTGGCATAGGGTCTGCAATGCACAGGACTGCCTGAGAGACCCTGGATCCTGCCTCCACACGGTGAAGGAAGCCTGAGTGTACCTGACTGGAACCTGAATTGGGCTTCTGTGGGTACCCCTGAATAGCTGATCTGAAGCCATCAGTTCCCTCCAAAAACACCTGAAAGAACCTGAACACTGTACAAACCAGCTTTACATAACCAATAAAGAATGAATCTAGGCACTCTGATAATACAAACAAAAGCATACTTCAACTTAATTCTCATATCAGAACCATAAACAACAAAAGAAATTCACATGCCAAAACCACAATGAAAGAATAATAAAATGGAAAACCAAAACACTATGTCCCCAGCAAAGCCCACCAATCCTGTAGAAGAGTTCTACAAAGAGAACCCCCTAGAGATAACCCAGGACACTGAATTTAAAAGAATAATTATAAACATGAGCAAGGAATTCAATGAATTTAAAGAACACAAGAACAAACAAATCAAAGAGCTAAAAGAAGATAGGGATAAACTTCTGAATGAATTCACAAAAGAGATAGAAACATCGAAGAAAACTCAGGCAGAAATGAAGAAGGAAGTGAAAAACTCAATATGTCAACTTGAAACAGGGGAAAGTCTCATCTCTAGAATGAATGAAATGGAAAACAGAATATCAACATTGGAGGATAAAGTTAAAGAATTGGACCACTCAAGCAAAGATTATGAAAAATAAAAAAAAAAAAACACAGGAATGGACTATGGAAGAGATGTGG
>NW_008360301.1:1771883-1773087 GCF_000622305.1 Nannospalax galili
AGAAGGAGAAGAATCCCAGGATAACAGTATGGACCAGATCTTCAACAGGATTGTAGAAGAGAATTTCCCAAAATTAAGGAAAGACACCCCCACACAAATACAAGAAGTACATAGAACACCAAATAGATAAGACCACAAAAGAAACTCCCTACAGCAGATAATAGTAAAAATACTAAATATACAGAACAAAGAGAGAATACTGCTGAAAGCAGCAAAAGTAAAACAAGTCACATACAAAGGAAAGGCCATCAGAATTACAGCTGACTTATCAATGCAAACAATGAAAGCCAGAAGAGCTTGGACCAAGGTATTTCCAGTTCTACATGACAATAGATGTCCACCCAGGATACTTTACCCAGCAAAACTGTCTATAACACTTGAGGGGGAAGGAAATATTTTCCATGACACCAATAGCGTGAAAGGATACATGTCCACAAAACATGCCCTTCAAAGAGTACTTAAAGTAATACAGAGATCAGAGAGAAAAACAACTGTACCCCAGGGGCAACGAAAGAAAATAAATAAAGGAATAGTTGAGGAAACAGAAAGTTAGACAGAGAACAAAAACGGCAATCAAAATGACAGCAACCAATATACATCTTTCAATAATAACCTTAAATATTAATGGACTGAACTCCCCTGTCGAAAGACACAGGCTAAGCGATTGGATTATGAAACAAAATCCATCCCTTTGCTGCCTGCAAGAAACCTACCTCACCTTCAAGGACAGGCACTACCTTAAGGTAAAAGGATGGAAAAGAATATTCCAAGCAAATGGCACTAAGAAACAAGCAGGGGTTGCAATTCTAACATCTGACAAAATAGACTTCAAAGTAAAAGTAATAGGAAGAGATAAGGAGTGTCACTTCATTCTGATCAAAGGAACAGTTAACCAAGAAGATATTACAATCCTTAACATATGCACCAAGTTCTGGTGCACCCAAATTCATAAAAACAACACTACAGGACTTTAACACACAGATTAAACCCGACTCAGTAATGGTAGGGGACTTGAATACCCCACTGTCTCCATTAGACAGGTCAACTGGACAAAGAATAAACAGAGAGACATCTGAATTAAATGATACCATGTATCAAATGGACCTAATAGACATCTTTCAATTATTCCACCCAAAAACCAAAGAATACAGTTTTTTTGGGGGTCCTTTTTTTTTTTAGGCACTTTGGTCTGTGGTTAAATTTC
>NW_008360301.1:1773170-1773599 GCF_000622305.1 Nannospalax galili
TTTTTACTCAGCGCCTCATGGAACTTTTTCAAAAATTGACCATATACTGGGACATAAAACAAACCTCAACAAATACAAAAATATTGAAATAATTCCATGCATTCTATCAGACCACAAAGCAATAAAGCTCAAAATCAACACTGGACGAAGCTCTAGCCACTACAGGAACTCATGGCGATTGAACAACACAGTCCTAAACAATGAGTGGGTCAAAGGAGAAATTAAGAAAGAGAAGAATTCCTGGAATTGAACGAAAAGGACAATACAACACAACGGAACCTCTGGGACACATTAAAAGCAGTCCTAAGAGGGAAGTTTATAGCTCTAAGTGCCTACATTAAAGAATTGGAAAGAGCCCAAATAAATGACCTAATACTTCAACTCAAGACACTGGAAAGGCAAGAACAAATGAAACCCAAATCCAGCAGA
>NW_008360302.1:0-7010 GCF_000622305.1 Nannospalax galili
ACAAGCATTTGAAGTATATACACAAAAGTGGAATTATTGAATGATATATCTCTAAATTATTTATTCATTCATTTTTGATACAGGAACTCCCTGTATTACCAGCTGGCATGAAACCTAGGTATATTTTCATAGGTTTATTGTCTTTGTATATTTCCTTTAGAGAGATATTTTCTAAATATTGAGTTATATTTTTGATTGACTATTGTTGCTATTGTTGAGATATTTTACTTCATTTCTAAAAATTTTATAGCCACTTTTGAAAGAGTTGTATCTTTGCTCTGGAAACTGTTATTTAGTATGTTAAAGCTGTAATGAAATGCTTCTTCTAAATAAATTAAAGTGATTGTACTCGGTCAGCTTGCTTCCCACTTGCTATTGACCTGAGTGCCTAAATGGTTGTTACTGAACAGGAATAAAACTGACCTACTGTTTAAAAAACAAATTAATTAATTCAATATATAAAGTGATTATACTTAGGGAACGACAGCAAATTGATTCTGGCATGCCATTTGTTGAACAATTTGTTACATTTCATTTTTTGCCAGATACCTGCTCCATCTTTAATAAAAGAATGCTGATAGTCTTTCGTAATGCAAGTACTGCTGCTTATTATTTTAGCAATGTTGTGCCAAGCTGTGCGCTTGCTGGAACAGGAACTGATGAACAAGATCTCTAATACAAAATTACCAATGTGCAGAGATTTCAAATAAAGATGCTTTCACTAAGAGATGACTTTTCCCTTTCTATTTAATGTTACAAAGTTATTTTGCCAACTCTGTGATGGAATTAGAACCAGTGGATATTGCAATGATTTCAGTATTCAAATAGTTATGGTAGCCATCACAAATTGTGGACCACCTATTATATGCACTTGTCAGTTACATTTTCATATGCTTTTCATACATGATGTAAAGCTTCAACTCCCTGGGGAAATGAATATTTTATACCCGTTTTGGAAACTGAGGAAATTGAGAATCAAAAAGGGTAAGTCACATCCCAGAGACCCTAAAGCATATAGTTCAAAAAATCCACCTTTTCTGATTGGGACTGGATTAAAAAATTCCTACCCATGAGGGAGGTATTTCAAAGTAATTTTTAAGAGCTTGAGCATAAGAAATATTACTCCTGGCTGGAGAGATGGCTCAGTTTTTAAGAGCTCTTCCTGTTATTTCAGAGGGCCAGGTTCAGTTTCCAGCACCCATGTTGGGCAATTCACACTTATCTGTGGCACCAAAAGATCTGACACCCTCTTCTGGCCTGCTTTGGTGCCCACACACATGTGGCATGTACTTACAGAGAAAAAGGTACATACATATATGTAAAAACATAAATAAATATTATTTAAGTTAAGGCACACCAATTTTAACGATACAAGTTAATTTTAATAGAAAATTATATTGATCCAATATGTTTGCATTGGAAAACAAGGTAATGAAAGAAATATCCATTACACCAATCTGTAGTCTATGACAATATGCACATCATCAAGATAATAATTGAACAACAAAGGAAATTTGTTGGCATTGCCTGCAAAAAATTTACAGTGTCTTTAATGGTTTCTTTTTCTCATTTATTCCAATTAAACCATACAAATCTGCTGGCTTCCCCACATGATAAATCCAGAATGAATGAATTATCAAGAAGTGAATGCTTCCCTGGAAGAACACTCTTTCTGGATGCTAATATATAGCTCCTCTCAAAGCATTTCTGTTCAGCCTTCATTTGCCATTCATGAATCTTCTACATGCATCCTTACACTCCTGACTTGAGGCTGTATTGTGTGAATGCAGTTAACAAGAGCTTACCCTCAGCAGAAAATGCAGGCTACAGTCCACTTCCTGGTAAATGTTTTCACTGTGTCAAGAACAATCTCGCCCTGCTTTTCTCCTTGGTAAGGCAGTAAACCTATGAACAATATTTCCAGAATAGCTTATGTGTAAAGCCATCAAGGAATCAGGGACCCTGGCCCCAGCTGCAGATGTCGGTGGTGTAAAAGAGTGAGAGAAAAGAAAACCATTGATTCATGCCAATTTTTACACAAAGCCAATAAAGCAGATAGGGTACTATATGAGTTTATCCATAAGTCATTCACTTGTTCTTTGGTTTTTAAATTGTGATTGTGGCATAGATAACCCTTAAGAATGATTATTGAGGGCCTCACCGACTCCCCATCTGTTTGCACCACGAGTCAGCAATGCGAACATTTCTGAGCAAGCCAGGGAAGCTCTGGATGGAGTCATTAAAAAGGAACTGGGGAAAACTGAGACCTAATATTTAAGATTGATTTTTGACAATGTTAAAATATAAATGGCAAACAAAATGTAATGAAAGCCCTTTGTTAAACAAGGACCTTGTGCTAACTGTGTCTGCCAAGTGAGTATTTGATAAGTGAAAGTGTAGGGAAGAGAGGAAAAGGCATATTATCAAAAGGTGAGAGATGTGGGGCTGAAGAGATGGTTCAGCAGTTCAGAACACTGGCTCCTCTCACAGAGGACCCGGGTTCAATTCCCAGCACCCACATGGTATCTATCAACCATCTGTAACTCCAGCTCCAGGGGATCCGATGCCCTCTTCTGACCTCTGCAGGCATTGCATAACATGGTTACACTTAAATATGTAGACAATATGCTTACACATGAAATAAAAATACAAAGAAAATATTTTTTAAAAAATGAGGAAGCAATAGCTATATTCCTTAGTGTATTAGAAAACTGAAGGAGTAAAGAAAAGGTTTTCAATAGGGCCAAAGTTACTTCTAACAGCCACATGCTACAAAGCACTTGTTCTTCAAAATGGCCCTAATTAAACATTTTTAATCTCCCATAAAGGAGATAGATGAATCTTTACATTCACCTGTTCCCCCAATTTAATGATGAGGAAAATAGACCAAAAGAATAGTTGAGGAACCCGAAACTACTTAGAAAACTGGGAGACTCAAGGTCAGGCAAGGTCAGTGTGTGTCCTTTCCAGTTGGCAGCCATTATTCAGTAATTCATAGCTGTTGCTTGTAACCTTTCATCTTTGATTAACACTGTCTGCATTTGGGGAGTATGCAGTGCAGCTGAAGAAATAGGGCATGCTCTCATAAACTTAAGGCCAAGTTTAAATACCATATTTGGGCAAGTGTTAACAAAGTCAATGGAATATCCTTGACCAGAGAGAAGATTGTGTATATTATGGTCAGAAGAGGTAAGAGAAAGCTCTGATGCACTCTGCTCAGAGTCTCATCACAGAATGAAGAGCCCTTTCTCCAAATCCACGTTAAGCCCCAAAGCACAATGTGACAGTTTTAGAAACAAGGCTTTCAGTGATTAATGTTAAATCACACAATTAGATTGGCTCCTGAATTCCATAACTCTGAGCCCTTTTTAGAAGAGGAAGAAACACCAGAGGTTTCTTTCTACCATGATAAGACAGAGAAGGTGCTACTCAGAGAGTCAGGGAAAAATCTATAGTCAGAACCATGCTAGTACCTTTATCTAGGATTTTCCAACCTAAGGATGAACAACGTGTTTTTATTCTTATTTTTCAGCAGTAATGGAGATTGAATCTAGGGTCTCCCTCATGCAAGGTAATCATTTTAATACAACTATATCCTCAGTCCTATTTTTACTTTTAATTTTGAGACAGTATCTCCCTGTTCATTCAGACTGGATTTGAACTCATTTTGTAGCTCACACAGACCTTGAATTTGCAATCTTCCTTCCTCAGCCTCCCCAGTAGCTAGGTTTCCAGGCCTGTTTCCCAAGGCCTTGATTAAACAGTTTATGGCATTCAGTTATGTTAGCCTGAGCAGCCTAAGTTAGGCATGGATGTTAGATAGTATCTCAAAGAAAGAACCAGGGCCTTCAAAACATACCCAACCCACCACCAATTAGCTGTCTCCTATAGTTTATGAAGTAAATGTGGTTCTTACATTTGGAAGTGTTCACAGAAAAGTTAGAGGAACATTTTATAATATGTAAAAGTTATATGAAATTCAAATTTAAATATCCATAAATAAAGGCTCACTGGAGCACAGATATATACCTTTACCTGTGGTTGAAGACTCCTGCACTCTAACAGCAAAGTTGGGTAACTTCAACACAGATGATGGTGTGTAAAACCCAAACTATTTACACTGATCCTTTAGAGGAAAGCTGTCAACCACCTATCTACACTGGGATGCTTTTCTGACTTTATTGAGCATCTGTATCACCCAAGGATCTCATTAAATGCAGATTCTCCTTCTGCCTATTTGGGTTGGGGTGTGGAAATTGTGTTCTACATTTCTAAGTAACTCCATGACCTGATTCTGCTGCTATGTTCTAGGGACAACCACTTGATTAAAAGGTTCAGGATCCATTTCATATGAAATCCACACTTTCATGTTCAGGAATAGCTTGCTTAACAATCTTGTTGATTAGATAATCAGCACCTATAGGGAACAGCAATTTTCTTGGATTCATCCTAAAATTTAAAAATCAGTTCATATCAAGAAATGGCTAGGACCAAAACAGAAAGGGAATTCCAAATTTATATGTTGACAATTTCAAGCCATCTCAAGAAGGAAAACATGCTAATACTGAGCATTTGTAGTTGAAGAAATGAATAATTCAGTTTGGGTTTTCTGTTGGTGGTGGTGGTGGCGGTGATGATGGTAGTGTTCTTTGTATTTGTAGATTTTATGTTGCTCCTCTTCATAACTGTTTGTCATCATATGCAAAGTGGCCCTTGTCTCCTGTTTTAGTTTATACTCAAATCTCTTCTTTGAATATGTAAAAGAGGGAAATTTGGCATGACATGGAGAAGTAAAGTGCTCCTTTTTTTAAGATGTGGAAGTAAAACATCTAAAAGTAAATATTGAAATTTAAACTGATGAGAAACAGATTGGGTAATGCTTGTCAAAACCCCAAAGGCCACAAAATGAATGGCAAGGTAACAGCAGCCTGGCCTCATTGACATGCAGACTGTCTTCACTGAGAATTCATATGTAGAGCTTCCCTCCACCATCTCCTTAACAGATGTCATCAAATCAGATCTACAGGGACAGAAGTGAAGTGCAAATAACACCCGAGAAGCTGGTGAGACCCAAGCTACAGGCCCCCAACCTGTGAACTACGAATGTATAAAGCCCTGGCTTTAAATTCATCAACAACAACCCAATATGTCATTTTATCCAAAAAGCAAAAGCGGGCATTTTCATGATTTGTCCTGAATCAATTTTCTGAATTTTTTTCTTTTTTACCTCATTGTAGTTATCAAATACATAGATAAAACTATTGATACTCTTTTGAAAAACTTTATTGGAAAATGGACTGCATCTTTCTACACAGTCCTGGTGAATACAGTCATGAGGCATCAAGCTTGAATTTTTGCTGTTTTTGTTGACTGGCAAAATTTTGAGTACTAGAAGCAACACAAATACAGGAATGTCATAAGTTTAACAAAAAATGGCCATTGCCTTCTATATTGTCTGTATTTCTGAAGTTACATACACAACGCTGAGTAATAGGAGCATGTGATAATCAGAAAAACCAAAATAGATGCTAGGTTGTAATCCCAGTGAGCAGCATTCTGTTATACCTTACTGAATCCTTAGCATGAGCTATTCTCCCTGGCATATGAAAGTGAGAGGAGCATGTTTATCTATAGAGAATTCAGAATATGTAAACCTATTATCATTTAATCATCCATATTAACATATAGAACTGGTATCTCTCCTCTTACTTTAATGACAATAATGGTGAGATATGGACTATAGCATTCAGCCATGGTTGCACATATTAGAAACTGGAGTAGAGACATGACTCTCTAATACTAATGATGTCAATTGTAGCTACAGATAATACTGTGTACTCCCAAATAAAGCATGATAACAAAACAATTGCTAAGAAATATAGTCAGCATTCAAAGCTTTTGCAACTTCCCATTCCCCCCTCAATTTAAAGGTAAAACCAATTTTTTTAATGTATAAAAGGCATTATTTTGAAATTTCTGATTCATAGAATGAGATGAATTTGTTTGTTGAAAACAACAGTTCCTGCCAATGCACACCAAAAACAACAATAGCAATAAGTGTGCTTACAGGCATCACCATTTTTCTGAGCTATAAGAACTAAGAGGTTAAAAAAAAAAATTTTTTTTTTTTGGTCTTTTTGAGACAGGATCTCCCTGTAGCCCCAGCTATCCTAGAACTCATTATGTAGACCAGGCTGGCCTTGAACTCACAGAGATCCACCAGCCTCTGCCTCCTGAGTGCTGGGATTAAAAGTGTGCGCCACCACACCCAGCAAGAGGTTAAAATTTAAAGAAGCAGACCTCCCCCTGCTTCCCTGGGCCTTAGGACCCACCTCAGGCCTCTCTCCTACCCACAGGCCTGTCTCCAGGGCTAGTCCATTGTGCGAGCGCTCAGTGCCTTGACTACCCCAGCCTCATTTATCCTCTCACCTCACCCGCCATTCTCTCCTCCTAGTTTGTGCCCTGCCCCATTCCTTGTCGTGGGGCCCCAGACACCTGGGGAACCAATACTGCGTCCTGATCCTTTTCATCCAGACCAAAATAGTGCCTTCTCTGGGCCCCAGGAGCACTGCTTATAGGCCTGGCCCCGCCCTCAGCTCCCTGTGCTTCCCCCGGCCTGCACCACCCCAGAGCCTCTTTCTGGGAAGCAGGGGCTGACCTTTCCTCTTCCTGATCCTTTGCATCCAGACCAACCTAGCTCCTCATGGCTTTGCATCACTGGGTAGCATGGCCTCCGGCTGCCCTAGACCAGCATCTTTCCTGGGCCAGGCTCCCAGGCTAGTACAACCACCAAATTCCTGAGGTGAAAATCGTTCCTGGAAGGATCCAGACCTCAGGAGAAAGCCTGAAAACATCTGACCCTCATGGAATTGGGCCTCTGTGGGAACTCCTGAAGACAAAAGCAACTGGCCACTCCAATATAAAATCAAAAGAGAGAACTGGAAGCTTAGAGAAACCAGCTTTTCATGCCCAAAAAGTAAACCAAAAAGACACATAAAGTTCACAAAAAA
>NW_008360302.1:7418-7907 GCF_000622305.1 Nannospalax galili
ATGAAAAATTTAAGAAATCACAAGAATGGAATATGCAGGAATTGTGTGACACCATAAAAAGACCAAACTTATGAATCATAGGCATACAGGAAGGAGAAGAATCTCAAGATAATGGCATGGACCAGATCTTCAAAAGAATCGTGGAAGAAATTTTCCCAAATTAAAGAAAGACATGCCCATACAAATACAAAAAGCAACAAACAGACAGGACCAGAAAGAAACTCTCCACAGCACATCATCGTAAAAACACTACACGTACAAAACAAAGAGACAATTCTGAAAGGTGCAAAAGAGAAACAAGTCACATATAAAGGAAAGCCCATTAGGATTACAGCTGAATTCAGTGCAAGAGCCTGAAGAGCCTGGACCAAAGCACTCCCAGTTTTAAATGACCACAGTTGCCAACCCAGATTACTATACCCAGCCAAAATGTCTATTATAGTCGAAGGGGAAAGAAAAATCTTCCATGACATAAATAGGCTGAAGGAA
>NW_008360302.1:8147-8386 GCF_000622305.1 Nannospalax galili
TCTAAAAAAAAAAAAAAACACCCATCTTTTTGCTGTATGCAAGAAACTCATCTCACTTTCAGTGGCGGACACTATCTTAAAGTGAAAGGATGGAAAGAAATATACCATGGAAATGGCACTAAGAAAAAAGCAGGCATAGCACTTCTAATATCTGACAAAACAGACTTTAAATTAAAACTAATCAGAAGAGACAAAGAGGGCAACTTCATTCTAATAAAAGGAAAAATTGACCAAGAAAT
>NW_008360302.1:8572-11512 GCF_000622305.1 Nannospalax galili
CAAGAGTATTATCTTTTTTTTTTTTTGATCTTTTTGAGACAGGGTCTCCCTGTAGCCCCAGCTGTCCTGGAACTCACTATGTAGACCAGGCTGGCCTTGAGCTCACAGAGATCCGCCTGCCTCTGCCTCCCAAGTGCTGGTATTAAAGGCATGCACCACAGTAAGAGTATTATCTTTATACTAAATCTTCACTTCCCAGCAGCCATCAACCACCAAGTGTTCCTCAAGTAGCATTGAGGTTTCTTACCTACATAGCCATGGCTATGCTTAGATTTTGTTTGGCCTGAGTTTACATGGATCTTGTGCATTTTGTCCCCATTTCTCAACAAGATACTTGCAAACCACATACAGACATACATCAAAAAGATCATCTACCATGATCAAGTCAGCTTTATCCCAGAGATGCAGGGATGGTTCAATACACGTAAGTCAATAAACATCATAAATCACATAAATGAGCTCAAAAACAAGAAACACACTGTGATCTCAATAGATGCAGAGAAGGCCTTTGACAAAATTCAACATGCATTTATGTTCAAAGTCTTAGAGGGAATTGGACTGGAGGGAACATACCTCAAAATAATTAAAGCCATGTATAACAAACCCTCAGCCAACATCATTCTAAATGGAGAAAAACTGGAAGCACTTCCATTGAAATCAGGAACCAGACAAGGCTGTCCACTATGCCCACTTTGCTTTAACTAGTACTTGAAACTCTTGCAAGAGCAATAAAACAAGAGAAGGAAATTAAAGAAGTAATAATTGGAAAAGAAGTGATCAAATTATCCCTTTTTCAGATGATATGATATTATATCTAAGGGATGCCAAAAATTCCACACAAAAACTCCTAGAAATTATTAACATGTTCAGAAAAGTGGCTGGTTATAAAATTTACCTACAAAAGTCTATAGCCTTTCTATATACCAATAACAAGAAATCAGAGAAAGAGCACATGGAAGCACTCCCATTCACAACAGCAGCAAAAAAAATAATATGTCTCAGAATAAACCTGACCTAAGACATTAAAGAGTTCTACAATGAATATTTTAAATCTTTAAAGAAAAAAATTGAGGAAGACATCAGAAGATGGAAGGGCCTCCCATGCTCATGGATTGGAAGAATTAATATTGTGAAAATGACCATCCTACCAAAGGTCATATATACATTTAACACAATGCCAATCAAAATCTCCATTACATTATTCACAGAATTGGAAAAAAACTATCGTAAGATTCATATGGAAGCACAGAAGACCTCAGATAACCAAAACAAAAAAACAACATGGTACTGACACAATAATAGACCCATAGATCAATGGAACAAAATTGAAGACTGAAATGTGAGTAAATATGATTTCAGCCACCTGATATTTGACAAAGGGACCAGGAATATTCACTGCAGGAAACACAACATGTTCAGCAAATGGTGCTGACAAAACTGGATCTGTACCTGTAGAAGAATGAAACTAAACCCGTATCTTTCACCCTGCACTAAAGTCAATTCCAAGTGGATCAAAGACCTCAATGTAAAGCCTGACACTCTGAAACTGTTAGAAGGAAACATTGGCCAAAACCTAGAATACATAGGTGTAGGAAAGGGTTTTCTACACTGGACATCAATTGCTCAGGAAACAAGGTCAAGAATTAACGAATGGGACCTCATTAAACTAAAAAGCTCTGTACAGCAAAGGAGGCAACCAGGGAAGTGAACAGAAAAACCCACAGAATTGGAGAAAATCTTCAACAGTGACATATCTGACCGAGGTTTAATATCCAGAATATACAAGGAACTCTAAATCAAAGAATCAAGACAAGAAGTAACCCAACTATAAGATGGGCTAAGGAGCTGCATAGAGAGTTCTCAAAAGAAGAAGTAAAGATGGCTATGAGGCATCTTAAAAGATGTTCAGCATCACTAATAATTAGGGAAATGCAAATTAGAACCACTTTATGATTTCGCCTTACCCCAGTCAGACTGGCTGAGATCAAGAAACCAAATGATAACAAATGGTGGACAGGATGTGGGGAAAGGCAAACAGTTATCCACTGCTGGTGGGGCTGCAAACTGGTTCAACCCCTATGGAAAGCAGTGTGGAGAACTCTTTAAAAAACTACAAATGAACCTACCATTTGACCCAGTTATACCACTCCTTGGCATATACCCAAAGAACACATCCTATTGCAGAGACACTTGTACATCCATGTTCATTGCTTCTCTTTTCACAATAGCTAAGAGATGGAAGAAACCTATGTGTTCCTCAATTGATGAGTGGATAATGAAAATGTGGTTCATTTATATGATGGAGTTTTACTCAGCAGTAAAGAAAGCCGAAATCATGAAATTTGCAGGTAAATGGATGGAACTAGAAACTGTTATACTAAGTGAAGTAACATAATCTCAGAAAAAAAATCGACATATGTTCTCCCTCATATGTGGATCCTAGAATGAGACTCTGATAAATAAGTATGCAACCAGACATAACTACAGGAACCGGGGTAATGGAAAGGAAACAGGGAGGCAAAGGAAAAGAAATAACCTGAAAGAGAAGAACAGTAGGAAACAGGCCTTAATAAGGGAGATATGGATAAAAAATGGGTTAGTTTAAAGGAGGGGGGAGGGAAGGGTATACAAGGAACCTAGGGGATAAAGGGAAAGAAGGAGCTCAAGAGAGATAGGACCATAGGAGAAGGGTATTATTAAAGAGAAAGGGGGGGGGAATGGGGGCACCTTAAGTGGGAAAACCATGATGGAGGGGTGAGACAATGTGAGATACAATGCCTAGCTGGTTTTGAAAACCAGAGAGAACCATATTACTCCTACAACCTTAGCAGATCAAGAAATATGTGTCCAGGTAAGGTTTATCTGAGAACAACTGGTCTTTGCCCAAGATTTATCTACATGACACACAGTAATTAAAAATACCAGACTGGTGGAACTAAC
>NW_008360302.1:11861-12352 GCF_000622305.1 Nannospalax galili
CCCATGTGAGAAACAGATCCTCAAATGACCTTAAGAGTAAAAATAAGTTGGTTTATCTGGGCCAACTGTATGGCCTTAAATACCAAAAATGATAGTATAACCAAAGATTAAAGGGGCCAATATAACTTCATAAGAGTCCCTACGTATAGCTAACCGATACATAACAAGCAACAATGCTAGAGAGACGATACCTTCTTTTGATTTGTTGGCCAGGGTGGCCAAAGGGATTCCCAGATGTAACCCAGCATAGAACTGGGAAAATGAACAGCAGACCCCCATCTTATCCAAAGGAATATTGACAACTGATTACCACTAGATGAGGAACAGCTGACCCTCCTAAAGCAAAGACTTCTAGATAGGCTGACTAGATTCACCAGATGGACAAGTAGTGGGGAATGGCTGAGATACACAACAGAGCAGACAGTAGCAGGGATATCAGAGTATAAGGGCTCTATACGTTAAAGCTGTAATGAAATGCTTTTTCTAATCAT
>NW_008360302.1:12924-34622 GCF_000622305.1 Nannospalax galili
CATTGTATATCTTTTTATATTGAATATTCTTGTTTCTAATGGTATTGACATAATTATTTGTTTTATTCTGTGTATACGTTTCAGATTGTATTCAGGGTAATTTTTTAGAAAATTTAAATTTTCATGATTAAAATGTTCAATATGTAATGTATCAGCTAAGTCCAAAGTATGTATATCCTTCTTCCCCAAATTCTCAAGTTACAGAGACTCCAGGTAAAGGGCAGAAACTTCTCACAGAGAGGATATTTTGTAGAATTCTTGTCATTCTGTGAAAAATAAACAACAGAATCTTAAAACAGAAAGGACAGGTCTGCCTGCTCAGATCTCAAGCTTGATAATTAAGATTTATGTTTCAACCTGGAACGGGAAGCAGGCATCATGATCGTGGACTGTCCTGAAAGCTACTGTATCAGGTGTAGTAATAAGAAATAAGAGTCAGAAAGGGGAGGGCTGACATCCATGTGTAGCCATAATACAGTTTTCAGGATGCTATCATTTGGGTGAGAGACAAAGGGTGAAGAAGCAAATGCTGATGGGGATGGGGAGGTAAGGCAAGTGGCAATCCAGAGATGGATGACTGCTTTTATGATAGTATCATCAAAATGGGCTGTGACCAATTCTGGGAGTAGTTGGAAAAGCAAAACTGAACTACCAGAGTTCCTGATGTGACTGTTAATACTCTTTACACATTCCTTTCCAGGACCTGTCTTATGTTGTATGCTCGAGTACAGCACTCTTGGGACTGACTCACTCAATGTCCAAGCATCCAATTAAAGCCCAGAGTTGGCTGGACTCTCCATATTCCCTCCACAGTGACTAAATCAGACTCTGTGGCATGTCCATGAAACCACACTGGAACCTGCTCCTCCTAAGAATATGTTGTTTGGTTCCAATTTCCATGATTGCATGAACATAAATCACTTTTCTACATGTTTCTGGTTACTTATTCAATTAGAATAAATTTTTATAAATGTTGGGTCAAAAAAAATTTAAAGAAGCGACTTCATGCAGATGAGTTGACTGTATATAGAAGTTTTTTTCTTTGGGAGCATTTTCCTATTCAGAAACTAGGAAAATTGACTTTACTAATTTGTTGTGGTATTGCAGTGACCAACAAGAGAACAGTCTGCAGCCTGTTGAGAAGATGGAAAAACTAAAGCTGTCAAAGTAAGATATTGTCAGAGTCTAAAACTATGTAAGAGTTCAGTGATAATGAAACAGCATCCGAGGAACCAAACACAGTCAACTGACACTCTTCCACTGCTGTAGTCAAAAGTTACAGTGTGAGACCCAGCAGGGAAGGGTCCAAGCATCCTAGGAGCTGTGTGACCACATCCTAGAGGACAAGTCCTGATGCAGGTCAGTCCTTCACTGAGCTAAGCTAAAGTCCCACACTATCTCTTAGCAAAGGAAAGAGTAAACATTGAAGTAAGATTTATAAAAAGTTTATATACAGTATTCAAAAGACAAAACTATAGATGACAAGACAGGGCAATATTACAAATTCTTTTTTAACATTTTTATTTACTTTAAAAAAATTTTTTTGGGGGATGCTTTTTGAGACAGGGTCTCCCTGTAGCCCCAGGTGTCCTGGAACTCACTACGTAGACCAGGCTGGGCTTGAACTCACAGAGATCCACCTCCCTCTGCCTCCCAAGTGCTGGGATTAAAGGCGTGCACCACCACACCCGGCTTTATTATTTTTATCTTTTGTATATGAGTGTATAGCCTGCATATGTATGTGTAAGTGCACCCATGTTGTACAGTGCCTGCAGAGATCAGAAGAAGACCTTTTGTATATGAGTGTATAGCCTGCATATGTGTAAGTGCACCCATGTTGTACAGTGCCTGCAGAGATCAGAAGAAGATGTTGGATTCCCTGTAACTGGTATTCTAGATGGTTATTAGCCTCCATGTGGGTGCTGGGAATCAAACCCAAGTCCTCTGCAAGAATGGTCAGTGCTTTTAACTACTGAGCCATCTCTCCAGCCTTTTTTTTTAATGGAAAAATAAAGGAAATTGTAAAAAAAAAATTAAAGATGGTAGGACACAGTATAAATACCTAGCATTTAAGCAATCCATCTACTATAGAAAGTGAGATGTGAAGCAAAATCAGCATTTGAACATATACATCTAAGGAGTTTTCAGCCCTAATTACATTAACTCCCCAACTGAGAAAGCCCAAAACCTCCCAGCAAGATAAACACTATTACACTCACATGTGTGTGTTCATCTCTCAATGGTATCAGATGCATACTGAATGATGAAACCAAAACAACATATTAAAGACTGAGAGAATAGACATTGCTCCTACAGAAGGGATAATGACTCACAGCAAAAGTCTCCTTCTAAGGAGAAAGGAAAATACTGATGAAGAGTTTCACAGTGAATGTAGCATACACATGCATAAAACTGTCAAAGAAAAATTCCAAAAAAGTTCTTAAAAGGAGAAATTATAAGTAAAAATGAAACATATTATTGGGTAGAAGCAAACCTACATCTAACGAAATTATAATTTGAAATTCAAAATTTGCAAACAGTTCTTTTAAATAGGAAAGCATAAGAAATGAAAGATGGAATGAAGAAAAACAGAAAGGATGAATGCACGGAGAGTTAAAGCTCAGTGGAAACTAAGGTCTTAGTGTGATATTTTAATATTCCACCATTATTGATAATAATAATTTAGTGTGATTTTAATGAATCAAATGCAATTGCTGATGACACTAGATTATTCACCTAAACATAGCAAACACATATGTATTAAATTAATAGAAGGGAAATTTGAAGGTGCAAAATGATTTTAAAAGGTCATGGAAAGCAGTGAGAGAAATGTGTTAAAACCATCAAAAATCACAAAAGTCCTGAAATAAATCCAAACGTGTCTGTAAGTACATCTCAGTGGGTAAAACTTTGCAAACAATATGGCAGACTTCATAAATACTCTAGTCTGTTTCTATTCTATGAATGTTAAGAATAGAAAAAGATTTATAATACAAACATCACCAAAATAATTCTCTTAAAGTGTAGGTTTGCTAAGTCTAGATATATAGTTTGGAAGTTATGGTCTTTGGTTCCCATCATTTTCATCAAATTGACTATAAGTCACATTCTTTCTTTGAGGGAAATATCTCTGTTTACTGTTTTAATTTTCTCATAGTTTACCTTTCCGTTATTAGACTATAATATATCTACCTTTGTAGGATGTACATATAGGTGCATAGGCATTTATCTGGCTGGGAGATGGCTGAGTCTTTTCAATCTAGAAGATAATATTTCAAAGTATCAAACAAATGTACCTGCAAACTCAAAAAATGTTCTTTTCTTGTCTTAACCCTTTTCTTGAGTCTTATCTGAGTGAAAAGTAGGATGTCTACCCCATGATATCTGTCTGCTGAACCACATAATAAAGGAAGGAAATTGAACCCCCAACAGAGAACTCTATGGAACCAGCCTTGAAAACACCCTGGAGACACTTAGGAACTAGCCAAGAGCTTTGCTCAAATTTATATAAACTTTAACCCCTGGGAAGGGAGGGCCAGTGCTTTCCTTGCTTCCCCTCTGCGTTTGGTTAGTGAATGCATTTCTTTGCTTACATTCTCTTGTACAATTTTTTGCTCCCCAGAACCCCAGTCTCAGTTTCTAATAATGTTATTAGTTTGAAAAACCCTTTGCAATTATCTGTTCAAATACTGACTTCACTACGTTTCTTCTTATAACAGTCAAATTATCTGGTTAGATGTTTATACTATGTTCCACCCATTTTTATGCAACTTCCTATAGTTCCAGTAAATCAGAACTTCTAGATTTATCTTTTTAACGTATCCTAGGAATATAATCCAAATCTAAAAATGAAAATGCCATTGTTTATTTCTTTATGTAATTTTTCTTATGTTTTTTGGTTCTAATGATGATTATTTTAACATGAGGTCATTAATAAATACTTTTGAGATTTCTTTTTAGGAATATGATGCCATTCTTTCTAATCTAATAGTCTTCTGAGCTTATGTTATTGATTCTAAAATTTAGGAGCAACAACCATTCAAGAATGGCCACCCCCACCCTGGAATAATTATGTATCTTCCTCTAAGAAGCTATGGGGATTGTTTTCATTAGTCATAGAGAGAAGCCAAATGTCCTTAGTAACCCTGTATAGTTTTGTTTTTTTCTAATGTGATATATTTGCCTATCCCCCCTTCTCTACCTCACAAAGTCTTCTTTTGCATATTCCAGAATTATAATCAAACAGGCATCAAATTAACTTATGTACCTTACTTTTTATGGCAGTATGCCCCTTCCTTTTGTGACTTTGACCGAACGTTGACTGAACATGGTCATTGTTAAGACTGGACATCATATTCATGATGTGGCAGATGCCATCCACTCTTCTGCACTATAGTTCCTCGGGCAAAGGCTGGAGGCCAAGTGCAGGTACTTCACACTTCTGCTTGTATGTGTCTCACCTGAGATTCGGGCTGTCTCAGAAAATGATATACTTCTTGGTGTCAGTATTACTTGAGACAACTCAGTTCCTCAGCCCTTATGGTAAAGTAGCACGTCTTTTTTGCCTTTAAATTTTTTTCCATATTTACCCCATGTCACTTTTATAGTTTCTCATTCCCATTTCAGTGATAAAGGAAAGAAATCATGAAATAAATCATTCCATCTTCTTCCAACTAACTCAAACCTCCTTCAAACACATTGCTCCTCCTTTTTCTGTTTCAGGGGATAAACTGTTCTTGTTTTTTTTCCAAGGCCACTTCCTCCACTTCACTTCTTGTTTTATTCTCTAGGTTCCTTCAGTGACTTTTCTCTTCTATTTGGATCTTTGGTCTCTCAACTTCCTCACTGACCATTGCCATCATTATTTCTTGTGACCTTGTTCTTTTTTTATTGTTATTTTTAGTTTATGTGTATGATTGCTACACCTGCATGTATGTAAGTACACCCGTCTCATGCAATGCCTGCAGAGGCCAGAAGACAGTGTCAGAGACCCTGAAATTGGAGTTAATAGCAGTTGTTAGCTGCCATGTGGGTGCTGGGATTCCAGCCCAGGTCTTCTGTAAGAGCAGTCAGTGCTCTTGACTGCTGACCCACCTCTCCAGCCTATGATCTTGTTCTTGAAATAACTATTCTGATTCTACATCTACCTCCAGTTGTGCCAACCTCTCTCTTTCTTTCTCAGGAATTATTTTAATGTTTTCCCAAACATTCATGGTCCCACTATTCGAAGGTACTCTTGTCATTTTAATCAAAAACTTGTATTTGTAAGTTAAAATTTTATTACATCTGTTTATTTATTTGTGTACATACATGTGATGTGTATGTGTGTGGGTGTGCATGTGTAGAGGTCAGAGGACAACTGGCAAGAGTATGTTCTAATCTTCTGACATGTGGGTCCAGTGTAATCAGGACATCGGCTTCATGGCAAGCACCTTTCCCTCTTGCCTGCTCTGCATTGCTAAATTTAATTCACATTAATTTCAAAATTTCAGAAACATCTGTACAAATGAAAACTTTATCATTTGTGAAATTGTTTCCCCTATTTGTTTACTACCACTGTTCTTGGCTGCATTTCATCCTATTTCAGTGAGTTTTGCCACTTCCCCTGCTGCTAATCAGTGCTTTCCCCATGGTGTGGCTTAGGCACTTTTTTCTCACCTTACCTACGTATTCCCAAGTTTATAATAGTCTCCTACTCTTCTGTGCTACAGATAAGAATGATCACCAAAGTGTGGTATCATCAGCTTTCAGCTTCTACTAACCTGTTCCTTCTTGACTACCTCCAGTTGAGTGCACACTAACTTTGTAATCCCAGTCCTCCGTTCAAGTAAAACCCTGATCATTCCTGAGTTTCCTATTGCTTGAATTCTATATATCTAATGTTCCAGCAAACCCCGTGAATTGAACTCACAAAATAACCTACTTGCCTGGCCATTCACCTGTCTCCACAGTAACTACCATCCCTCACATCGCTACTGACATGCCCTCATCACTATCTCTCATGTGACAATAACCTGTTCTTTGTGCATATTTGGAGACAGTTTATATAGAAATGTTTTGAAATTACTGCATATGTATAGAGTGTTGAAAAACATGGCACAAGATGCTGTCCTGTATTCTTCACCCTGTTTCCCCCAGTGCTTACTTCTCACTTAACAAACCTAAGTTTCAAACCCAGGAAATCGACAGAGGTGTGAATGTGGACAATGTTCTGTCATTTGATCACCTGCATAGATTCACACAACCACTATAGCAACTCATTTTAAATTAACATGATGTCCACAATCTCCTGATTAAAACTCTTCCTTTTATCAATTTCCCATTTTTAGTAGACTAAATAAGAATCTAAATTTCTGCCTCGCTCTACATGGTCTGCCCTATGCTCTTCTCTCTTTATTTCATGTTTGTCTGGACTCACTTTCTGTAATCTGTTTCCCCAAATAGGCTGGTCTAACCCCCTAATCTCTGAAATGTTCATTTCTCTGTCTGCAATACAGTCTCCCTAGCTTACCTCTTCCTCCTGGATATCATTATAAAATATCTAAGCCTGCTGTCTCTCACCCTTTATCCAGCCTTTCATGAATACACCACAATATGCTATGCCATAAATGTTTACTTTCATATCTGGTTTCTGATTTTTCTTCCATAGACTGTAACTTCTATCATTGAAGATAACACATGTCAGGATTATACTCTATTATCTGACATGGAACATGGTGTGGAACATATTGCAGGTATTTTAGTTCAATGGTCAATAAAAAAGCAAAATAAAATGTTTCAAATTTGAGTATGTTTGTGTGTGTGTGCATGTACACATGCCAGTGTCTCAGTGTATTTATGTACATCACTTGCATTCAGGTACACGTAGAGACCAGAAGAGGGTG
This sequence comes from Nannospalax galili, assembly GCF_000622305.1. NCBI lineage: Eukaryota > Metazoa > Chordata > Mammalia > Rodentia > Spalacidae > Nannospalax > Nannospalax galili. Next base: position 19,809 of record NW_008360302.1, read on the forward strand.
TCAGATCCCAATGAACTGGAGTTACAAGCAGTTGTTAGCCGCTCAATGTGGGTGCTGGGAACCTTGGTCTTTTGGACTAGCAGCAAGCACTTTTAGTTGCTGAGTCATCTCTCTAGCCTCAATTCTTTTAATAGGAAAAAAAAGTAAAATAAGAAATGATGATGCATGTCGTGAAATCACCCTGAGGGCTTTGATGAAATGGCGCCATGGAACTGCAGATTCATTAATTAGAACTAAAGTTGCTGGCCTCAGCAGCACAATTCCCTCCTGTGTACAGCATTTCTAATTATTACTAATTGGATTTAAATAGTGTCAAGGGGGAAACTGATCATCTTCATTCCTGCTGTTTTGTTACATACAAGTCCTGAACATCAGACGTGAAAGGTACACCTCATTTTAACTCACGTTTACTAGAGAAGCCAGGTGGTCTGGGGAATCAAATGACTTTCCTGTTCTTCAATATGGGTGTGGAGTCCTTATTGTCCTACCACCCAAAGTCAAATAATTTCCTTCTGTACAATCTAAATATCTAACAGACATAAGGGTACAGAAAAGGTAGAAAAGCTATTAGTTTGACAACTTGTAAGGGTTTTCCATGAAGAACCAAGCTAACTTATCAGATCCCTGTCCTCACAAACAAGTGTCTGGTTTCCAGTCTCAGCTCTGCTCCCAAGTAGCTAAGACCAATGGTTTCACCTGCTTACACTCAGTTTCCTGAACATGGCTCTGAACTAAAGACTCTCTTAGTCCTTAAAATGTATGCAGTTAATTCTCAACCTAAAGTTGTATTCATAAACTGTCATGTGACCAACAAAACACAAAGAGAATTCAAAGAAGAAAGCACTCCTTCCTGTGCCTGCCTATTGTTTTCTTGAGCAGGTGATTTCTTTTGCATGAAGAAAATTTCATATTTTCTTTGTTGCCTCACTGTAGCAGCAGAGATGACACTTTTTGCCACCTTGTTCAAAGCTCTTATTACAGAATTGCCAGGTCTATTAGTGTATCTTAATTACCACATCTTGTGCTGCTTTTAGCCTCTAGTGGGGCCAAATTGCCATGATTTATGCTTTACTAATAATGATATTTTTACATTAGTAAGCAATTAAAGAGCCCAACAGCACTCTTGGGAACTTCAAACATCAAAGAAGGATTGCTGTCATATTGACTTCTATCTACTCTAATTGTATTTACAAAAAACATATAAAAGACTATGTCAAAATGTTTAAGGCATTCACAATAAATATTTGTGGAAAGAGATGTATTTCTCCTTCCTATTTGCTGTAGAAGCAGCATATAAATATAGAAAATGGACTCAGGTGAGATCACAGCAGAGTCATGAGCACTGCCAGGTCTTTGACTTATGAACCCAGGAAATTCAGATGAAAGGGATTTCAGTAGAAGGTGACACCTTCTGTGAGTCTTGTCCTGCAAGATGACAGATGAATCTGACAGAAACGGTATGGCAGGTTAACTTTACACTTGAAGCAGTATGTGTGTCTATTGTGTATCTGTGTGTTTATGTAGAGGGGCCCATTAAGAAAAAAGAACACACCTTATTGAGAAAACAGCTATGAAAGTAAAAGTCTCCTTTCAGATGCAAACAGATTCAAAGGCAGAAATTACTGGCTCCCTTATCCAAGCCAAAGGCAATGAGAATCAATCTTTCTAAATCAATAGAAAGATTTACTTCTTACGTTTTTCAGATCATAGAACATAACATTTATTTCTATCTTGCTTTACATGATACATGCTTTTCTTCAGTAGCTTCTTAGTGCTCTACGTTTTGCATCCAAACCTTATCTCATAATACAGGAAAACACTACGATGCTAAGACCAATTGTAGAAAAAGATATCATATCAGAATATTGATATTTTAATTTAAATACTTCTATGCTACCCATACATGGAAAAAAGTCAATCATTGAATCTGCCCCGAACCAGAGACCAACATCATCTGGAAACCTGTTTGAACAGACATTCTCTACCTATCCCAGACTCAATGTGCTTTCTCCAGGGGATATATGTGTGTATTAGTGTTTGATGAACACTGAGAGCTAAGAAAGCCTCAAAGTTCAATATGTCTACCAGGCAACTTTAATCATAATGACACAAGAGCCATAACACTAAAATAGATTAGAAAGAAGAACGAGGTGTGTGGTGGAGGAACAAGAAGACACAGGTGTCTTGCAGAAGTGTTGCTGGAATTTTCTCCCTGGCAATAATTCTTTAAAATGAAGCAAATCTCTGATATCAAACTGACAGTGAATATCCTTTTCAAATTTGGCACATGCAGAGAACACAATGAACTTCTTTGCTCTCTAGTCTCCTGTAATAAAACAATCTTATAGATATGTTCTGTCTAGAATCAGCAAGATATAGCAGGTGGTTTCATTCCAAAACTGCATTTAAATACTGGAATATCAGTGTCTAGAGGGCAACATTTTTCCCTCATCTCAGAATACACATGGGATGCCTTGTAGATTAAGTAGCATGCTATTTCGATGCCAATTTCCATGAAGAATTCTACAGACAGTCAAACATGGTTTCCTCTCTCTTTCACCTTGAATTGTCCTGTAGCTGTGGCAGCACAGAGCACCCTTCATATTTAATCTCTTATTTATCTTGCATTCCCACATCAAATAACATTCCTAATAGCATAAAAAGCACATTAATACTGAAAGGAAAAACACCCATATTGGCTTTTCTTCTACTTTTTCTCAAGTGCTGCTGCATTGTTAGTATCTGAGGTTTATTTGAGGGCGATTGCATATAATGAGCAATTTCCAGTCAAAATTTTCCCAGGAACTGTAGGTAAGATAATTAAAGAGTATTAGAGCATTTAAAGGAATTAGGTAACCAAAAGGAGAGGCTTAAAATTGAGGAATAATGATGAAGAAACAGAATGACATTGGAAGAAATCTACTGAAAAGCAACAAACAACTGCAATTTCCCTTTAAATTTTTCTTTTTTGTTTCTAAACATATGAAGATGAAATGCTAATTAAGAATTAAGGAACTATTTTGTTAGACTAGAGACAACAGCTCACACACACATGCAACAAAACATTTGCCACCATCCCTTTTAGTGATCAAATATGTGATGTAACAAAGAGTTTGGGCTTAGAAAGATCAAACATCTTAAAGCTCCTCTGACCCTGACTCACTTCCAATCAGATAATAATAGCCAGTTGTCTAAGATGTTATGGTGGGTGCTGAAAATGCTTCCTCCAAAATTTGCTCTAATTAACTTACTAATTAATTTAGCCATTTTTATTACCTCAACATATTTCCCATTATTGCTAATTGTGGCATCACAGGCAGACAGAATGTGCACATAGCATTTCCTCCAGGTGAGAGTATATTAATTGAAACACTAATAGGTACTGAACACCTGAATGTTAGAGTAAAAGCCATGCTCAATTTAACAATCTCTAACTCTTCATTTAATGTTTTAACACCTTGAATCCTTCAGATCTCTTCCTACATATTACAACAATGAGATTCTCTTTAGATTTCTCAGTCATTGGTTTTAAATCTATTGGTTATTGTCTTAACTTGGTAAAGACCACAGTCCTAACTTGACATTTGGAAAACTGAGAGACAAGAAGCTATCTGTCTTATTATCTGCAAAACATCACAGTCCATACAGAGAACAGTACCTGGAAACATCTTAAAAATAGTTTAAAACCCAATTTTATTTAACAGTTTATGGGTGAAACACATTTAATGTATTCTCCTAGTTGCATGTTCTAAATTAAAATATGAATCTTCATCCTGTGTAAGAGTTTTTCTTGTTTCCCACAGAGAACAATAGCATATGTCTTCACTCTTTGAGAGATGGTGAATAATTTACTAAATCGGAACATTCTGTAAAAGACACCATTTTGCTTTGATTCACTTGTATAGCTGCCACTGAATTTAATGAGAATTACACACATCTGTCATTGAGCAGAACCAACCCCATTATTTATTAAAGCTGAAACCCACCATTTCCCATAAAGCCTTCTCCTAGTCAATAATTAACAGATTAAGACTCACAGATTTGTGGCTCATACTCTATCTTTATGATGAGTGAAAGAGCCAGGGAGCATTCCAGGACTGTGAGCATGCTTCCTGGTTTGTTCAGAGGCATAACTAGACTATTCATCGTTGGTGATTAGAAGGGTGGTAAATATCTTCTATGCTTGTTTCTTTGCTATCACACAATCTGCTATAGCATGTAGTATAAGTTCACTTGATAAATCAACTGCTTTTTATTTTGTGAAACCAACTAGAAGATAAAATATAGGCTATCTCTCTTCAAGAGTCCCTACGACCAAACTGCATCCCTGTTATTTGAAGTGGGTTGTAGACTGTTCACACTAGCACCCCTGGAACAAGTTAGAGACTAGCAGCGGGACCTTCATACAGATCTGCTTCGAAGCCATAGACAGGGCCCTGAGTCAAAACTTCTCAGGTGCTCCCCAATGTCAGGACTTAAAATGCCTTCAAATTTGTTAAAAGTTTGAGAAAACTAAATTTAAACTATGTCTACATCCCCCTAAAATAAAAAAAATAATATGATGAATATCATCAGGAAGGGGACAGACATGTACCAGTATTTATTTTTTTCTTTTGCATGCTTGATTTTTCTATTATAACATTATCCTACATTTTAATATAAGACAGTTATTTTTCAATAGTAAATCATCTACCCTCTTTTTATTAATTTCACAAACCATATTCCAGCTTTGAACTATCCATTTGGCTTGGAAACAAGTTGCTTAGTTTTTTAAATCACATTCCTCTCCTCCTGTTCAGTAAATGTTTTCTGCCCTTTGAGCTCCAGTTGTTTGTTATACCTTGAATTTTTCTAAAATTTTCAGTCAAGTATAAAATAGATCAAACCAAGTGTTCATACGAGTCCTGTAATTGTTTTCCTAATTTGGTTGTCATTATCTACTTCTTTACGTATAAGAAGATACTGAGAAACCCTTTTCTATTTTTGAATGCCAATGTCTCTGTAGGAAGAAAGTGATTATTTTTTATTATTCCCAAGGTCTTCTGTTACTAATAAGACTTGATATTTGTTCTCTTATATTTTTCAAAGGGGGTGGAGTGTGGGTAAAAGCAATTGGTGCCAGTACACAGCCAGATAGTGCATAAAAATGTCTAATGATACAATTTATCTGCTGGACTAAAATACATTTCATAGGATGGAAGAAATAACTCCTTTAGTGCCGCACTCACAGTGCTTTCTGCATTCAAACCTCCTAAAATTCTCCCAACAGCACAGTCCATATTGCGATGATGGCTAACTCGTCTCCAGCAGTGCTGTAAAGTGATTATTAATCTGTAAGCACCCGCCTGCTGGGGTATTCTGTGGTTTTAAAAAAGTTAAGAACCCTCCCTATCCTGTTGGTACCATTACAGTCTTTTTGAGCCCTTCAGTGCACGCTTTCTGTCTGTTACTGTATCTCTTTATTACTTTAAGCAGGCTGCCATATGCAGTGTAATTCCAGAACCACAGAGGAAAGCCACATGTCATGCTATGAAAGGGACGACTGCTGTGCTCACAAATGTGACAGATCAGCAGTAACTCTGTGGAACTTTAATGTCTCAAGTCTGAAAGTCCAAAATAACAACCGTATCATACCAAATCACAGGATTTCAGAGACTAAAAGAACCTCTGATGTCTCCAAGACCAGGCAACAGGAAAAATAAAATGAGGGTTAGGAAAATGTGGTCTTCAAAAGCAGCAATCAAATAACAAAAACCTTCAAAGTTGAGGTGGAAGTATTCAAAGTGGTTTGTTCTATGTGGAGAAGGCAAAGAGCCACTCTTAGTCCTTGCACCGGGCAGGACGTTGCCTGAGGCAGGTGCACAGAATCACTGCTGTGTTTGAAATTCAAATGCCAACCACAGACTCCTCTGTTTGAACATAAGATTCTGATCAAGAACTGTTTGTGAGGTTGTGGACCTTTTAAGAGATGCCTAGCTGGAGGAAGTTGGTCTTTGTGAGGCCAGTGTTGAGGGCTGTACTCTATTACAAATCATGGGCCACTTTCTCAGGTTCTTTTCTTTCATTGAGTTTTCATAATGCCCTTTAACAACTCTTAAAATTTAGACGCCCTCCCCCATCCATGCCTTGCATCCTCCCACCAGACCTCATGTAGTACACCATACATATTAAGTCCTATCCAGCCAACCATTTGTACCCAGCTATCCTTCAGTGCATATTCATCCACTGGAGTCTAGTCAGCCTATCTAGAGATCATAAGTAAGGTATACTTTCCCTGTCCCAGTAGGAATCAGTCTCCAATAATTCTCAGTCTAAGGATGGCCCACCACCCATTCTCTCCTCCCCTCTGGGCCCTTGCTCAGTTGAGTTGGCATGGGTCTTGGGCTCCATACCGCCATTGCCACAAGTTCACATGTGCAAGCTTCTAGTGGCCTGAAAGCCTCTTTCTGTTTCTTCATCTGCCAAGTTGGAGCAATGACTCTGCAAACTCCCACTGGTGCTGCAGAGGGAGCTGAGCCACCTTACCTTCCTAGATACGATGGAATGAGTCCCCTCAAACAATCAGCCAAAAAGAACACTTATGGGGCTTCTGTTAGGAATTGTATCACAGCAATGAGGAAAGTAACTAATACAACCCCCATACATATCTGAGCTCAGAAAAGTCCAACTGTGTGCAACTCCTTACACTTTACAAATGACAAAACTGAAATCCAGAGACACCAAACCATCCGCCCCCATCACAGAAATTGGGAACAGAAATTGACTAGTTTGCATCTATCTTGATTTCCAGTCCTTAGATTCTTCTGCTATGCTGTATCAAAACCAAATTTGACCATCAAGTGATGAATTTAAAAGAGTAATAGTACCAGAGATAGTTGAAGAGTAGGACTTGGGGATTATTGTAGGTTCTATCTTTCTCCTCGGGCAGAAGACAATGTAATAAAATGTTTAAGATAATGCAGGAAGAGACATAACCAAACCAAAGAAGATATTTCTGTGCTCTGAATCTAAATGAGATTACTGCAATGCTTTATGAAACCACCAAGAATCAACCTGACAACCTGGGGGACTTAGAATGGAGTTTTAAAGGAAAGAAGCCCTCCCCGCAAGTCACATTTCCAGAAATCAGATGCGTATGTGATTGAACTTTTCCATCTATTGCCTATCTCATTCACATAGATTTGGGTCAGTAAGGAAAGAAAGTTGAAATAAAATGAAGTAAAACAAATAAATATATTACTATAAGAAATGATATCCCTTAAACAAGAAGCAAGCCCATAGCATCTGGAAGACTCTATAGAGGAAAACATTACATATATTTATGATGTGAAAATTGCTTTAGACTTCTTGAAGAAGTTCAACAAGTAGGAATCAGAATAAATTTTTAAAAAATATTTTATTTTTATTTTATGTCTATGAATGTATTGCCTGCATGTATGTGAGTGCACCCATGTCATGCAATGCCATGGTGGTCAGAAGAGGGCGTTGGATTGCCCTGGAACTGGAGTTAAGGACAGTTTGTAGCCACCATGTGGGTGCTGGGAATCGAACCTGGGTCCACTGCAAGAGCAGTCAGTGCTCTTAACCACAGAGCCATCTCTCCAGCCCCAAGAATCAGAATAAATTTAGAAGTGGGACCATGTGAAAGTTTAACAAAAGAGGGAATAGAACAGACTGACCCACCATTGGTGGTCCCTTGTGGTCTGTACTCTAACATGTGAAATGTCACCCACAGGTAGAAGGTAGAAAGTGACAGGCAAAATCAAAAAGAAAAGAAATGCGGCCTTGCAGCCACACGTACCAGACTGGCATACAATATACTATGCAGTTTTTGCATTCACATCAACATTTCATCCCTAAAGATTGAACCATCACTTATTAAGACAGTTTAAGAATTTGAAGAAACTAATCTGCATGCAAATAAAGCAAAATATTTAAATCTCAATAAGTATCTGTGTTTTCCTTAGTTGACCTAAGTTTACGTATGAGAGTTATTTTCATTCTATAGGAAATGAGATGAGGTACTCAAGGATATTCTTGCTAAAAACTAAATATTGTAAAATTTATGCTCTGAGCTGGTATAGTGTGGTAATGATTTTTAAAGGGGAAGGTATTACCCGCTTAAAATTTGAAAGAGATTTTACTCATTCCTTGAACTACTCAAAACATATTGGAAAAAGAACTCTAAATAATAGAATTAGATATTAAAAACAAACTAAATATTTGACATAGAGCCAAATTCCAAATACTGTATTTCACGGGAGAGTTTAGAAAGATGATGAATGAAGCCAATAAAATAGAATTGTAACAACCTCAGAAATTTCATATTCTTTAAATCTATGGCTATCAAAAGGGCAAATTCAGCATGACAGCTAAAAGATACATCCCTTGTGTTTCTAACAATTGAAATAGTTAATACTTTATGAGTCTTTATTGGAACAAGGAACCATTGTAATTGCTCTACAGATATATTGACTCTTGTTTCTCACAAGCTTATGAGATTGGACTATTAATATCATCACTGTTTCACAGAAAATGGCATGGAGAATCTCAGTGGGACTGTGGACTTGTGTTGATAGCTCCAGAGATCGGGCTCTCCACTGCTGAACAAAAGAGGAATGGATTTACTTGCTAATGAAAGAATCTGCATCTCATAGAAGGAATTTACTCATTAAAGAAAATGCATGTTCAAGGGACATGCATTTGCCATTCACAATTTTACCTCTTGTTTTACTTTAATAACTTTCAGAAACATGAGAAGAATTCTCATTTCAGGCAAGCAAATTTTTAAAATAGACTTGTAACCAATGTGAGTACATATATGTCCTATTTCTACGTAATGAATTGGTTAGTAGTTTGTGGGTATCCTGTTTGGAATACTAAGCTGATGTCTTAAAGAGTGAGGATGGTGGCACACGAGGTCAAGTTCTTTAAATATAGGCTAAAGCACTGATAAATCTCCACTCTTACCCTTTTTGGCTAGCACCTTGGAGAGCTTTTCTTCAGCATCTTGAGTATAGGGATTGCTATGATTTGGTTAAGTGCCGCCCAAATAGTCCATGAGCCAAAGGCTTGATCCTCAGAGCAACATTACTGGGAGATGACTGCACTGTTAGGAGACAGCTCTTAATAGCTATCTGGCTGTTTTTAAAGCACTGAGGCTGTGACCTTGAAGGAGATTGTGGGGCCCCATGTCTTCCACATTCTCTCTTGACTTTTACCTCAAGAGGAGAGAAGCTGTGCTTCTATATTTGCCTCCCACCATTGCCATCCAACATCCTCACCAGTGATAGGTCCACATGATCTTTCATGGACCCTCCAAAATATGAGGCAAAATAAACATTTCCTCTTCCAAAGTTAACAATCTGAATATAACATTGCAGTGAAGGAAAGCTAGGACCTACCTAGGAGTTAATAATTCTCTTACAAGTGTCATGAAAAGATCTATACAGAGTATTTAGTATAGCACTGATACCATTGATACATGTTTGCATGTCTTTATTACTGGTGGCGTATTATCTGAATATGTCTTGCTAACACTCAAGAACTAGCACAGATTTAAGAATAAAAATACTCTGGAATGTTTTTCCTTAGTATGGTTAGGCAGAGTTCATGACCAAGGAGCTATACCTAGAACTGGAGCTAGGGCTACAGATGACAGAGATGTAGATGATAAAAATAAAGACAGAAGAAGATGCAGATGCAGATAGAGTTTGTGAGCTCTCTGTGTAGATTTCTCTTTCTGTGTGTACACATACACACATATGTGTATATATATATATAGTATATGTCATATTTATAAAGAGAGAGATCAGATACTAGCTTTATCACGGTAAGTCTTTATTATCTGTACTGATTTTGGTTTCATTCTAGAAGTATTAGTACAAAAAAGATCAAACTAACAGGAAATGTTTTCTGCATTTGTTCTTAAATTAGACATGCATAGATTAATTAAAAACCGCAGTCTCACTCCCAACACCTTGGTTGGCCAGACAATCATCCAGGTGATGCCTAGGTTTTCAGGCTGCTCCCATCTTCCACTAAGCAGGTGGGGCTAAAGTTCTCCCTTTGTAGACAAGTTGTAGGGATCTGAGTCCTTGTTTTACACCTGCTTACGTGAATATGGAGAAGCTAGTCATTCTGCAAACTGCTTACATATTTTTTTTGGTGGGGTCAACAAGTGACTCTATTTCTATTGACTGCAGAAGGGTTAAAGCCTAAATTAAAGCATATGAAATGTTTGTTTTAGTGACTTAATTCCTACCAAACAGATAATAAATAAGTCTCAATAAAAATCAGAATCATGGGGCTGGAAAAATGACTCAGTGGTTAAGAATGCTTGCTGCTCTTACAGATGACCCAAGTTCACTTCCCAGCACCCCATCAGGTGACCTGTAACTGCCTGTAACTCCAGCTCCAGGGATCCAGTGCCCTCTTCTGATCTCCAGGGCCAACTGCACTCACATGTACATACACCTACACAGACACATATTTACATACATAATTTAAAATAAAGTAAATCTTTAAAAAATTAGAAATAAAACCACAGTCTTGAATTATAGTGTAAAAGAGTACCACTTGAAATAAAATTCATTCAGGTCAGCACTTGGGAGGCAGAGACAGGTGGGTCTCTGGGAGTTCAAGGCCAGCCTGGTCTACATAGTGAGTTCCAGGACAGCTGGAGCTAAAGGGGGACCCTGTCTCAAAAAGAGAAAAAAAAAAAAAAAAAGAAAGAAAAAATTCATTCAGGTGTAGAATGGAGGCAAAGGTCACCAAGTTATGAAAGAGAATATCAAGCTAAATATTTTTCTAGTTTTAAATCTGTCATGTTATTTTCCTTTTAATGTGTTCGATAAGTGAATAAAAACACACTTGAAAGTAGAAGAGTAAAACCCTAAGTGAAGAAGATCCATTACTTCAGACAGAGTGGCCCTTGTATTAGTACAGAAGTTCACTGAGCTGTATGGAGTTTCAGATTGGGCAAGTGTTTGAATGACTTCCCTTCAACCAGCTGCGTGATGTTTTATTTGTGAGTTCATTAGAATAATGTGATTTATACATTTAAAAATAACATAAAATTCATTCTGAAAGAGAGAGATGCAAAGAGAGAGGGAAGAAAAAGGAGGGTTGAGAAGGTGGAAGAGGCACACAGCTGAGGTGTTATTGATATCTGAGGGGCTTTCACTGAAGGAGAACACACACAAAACCCTGCCTACGTAGCAGATGAAACTTCAAATTAAAGCTCAAAGAGAGTATGAACAAAATGATCCCAAAGTGCAAAAACAAATTCTCAGACATGATAAAATGAATCTTTTGAGGAAAGTGACTTTTCAAACACAAGATGGAAATTTACCTAGACATTCAGTTTGACAACAGAGACTCATTCTGTCATTAAGAAGACTATTTCTATACATATAGCTGGTTTTGTATAGATATGCACTGTACATAATTCTAAATATCATTAGTCTCATAAGTCTTTGAAACAGTTACTATTATTCCTCTCTTTTTAAATGAAGAAAACACAGCAAAAGGCTGGGCAATTTATCTAGGTGTAGCACATGTCATGTAGCAAAGGAGAGTATCTTTGGAATTTAATGTCATAGAAGGGTTTCATTCTTATACTAACCAAGTCATATCTCAAGTGACTGACTTATCCACATTTCCAACCAACGATTTTATGCATCATAAGTAGCCAGTAAGCATTGAATATTCATTCTATAGCTACGACATCAAAGACAAAATTGTACCCAGAGGATTCACTCTTAATCACAATTAGTTATAAAGTCTCAGCAAGGATCAACTTGTCAGATTAACTGATCAGAGATCATGGATCTGAGGAGGAAAATGGAAAGGACTAATTTGAAGTGAGAGAGAAAGACACTGTTCACAGTACAGAGACTTTCTATAAGGGTTATGTTTATGAAGGAACCTCTGACATCCAGTCAGGAAGACGGTAATCCAGATGAGATGAAAATGATAATCCTCTGGTTCACTCACGTCACTCCTCAATATACTTTATTGCTATGAAATGAGCCTGACCCTTGGTCACAGTTGATGTGCCACACTTACCCATACCAGAGCCCAAGTGTTCACGAGTCACATGAAGTCTCCATCATCAAAAAAGTTCCTATGCAGAATATTAAGATTTATGAGACATATATTGAGGTATCAAGCCTCATGACTCTACATAACATGATGGAATAAGTTGATCCTGGTGAGAAAAGATGAATCCAACCTGCAGTGGGAGGAAAAGCAGGACTGGACTTAGATGCTTGGCCCTAGATGCTGAAGCCAGGATGAGGCTAATTCTCAGAGCATCGCATTGCTTAGATTGCCTTGGACCTCATTGACTTATAATTCTCTTGCTTTCATCAGACTAATAAATATTGGGGTTTAGAGGCACACAAGTAATAAGAGCAAATCTTGATACTACACAGTATACCCTTGTTCCTTCATTTGCTTAAGACCTTTGCAGCTGACTCTTCAAATAGCTCTTGCTGATACTAGAGGGAGTCTGGGCTCACCTGAGCACATGAATTTGACTATTACTGGAAGGAGAAATAAAATTCAAACATAAGATTAATTTTTTGTGTTGGGAATTTAGCCTGCCCTCATGTAGTAAGTGACTGATCCAAGGCCACATACTGCTAATTAGAAGCAGAATCAGGACCAGGATGAGAATCATCTTTAATGTACTCTCCTAGAGACAGTACCTTCATTTGTAGTAGTGTGTAATGGTGAAAGTGAGCAGTTAAATTTTTATTCCCATCCGGATGAACAAATGAATGCTTTTGACTGCACAAGCATGCTCAAAGAGCAGCAGCTACACATGAAACATTATAGAAATGGAGAGTTCCTGAAATCTGTGCAACATTATGAGTGAAAGAAAAAGCATTGCCTTTGGCTCAGAAAGCATTTCATATCAGTTTAATTAAACACTCACATGAGTGCACACACACACACACACACACAAGCCCCAAACAATCACAAATCTGGTTCAGGGGTTCATTATGCTGAAAGCCAGATGATTTGAAATAAAACTTCAAATGGTTCTGTCAGAAATGAAAAAAGAACAAAAGGGAGAAGAGACAATGTGGCCGCGTACGTGGAATATAAAATGCGATTTAAGCCCCCAGGAACTGAAGAAGCAAGTGCCTAATTCTCCGTCGTAAAATTCAAGGAGGACAGATTCTGATTCTCACTGGGCCCTGCTCTAGGTAAGGAACTGGACTTCAGAGGGAGTGCTGGCTTGCATTTACTCTGGAGCTTTGCTTCCAGTGTTTGTGGATTCAAAAGACTGAAGATTTTATGAAAGCCCAATCTGAAATAATGCATGTAGCTGTTTTCTGGGGGAAAGAAACTAATCTTGGTGAAATTATGCCAATGTTTTTCATTAAAATACAGAAGTTATGAGAAGATGGAGTGCAGCGACACTGAAGACAAGCTGCTGGAAATTGAGATCTAAGCTCCCATAACAACAATCTATCTGGTTAGACAAAAAACACTGTGTTTGGAAATTCAGGATTATTACCTTAGGCTAATCATCTCTCCCTTGTTCTACATCCCTTTCTTTAACACTGACAGGTCTCCTCTCTCCCCCTTCCTTCTTCTATAATAAGCACAACCACAAAGCTCAGAAATTATGACACAGAATCTATCTCTTCCAAAGGCTGAAATGGAAAACCTTTGATCCTGGGAGATTGCTAGTCAGGAGACGTTAATATGCAGGACTCCATAGTCCTCTAAACAGGGGAAACCTTACCCCTCCTGCTCAGAGGAAAACACTTGACAACACCATCTTGTATCATCCAGCCTATTTCTTCCTGTTTCAGGCATAAAAGTAATTATGCGCCCAACAATAAATACCACATTTTTTATCTTGACAGGATGTGGGACTGGTATGAGGATTTAATGGGATTATTTATTATACACATAGTACACATTATTTTCTGACACTACTGGAAATTTGTGTTCATTTACTTCTAAGCAGTTATTTTTATATTAGCTTTAACCTGATGATACCTGCTGAGTTTGAACATGTTTGATACATATTATAAGTTAGTAAAAGAGGCATAGAATGTCCCCATAATGTGGCCTAAGTATGTATCAACTATGAATAAAGATGAAGAAAATTAAATGTAGATAGATGAAGCATTTCTAAGGTCTCTACTCAAAGTAGCTATGATTAGTTACCACACTCTTTATCAGACAATATGAGCGTGGAGAGTTCAGACCATGATAACTAAAATTATGATCAGTAACTTTACTACATTTTAAAATTCAAACTAAGAAAGCTTACAGAATAATGAGTATCAGGGAAATTATTCGTTCTTCTGAACTTCGGAGAGGCATCAATTCAAGGAATAAGAAATATTTAAAGATCAAATTTAAAAACTGTTTAAACACTTAGGTTGCTTCTATCTCTTAGCTAAGTGTCCTTCAACTGACAAGAGGTTAACAAAAATGTGGTATATTTGCACAATGGAGTTCTATTTAGCAGTAAAGAAAGATGAAATAACGAAATTTGCAGGTAAATGGATGGATCTAGAAACTGTTATACTACATGAAGTAACACAGACTCAGAAAAACAAATGATGTATGTTCTCCCTCATATGTTGCTCCTAGCACCATATCCTTTTAAATTCCAGGTCCTTTAAATAAGATGATGCTATACAGCAATCCCTTCTGCATGAAATAACTACCATCATCACAACTTCAGCTGAGGCTGATCGCTAAACACAGTCACAATTCGGCTTGTTGACGGTTGTGCTCATTCGTTAAAGGAGGGCCAAGCAGGGTCACTGGACCCTCACC
>NW_008360302.1:35130-37696 GCF_000622305.1 Nannospalax galili
TAAAATATTTTAGGGTTACCTCTTCAGAGGGGGGAATATTGGAGGGGAGGGAGTGGGCATGGATTTGATCAAAACACCTTATATGCATGTATGAAATTCTCAATAAAGTTTTTGTAAAAATAAAAAAAATATGGTTAAACATTGGTCTAGAGTATTTCACTGTCTTTCATAAAACAGAGTCTTCTCCCCTGGGCTCTCTGAGACAAATGTATCATATACAAAGGGAACTCAATGGTGGGGCAGAGATAGGAGTTCTTTTTCTGGGTCTGTCTCTAACAAGCTTAGCATGTTTAAAGATTTTCCTTCATTTCCCTGGACCTCCACTTTCTCACCTATAAAATTCAGTCATGACATAAATGAACAGGGAGTTAAAGAACAGGGAGTCACAGCCTCCTGAGCTCAGACTTTGGCAGAAGATTACACATTCAACCTCAGAGATGAGTAGAGGCATTGAAGTCTGTGACTGTCCTCAACTGGTATCTCTGACAGGCTTGAAATTAGCAAATGACTCTTGGAGAAGGCAGGGAGGAAGTGTAAAAATTTAACGTGAATGCTGGAATTGTTCCCTTAATGAGTCAATGTAAGTTCCCTAAAAATGAATACCACTACCTCTTCACCTTTAAAGCAGTATGGTAAGGATGTTGATATTGCCCCTCCCCAATAAGCCTCTTTGAATTGAAGTGTGAATAGTTACAGTGATTTTCTCCAGCTTACGTTGTCCATGTAGCTTAAGGTTGGGCCGTAGCTGTCAGCACTTCCAAGGTTCAAGATGAATCCTCAAAGACCTTAATTATACTGTGAAAGTTTGTAGTATCATTTTATAACTTGACAGAAACAAAAGTCTGGCCCATAAGCTAAATTCGATGTCAAATTGCTTTTGTGAAATACATCAGATGGAAGCTGTGGAAGGAACCTGAGTGGACCATCCATAATCACTATTTCAAGGTCAACCAACAAGAGGCTGCATCTGTGGCACCGGACCTGAATGTGCCTGAGCAATAAGGCAAGTAGGTAGGGGAAGGCAGGTAAAGTGACCAAGGAGTAAGATTAGGGATTATTGGAAATGCCTATCCATTGGCTGAATCTATTATCATCTCAGATTGACAATAGGGTCAAATGTTTAGAATCTTAAGGTTTAATGAGACAAGAAACACAAAAATCTACTTTGTCCTACTTTCTCCCTAGTAGGTGAGCTATCAGAGCTATGAGTGAAGACCGGGGATTATTGATAACCACACAGCTAAAGCCAGAGCCCAAAACACACCCAATCTGTCTCCTAGTTCATTGTCCTTCCAGAAAGCCAACAGCAGAAAACAACTCTTAAAAACAGCTAGCCTGGCATGGTGACACACGCCTTTAATCCTAGCATTTGGGAGGCAGAGGCAGGCAGATCTCTGTGAGTTCAAGGCCAGCCTGGTCTACATAGTGAGTTCAGGGACAGCTGGGGCTACAGGGAGACCCTGTCTCAAAAAGACACCCCCCCAAAAAAGCTACTCTAGTGAACTGAAAATTGCATGTATCTCTGAAAACAAAACAAGTGTTTTTCTCCCCAAATTATATTATTTTAGTAATAGTGGACTTTTTTCTTTTCTCTTTGCTTTTTTCTTCCCCACTTTCTTTTCTTTCTTCTTTCTCCCTCCCTCCCTCCCTCCCTTCTTTCCTTCCTTCCTCCTTCTTCCTTCCTCCTTTTTGAAAGTGTCTCATATATCCCAAGCTGGCCTTTTACTCACTAAGTAGCCAAGGATTACGATGACCTTGAGCTCCTGATCTCCCTACTTCCACCTCCCTAGTGCTGGGATTATGATGACCCACACTTGGCTCTAGTAAGGGCCTTTTCTGAAGGGTATTTTTAAAATTCACCTTCGGTTTTGGCAATCGATTTTCCTAGGGGGGATAGGAAGAGCTGACATTCTGTCACTTTGGAAGATGGGCCCTGGGTGGGAGGAAAAGCCATTCATTAAACCAGGAAGATGTTGGTGTTTTCATTCTCATTTGACAGTTTTTAGCATATTATCCTCCAGCCTTTGAGCCACTTGCTTTCTTCATATCTAGAATTTGTCTGATACCTTCCCTAACTGAAAGATTTAGAGCACCTTGGGATGTCAGCTGCAAACCTGAACCTAGGCCAAGAAAATTGAGGCCATTTACCTGATGGTTGGTGTCAAGTCATCCAAGAAACACTCAGAATAAAAACAGGGTTGGATAGACAGCCTTCCTCTCCCACTAGAGCCTCCATACTCTGCTATCCCTGCCACTGTCCACTGTGCTGTCAGCACCCCCATCCATTCCCCCCTATCTGCCCTTCTGGTAAATCTAGTCAGCCAGAGGTCCCTGTTCCAGGAGGATCAGCTGTTCCTTATCAACGGCAATCCATTGTCAGTATTCCTTTGGATAGAATTGGGGTCTGCTGTTCATGTTTCCAGTAGTATGTTGGGTTACTGTCTGGAAGAGCCTTTATCTATCCTGGCCAAGAACTCGCTGGCTTTGCTGTTTGTCAAGTAACTTTTAGTTATACATACGTGTGCTCTTATGAAATTATATTGGCCCCTTTAATCTTTGGTTATAC
>NW_008360302.1:38934-55303 GCF_000622305.1 Nannospalax galili
TTTCACAAGTCCCCATAGATATCATATGTGACAGAGGTGATGGCTGTTTGTGCCATCTCAAGAGACACTTTACATGGGCTGCTGCTTCTACAGATGAGTGTATAAACTATAATAAACTTGCTTTCTCTCAGCTGTGTCTTCTACACCCACCCTGACTATCATCAAGTGATATTAAGAATGAGTTGCCAAAACTTGAGCCCATGAAATTTGGGTTGTCTGCTATTATATCTAATATCCTACTACCTCCATGTTTAGTTATTAATACTTTCCCCACTACTTCAGCCCTGCTCAGACACACACTTTTTTTGTACTGCTTGAAATTCTAACCAGTTTGCTTTTGGCTGCAAGCCCTGGCAACTTAACAGCAACTAACGACTTAAAAAATTTTAACAGCAGTAAGACGAAAGTTTCATAGGACACTGGACATTTTGAAAGTAATCACTCATTAGTCATTTGATGTTTCATAGTAAATAGCACAGAGATTATAACATTATTAGAGAAATATGTGGAAAGGGCAAATCTCTTCCAAAAATAATATTACCATTCCTTCATCAAATTTGCATTGGTCAGCTCATCAGGTCACTGAAAGGAGAAGAGCTAAGTCGATTTGCTTTGAATGAGATAAAGAAGCAGCAGGAATCACCTTCTCTAGAGGAGTCATGGGGGTCCAGGTATGAATGGGGAGGAAGCTGGGTTTGGGGAAACATGGGGATCCTAGAAGTTCAGGCTGGATGAAGGGGAAAGGGTAGTAGGAAGGCTTTCTACAAAGAGACAAAACAATTTCATGGCACCCCTGACATTCACTATAAAGGAAGAGTCCCTGTAGGAGATGATCACACCTTGCAAAAAATCCTTTCTTTTGAAAAATTTAATCCAGTCAGTACCCAGCGTGAATGATAATCAATCATTAACAAAGTCACAGACAGGTGGGCAGCACTCTGGGGCTTGAAGAAGATCCTGCCTTCCCTGCTGGAGCTTCAGAAAGCAGTGATATCATTCTTGATCCCAGGAAACTGACTTCATTGTTGCAGATTCTTTTCAGGTCTCAGCCCTTCATGTAAGACAGAAGTGTGAATATTTCCATATGAGAGAAGCAATAATGAAAACTCAAGGTTCAGTAAGGTCACAGAAAGAGTTCCAAAATCTTTGAGCATGCCAATTTTTCATTAGTGCTTTCCATGATTAAAAAGCCTCATCTAACTGCAGGGCTTATAAGTGGCTGTGAGAAGATGCAATCTCAGACATTATCCTGATGTGTATTTCCTACAGGTTCTTTTCCTTTGAGCTCCATGTAACCTCTTGTTTCTCTTGCAGGACTGAGGACTTAGAAATACATCTCAGCTTCTCAACACAACCCAAGTTATGTGTCACTGAACTGATTTTTCCTTAAGAACAGTATTTTCTGTTGTTTATATTTAGCTATACCTAGGTCAAAAGAAAGCAGTCGTAATAGATGATTTGTTTAGTCTAATCAAATGTAGAAAATAAATGACAGCCCTCAACAATTACTGATACTGATGAGAGAGTCTGATATATGCTTTCCTTTATAGATCAAAGAAGAAATCAGTCGGTGGAGAGGAGTTGACACTCAGGTTATAAATAATTTATTAGAGTGGATCACATATACCCCATTGTCCCAAAAGAAGGTTGAGGGCTGGTTTAGCACTTCGCAGTCAGCAACCCTGGAAATTCTTCTTCTTAAATGCTTTATGGTAGATTTGGCTTGTTACTGTGAGTGGGAAGTTTTTAACCTTTGTTGTGCTTATGACACAAAATTTGATTTGAAGGCTAGATCCCCTGCCCTCCAGCACCATATATCCAATTCCAGAGACAATAAATGTGCTAAAAAGATCAACAGATGATTCATAGTTTTATATTACTTTAAAGCTGTCAGGAAATGTGATATTTTTTGTGTCCCATTGGGGAATGTTTGTTTCTGTGTTGAGATTTAGCAAACACAAAGGGACATTTCTAGGGAAACCACTGAGATGTCTGGTTTATGTGTTTGAAAGGTTGCTATCAAAATTCCACAAAGGAAATGATTCTATATTGGTAATTTGTAATCAGACTGCTGCCTGTCTGTGGGCATCATTGTGACATGACTGGCCCTCTGATAGATCTCAGAATACAGTAAGTTAAAAGACTTGGGTTGCCTTCAGTGTTAACAAAGATTCAAAGGTCAAGTAGGAAAATCCAGGATATGGGATAAAAATGTGAGATGCTGTTCAGTACAGTCTAGGTCTTGTAGGAAAAATGTTCCCAATTTATATCTTTTCTAGAACCCATTTCTGCAGAAGAAGGCTATTTGTAGCCCTACTGGAAAACTATTTTTGTATATAATTGCATAGGCCCACAATAGACATACATGTAACACTCTGAGAAGAGTCATGTTAATTCCTAAAACATTAACGACTGTCAAATCTCTGACTATATGTTTCTGTTAAACAGAATTTTTCCAACTTATTCCCGGCATTTTTTACTTCTTTTTTCTGTTTCTCAAAATTAAGCACACATTTAACCACCTGTGCCAGAGGCCACGTGGTGTCATCAACAAATCCCATCTCTTTCCCTCTTGAGCTCTAAGACTAAGCTATATGTCCCAGGCAAGTCTGCCATGTCACAGAAACATGTCCAAAGAATCAGGCACATGTATGGTGCCGTCTGCAGCTGTTCCTCGAGGCCCACTGGGTTTCTACTCCTTTCTCTTCTTTCTTTTCTCCTGCCATCAGCAAACAAGAGATTTAATGAAAATCGGAGCTTTAACAAACCACAAGCAGGAAAGCTTGTGAATCCCAGAGTCACTGCATAGAGCAATACAGACAAGCACTCATATTTTACTGGAACACGCCTTGTTATAAACGTTTACTGTGATTTCATTAGGTACAGAAGTTGCTCGCCCTCATGTAAACACTAACTGAAGTCAGATAAGCATCCAATTACAGCTAAACTTTTTGCTATGTTTGTGACACAATTATTTATGTAATTATCAGTTAAAAGAAATATAATTTATGTGCTTGTATTTCTTTTTTTTTTTTTTTTGGTCTTTTTGAGACAGGGTCTCCCTATAGTCCCAGCTGGCTTGGAGCTCACTATGTAGACCAGGCTGGCCTTTAACTCACAGAGATCGGCCTGCCTCTGCCTCCCGAGTGCTGGGATTAAAGGCATGTGCCACCAGGCCTGGCAAGCTCGTATTTCTTATCAGTAGTGTTAAATACCAGCTCCTTATTTTCTACTTATTCTTTTAAAATAACTGTGTCTGCATGTTCAATTTGGATAAACATGTCTCTAAAGACAAGGACACTACATCATCTCTACTGTACTGATGGCTAAGAGCAGCAATGTTATGGAAAGGCTCAGAGCACTTTCCATTGATGAAGCCAAGTCTAAGTTCAGGTGATATCAGGTAGCATAGTGTTGTTGGTTTATAGATAATGTTGGTTGGAAGTAAAGGAAAAAAAACATAAGAAAGTTTAAAACTACTTGTTCTTTCTCCACACCTAATCCTGAAATAAGGAAATGTTCAGTAACACAAGTAAATGATTGTAAAATTATATCCTAAGCAAAATAAAACAACAGACATTTAATGTAGATAGACTTATTTGATGAGTTTTCAAACGATGTGTCAATAGCAGTTTTGGGAGAAGAATACAATCAGAAAAAACAGATTCTCTGGGTCCTCTGAAATTTGGCTCAATCCAAGTCTACTACTGTTTACATCTCTTGACTCCTTATATAGGTGACTAGGACAGTAATTTTGCATCTGTTTTATTAACACAACTGTTTCCAACTGCTAAACATTAACTATTAGTAAGCCTTCAAGTAGGCCACTAAGAAACACAAATAAATTAAGAATAAACAAATGTTAACATTAACCTAAAGTTTTACTTAAAGCCATAGGGCAAAGTTGCCCAATGAAAGTGATTTCAAAAATTAATAAGAACTAGTAAGCAATATTTGCAAAAAGCTCAGCAGAATTTTCAAGTTAATTTGTAAGACTCACTGGGAAGAAGCTCTACTTTCACGCTGGCTTCTGCTCTGCTTGCTCTCGACTCTCTTCAGGCCTTTCTGAGGAACATTTTTCTTTATTATTAATTTTTTCACATCTTAATCATATTTAGACCCCCTCCAGAATCTGCATGCTCCCACAGCTCTCCCCGTCCTCCCAACTTCAAGCATTCTGTCATATACACTAAGCCCTTTTGGAGTCAAGCCTGTATCCAAACTTCCCTTGGTACAAGTGCAGCCACTGGAGTCTAGAGAGCGCACCCAGAACCACTCCCCAAAAGAAGATCAAGACCCCTCACCTAGCAGCAATCAGCTGCCAGTAGTTCTTTGGCAGAGGTTGTGACCCGCTGGATTTTTGTCTGACTGAGTCTGCATGGGTCTTATGATTTCTGTCACTAGTGCTGTAAGTTAATATGAGCAAGTTTCCAGAAACCTGGAACTTTCTGTTTCTTTATGATCATGGGACAATTTTATGGTCACAACTTCTCTTTAAGTTCCCCCATTTAAATTCTAAGCCCATGTGATAAAGTATTCCTCGGCTCTATTATCTCTTCACCTCTTTTATAGCACACATTGTCCCTGACATGATTTGACGATTTCATACTTTCATTTACTTGTCTCTCTGTGCCACTAGACCCTGAACCACTCTAAGAAATTCTCTTTACTTATAGACCTACATTCATACCTGAATGAAAGTTCCCAGAAAAGAAAAAGGAAACTGAGTCTTCAAACTGAACCTTTGGCAAGACTAATTACCTGATTAGAACATCAATGATTTCAGAGAGTTTGGAGTGCTCCAGTTTCAAAGACTAATTACAGTTTATCTTGGGCTATACTTAGCCACCTAAGTAGCCGTGTATGTGTAAGGATCTTATATCTTGTGACTAAGAGATAAAGACCTTTGAAATTTATTAACAATAAAATCCTAGTTTACACAAACCAAAAGACTAAGAGAGTCACCAGATAGCATCTGAGAGAGCTGAGATTTCTCAATTTTGCTGTAACCACATAGTTATTTGAAAAGTGCCTTGATTTATGACTTCATTCTGTTACTATAAAAACTTCATCAAACTGCTTCTCCTTTGGCACATAGAATTTGTAGTGACCTAACTGTACTTCCAGGTCATGCTCATTCATATTTGGCTCTAGAATAACCTATCTTTTATCCCCTTTGAGGTAAGATTTCTGTTTTTTCTTCGACACAGAGAATCTGGCACATAGTTATAACCAATGAAAGAACAAAGTATATATCCCAACTTATTTATGATAAATGTATATCCATATAAAATTATCATCAAAGCAAAATAGCCTATCAGCCAGATACTACAGAGAGCTAGTCTTAAAACACTCATAGAGTGGGAAGACTGTGGACTTGGGGATAACTCCAAATCCTATTTTCTTATCTTCAAAATTAGAGTGATAACAAAGGTAATTTCATGAAGTTAACAAAATACATGTAAAACACTTAATATAATGCCTGTTTGACATGGAGCAGCATTCAGTAAACATGATGTATGTTTTCTTCTTAAGAAGATCAATGTACAGTATGTATTAATTTGAAATCTGCAGAAGACTAACTGTAGTGTCTCTAAAACGGTGGAAAAGAAAGGTCATCCCTGGATTCTGTTATTTTGGTAGACCGACCAATATTGTTGTATAAACAAGGTAAATACTTTGAGCTCAATCAAGGTCAGCAAATCCTTTGAGGAGTAAAGACTGTGGCAGCTGTGTGTACAAGGCAGAATTGGACCACAACCAATGATTTTTGCACTATACTCCTGAAGCTCCCCGCCCCCACAATAAATATTCCCTGAAGCAGTCCTTTCTCTCAATAGTGCAGAAGAAACAATGGGCAGGCAGCCCTTCCCACCCAAGGCTAAATGTTCTTTGAAGTTTTCTGTACTACATTACAATTTTATTTGAATTTTCATTTTATTTCACAAAATGTGCATGGTCGATTTAGCATAAAATAATGTGGTTATTAGGAAACCCTGTTATTTTTATGTGAGATCAACCATGGGCATATTATCCAGCATCCTCATGGCCCCCTGCTGCATATTCCTATTTGAGAGGCATTGAATGAGGCCAGATGAAAAGCCTATAAAGCACCATGGCTCTATAAAGAGCTGAGAACTGAGAACAGATGCACAGCCAGCCATTCTACACATCTGGTTTATCCAAACCTGTTTTTATTGACTTCAACTATGAGACCACATGCATATCAAATCACGAGAAAACACTCGATTATCAGTTCTGGTCATGACATACATCAATCCACATTGAACTAATTTTTCTCATACCCAGCTCAACCAAGTTTGATGAAACAAATGTATTTTATTTAAAATATAGGTATAATTTATAATCATAGATGCTTAATATTTTCCTGTCAGATGCAGGAAAGAAAGGAAGAGTTTTATAGATTTAAGTTGGTGATAGGACTGTTAATATGGGCAATCTTACAGTGACAGACCTGGGAGGGGGGTCTTATAGAACTCAACAAAGAAAGTTGAAGGACATATGTATTCCTCTTTTTTTTAAAAAAATGCCTCAACAAAGGGGCTGTGATTTAAAATGACTGGCCTAATGGGCTGATCTGAACAAATTCATTCTAGGCAAAATTTCTTTCAAAAGGTGCTCCTTTGTGAGAACAAGGGGCATGGCCTTTTGGGGGAGCTATGGTAATGTTCCTCCCATAGGGCATCTCCATGATATTTTAAGCATCTAAGCAATATGAGGTAGCTATTATGCTTCTAATGACTATGAGAATAAAGGAAAAAAGGGCCCTGGATGACAATAGACAGAGATCTGAAAAGTTCTTTGGGTTCCAATACATGAAGTGGAAACTCACTGACCAAATGAAACAGAGATAAAAGATTCAGCAACAGATACACTTTCTTACATGGGAGTAGCTCAGGCTACTTCCCCCAATCTTAGAGAATCTCTGTCATTTCAACAACTTTTGGAAAACACACAGTCTCACAAGGCAGACCAATTCTAAGTACTTGTCAAATACTAATGCTAGAACAGGTCCCTCCTAATTAGCAAGATGAAGGTATCAAAAGCTTAGCATAGTGGCCAACTTGACCAGCTTGCTCCAATGGGCCTGCTACTTTTTTAAGCTCTGGAGAAGTTCTGTGTTCTAAAAGACTATTCAATCATAGAAACACCAGGACAGTAGGTCAAGTTAGTCCTGAAGAATAATGCCTCATTGAAATAATAAATGGACCTAAAGTGACTGCTTCATGGCCTACAGATTCACCTGTAGAGATTCAGCCTGTAGCTCCATCAAGCCACCTTCAACAAAAATTTTCTGCAAAAGCATCTGTGATGACAAAAACAGGTTTTTCTCATAGCTCCAGGAAAAAAACATTTTATATTGCAAATATAAGTATAGGAAATGAAATTTCACTTCAGATTTTAAAAAAGAAATCATAAAAATAACATAAAAAAGAAAACAAAAACAAACTGTTTCAATTGCCTCCAGTGTCTGCTTCTGGTCTCTCACAGCCTACTCTTTCAAAGTCCAGTTGAAAGTACAATGTTGACTCTGAAGTGTTAGATCTTAGGACATGCTAATACTGGGGAATCTACATGTTCACCCGTTGAATATGTAGAACAGCTATTAGAAATTAACAACACCACTTTATGTTGTTTCCCTTTCTCAGTGGAGATCTGATGGACAGTCCTTAGGTCCTACAACACACTTGGCTAATTCTGTAAAACTCAGATCTTTATTCAGGGAGTTTAGTAATGTCTCTTCTATTAAAGCATAACTCCTGCTGACATCTGAATGTGCTTCTTCAGGGCACAGAAGTCTAAACTACACACTTCAGATCTTATGCACTGATGTTTGCATGTTCTGATTCCATATCTTGCCACACAGCTTTTGATAAATTTCTAGGTCTATTGATACTTTCATCTTCTCATTCAAAAGGAGTGTTTATAAAGAAGAAGCTGACTGCCGAAGGGGAATCTGAGGAGCACATAACCAGCACATTCCATCTGAAGGCGAAAGAATCTTAGGGGAATGAGGGAATTAAATATGGAACATATCTTTGCATTCAAAGAGCTGATAGTACAGCATAGTTAATCAGGGCAAGCATATGCACACAAATATATAAAGTTACCAGTGAAACACTAATCATTTAACAGAAATTGAATTTGTAATTATTAGTGGCAACCCAGTGCAGACTTGGCCTGTTCTGAAGGGAAGCTGTAGATACTAAATCAATAAAGATGTTAAGATACTCTTCAGCAAGTTTCCAAAGGCACAGATGATCCATAATCATAGCAACTTAAATGGCTAAATATTTATATGGCCAATAGTTGATCTTTACACTATGTCCCACCAGACAGGGATCATCAGCACGAAGGGCAAGAGCTTCCTTTTTGCTCTGTACATAGTCAGTACTTGGTCCACTGCCTAGAACAGAGTGCATTGAAAAGTACTAGGACAATCTTTCCCCTGCAGTTATC
Source organism: Nannospalax galili (assembly GCF_000622305.1). Taxonomy (NCBI): domain Eukaryota; kingdom Metazoa; phylum Chordata; class Mammalia; order Rodentia; family Spalacidae; genus Nannospalax; species Nannospalax galili. The sequence continues at coordinate 47,416 of NW_008360302.1, forward strand.
TCCAACTAAGATTATGGTGCTGCTGATGAAGGGCTCTGAATATGAACTACCTGGTATTAAATTTTAGTCCTCATTAATTTTCAGAAATTACTCTAATTGCTAACATTTTAAAACATCAATCTCCTTTCTGAAAAAAAAATTGCAGGCTGGGATAGTAATAGCAACTGAAGTCATGAAATTGTGTCATTTTTAGAACAATCCTTAACTTTTGGTATATGTTTAATATGCAAATGTCTGTTATGGTTATGTCCAGGAATAGAGCATGAACCATCGATCAACCTAGTATTTATGCTGGACTACTTTTCTCTGATTTTCTTTTTTCAATCACTCACTTCAAGGAGGTCAGCAGGGTTCAGAGGAGGGCATGGTTCAGAGATCAGGAAAGGCCACACTGACTTAAACTGGAGTAATTCAGGAAGATATGATTCATGATGTCACAATCAAAGAAAAAGTCATACATCTATAGCAGGAAAGAGACTTCACTGAGTATTCTAGAGAATCTAAGAGAATAGAAGGAACTGAATGGCCTCCTTCAAGGAAACAATTAGAAACTGTGAGCGATAGCAAAGAAAGAAGACGAGGAGATTCCTGTACTCCATTCATCCCTTCATTCATCCCTTCAGTAAATAATTCAGAGCTTACATGTCAGTGGATGCAAATAGGCAACAATAACAATAAACAATTAAGGGGCTGGAGAGATGGCTCAGTGGTTAAGAACACTGGTTGTTCTTGCAGAAGACCCGGGTTCAAATCCCAGCACCCACATGGCAGCTAACAACTGTCTGTAACTGCAGTCCCAGGGCATCCGACAGCCTCTTCTGACCTCCGTGGGCATTGCACACCATGGGTGGACATACCTACAGGCAGGCAATACATGCATACACTAAAAATAATAAATAAAATTTAAAAAATAAACAAACAAATACTATATATAAGGTGGAAGCAAGTCTCATGGAAAAACATAAGGACATAAGAATAGGGATACGGTGAGAGTTATTACAGTTTTGAAAAGGAAGTGAGGGGCAGCTCAAGGGAAGTGATAGGGAAGTGATCACATGAAAGATAAGAAGATTGCCTTGCTGCAGTATGAGGGGAAGCAACACGATGGGCAGGTGGAGGCCAGTAATAAGTCTGGAAGGGGGTCAGTGTGTCAGGAACAGAGTGAGTAATGGTGAGGAATAGAGGACCAGAGCTCAAGGATGACATGGAGATGCAGGCACAGCCTGCAGGGTACTGGAAAGGGGTTGGTGTTACTTTAATAGCAATCTAGATTAATTTAACTCTAAAAGATACGTTCTTTAAGAGAGAAGCTTTTAAAAACCGTATGTAACACAATGCCTGTTTTGCAGACAAATCACTGCATCGAGGTAATCTAAAACTCTATGGCAAAGCCTTCCTTCTTATAACGAAATTGGTAGGCCTCACTAAAGCATATGCTTCTTATATTTTTAATTTATTTATTTCTATTTTATGTGTATGAGTGTATTGCCTGAATGTGTGTAAGTGCACTCAGGTCTTGTAGTGCCAGCAGAGGTCAGAAGAGAGCGTTGGATCTCCTGGGACCGGAGTTACACATGGTTGTTAGCCACCATGTGGGTACTGGGATTCAAATTCAGGTCTTCTGCAAAAACAGCCAGTGTTCTTGGCTACAGAGCCATCTCTCCAGCCCCACACTCTTTATTCTTAATTAATTACTGGAAGTATTTCATTGAATTATGAAAATTTGGGTCAATGACAGCTGTTGTTAGAAGTGAGGAGATAGGGCAAGCAAAAAGAATATAAGTGATTTCAAAGATATTCCCTGTTCTTGATCCATTTCAAATTGGCCACAAGGGACAAGGAAGTCCTTTCTGAGCAAAGAACTCAAAGAGTTCTAGAAAAAAAAAGGCAGCTATTTGTTACTGCTATAATGGATAAGTAAGTCATCTGACTTATAATTATTTGAATATTTTAAACTAGGATGTAAATTGATCAAAATCCAAATTTAAAAAATATTCATATATACTCTTTTCACCCTGATTATTTTAAACACATGCTTAATTCAGTTTTCTTACTCTAACATTTTATTACAATATACTGCAAATATATTACTGATGTAAATTGTTGGTATCGATTCTAAAGTAAAATATCTGTTTTATACATCAAAATTACATATAACGACAAAAGAAAGAAAGAAAACAAAGCCAGGTGTGAGGGGATATGCTTGTAGTCCAGGACTGGAGGTGGAGGAAGGAGAATCAGGAGTTAGTTCAAGGTTATCTTTGACTGAATAGCAAATTCAAGGCCAACCGAGAATACATGCGAGCCCAGTGCAAAAACAAACAAAACAAGAAGGCAGTAAAAGAAGTCTGAATACTTTAATGTGTCTGTCTTCTGTCACTGTGTAGGTGATCACATGTGCCTACTACTTCTAAATTTGTACTGTGGATATATTAAATATATGACAAATATTTAATATGTGGCATAAAGAGATTTTCTGTATACTCCTAAATCAAATAAAGCTGGAAATAAAATTCCAAACCATGACTGCAGAGTCTTCATTTTTCTTCTACCTTATGAGAAGCTAGGTGAGATGCTTTTGCTTTGTGATTCTCTACAACGGTGATGTGACATTAAATTCCACTCATTCCGCTTCTGCCTTTCTTCTGACACCTCATTTTAAAATCAAAGATTTCATTGATGATTTTTTTAAAAGCACAGTTCATAATTACAAATGATTCCGACTACAAAAGTGAAGAGCTTTTTGTGACAAAGAATATGAGAAATGAAGCTAGTACAAAAAGCTCTTCCCATGTTACATTTCCATAAAGCACAACATAATAGGGACTCTGTTCACTTCAGTACGATTCAGAGTGGAAATGCTGGTTTTAAAAACGAATCTGAAAATGAAAATGCTAAATAAATTCACTTTGGGAACCATGTACTTAGGAAGTAACACTGTACACTGAAAGACCTCAGTGTTGGAAAACAGGATTCTGTGTCCAGCTTTGTAGTTTGGAGCTAGCCATTTAGACTTTCCACAGTAGTTTACCTGTTTAAAAAGGTCTAACCACAAAGCTCTTGAGTCAAGTTGAAGTTGATGATTCCATAGATATTCTATACATCATTCAACACTCCACCATCTGATATAATCAATTAATCATTGATCTTGATACATTTTCAACTGCTTACATGCTTTCTTCAAATGACAGATTCATTGAAAACCATGTCACATGGTGAGTGTAGGCACATATGAAATATAAAAGTCTGATTTATTTTTTAAAGCTGAATACTATCAGTTATATTTAAGCCACATATATACATATATATGTAGGTATGTGCCAACTAATACATAAATTAACAATGTGATCATGAAAATACCTGACATTTTGAATAACCATTACTGTATCCCAAATGTATGCTAAGGATAGAGTATATTGCTCACCATTACTATCATGGGCAGCAATAACCTAGCCTATTTCTTGTGATAACAACTCAAAGTAACAATACCTGTTAATGCACACTTAGGATCTACATACTCTGATGTCCACTTATCTCTTGAAACTACAAAATAGTGATAACACCCATAATAATTAGTATTATAAAATAAGGGTAGCTTGGCATTAGTTTATATGATTTCTGAAATATAATACATTTCCAATGAAGTACGAAACATGAATCTTAAATATAAAAGCTCCAGGAATATTTAAGGCCTTATCATTAGATAAGTTTATTTTCATGAACAGATTTCCATAATACATATCAACAGATATAATGCATAAATCTGTTTTCAATAGAGAAGGGGGAAGAGAGTGGTCAGGAAAGACCTAGCAGGACAAGCTCACAGAATCCCAGCACAACTCATACAGAAGTGTGATTGAGGATACAAATCTGATCATTTCAGACCATTGTAACATTATTTCTAAACAAGTCTGGGCTAGAAAGTTGGTTCAGTGGCCAAAAGTACTTGTTGAGAAAACATGAGGAAGATTCCAGATCCCAGCACCCATGTTAACAAGAGGCCAGGTTTCAGATTCCTGTACCCATTTACTAAGTCAGCTGTGGTCCTGATCTCATGCATGCCTGTAACCCCTACACAGTAAAGACTGGAAAGTAATAGGATGGATTCCTTTGAAGCCAGACTAGAGGAAAACGTCGGTTCCAGATTCATCACGAGACCCCATCTCAAAGAAAAAATGTTGATAGTGATATCTAACACCCGTCCTCCTCTGGCATCTGTGTGGACATGCAGTCATGTGTGTAATGCCCCCCGGGCACATATACTACATACACATAGAAAACAAAAATAATAAATGAATGAATGAATAAAGAGCTGATGTTCTGAAATAAATACTAAGCAGTAGCCCAGTTTGGAGACCAATGCTATGCATTCAAGTTTGTCTATACACTGAGTGTACTAGGAAATCTATTGTCCACCATAATATACAATTTCTACCATAGTCAACAATGGCATGTGGTAAGCATGGACATAAGCCACCCTCTCCATGTCACAGCACATCCACCACCTTCCTTCTACCAACAGACATAATTGCCCCAAAAATAAAAGAGCAGCTGGGTTCTTGTAGAACATGACATACTATATCAACATGGATTCCAGTATTTCAAACTGTGCCCTCGAATTAAATCACTAAATAACCTAAGCAGTCAAAGCACAGATACATTAGGCTCAGTAGAACACATTCTTTAAATGTTAGTCCCATACAATGAATATTTGATAAGCACATCGTTCATAAACCTTGGTGCAACATAATTGATATGTGGATGTTTAATGACGAGTCTAAATGATGTAGCACATGGCATCTCCCTGTTCCTCAGTCATCATGCAGGTTGCTCCCATACCACACGACAGGCAAATTGGAAAGGCAAACTCTGATCTTCATTAGTGGCTATCCATAAAAGGTTTGCATTACAAGATAAATGATTATGGCCTGCCTTTATTAATTAAGCATGCATTTCTGCATACCAAAGTAATTGGATAAAATGGCCAGTAGCTTTTAAACCATACAAAATCTTAATGTCTCAGGCACATATTCCACATTCATTCTGTGCTACTCTTATTATTTGAAGCACTGTACAGCAACTGAATTTAAAGTGTTGTTAAGTATTGACTGAATTTCACATAAAATACCTTTTTTCTCCAACAGATTGCTTTTGTGACTGTCATGATAGATTGGCTTCTCTTTCTTCATTCGATCACCTCAAATTCAGTCTGAACCCACTGCCACCCTGAGGCACATAACATCAGATATAGGCAGGTCTGCTGTGGCAGCACAGGTCCTCAGAGAAATGAAGGGACTTGTTGCTTCTGGGGGGAAATTAGTTGAGTAACTCACTAGAAATCTTTTTTTCCCCCTTGTCACTGAATCTTAGAAAGAAAATGAACTAATGATCCATGCACAGATATTCCAAGTCCTTCTTTATTTCGGAGTCATGAAGAATGCTTGCAGTAGGATATATCTACTTAATAGTTCCCTTCCTAGCTCTGACTTATTCAGATAAAACATGGTTTTCCTCATTAAAACAACACTAAGAAATAAACATTTTGAATTGTTTTTCTAGGTATGGTTTCTTTCCACAGGTAATAGGGTAATAGGGGGTAATAGGACTTTAAAATATCCTTAGAGAATTTTGTAAAAAATGATTTTCCAGATATCTTGAAACATAGAAGCCTGTGAAATCAAAGATTAAAACCCATTTTCAGTCAATATGAAGACATATGACTCAGTGCTCACAAAACACCTTGAAGATGAGTTTGGCAAATAATACAAAATGCACATGAATAGTATGGATTTCCTCTTGAAGTATCTAAGATTAATTTCATGAGAGATCAAAGTATTTCCTGGCAATCAGTTCATATCATTTTCTCCCAAATCTGCCGTGAACAATTTTTACTTCATGGTCCCTAGCAGAAATAATTACATTGTACAATTAACTGTACTTCTAGCAACTATGGTAACTGCTCAGTTAATCAAATTAATGTATTAACATAAAACAGAAAGCTTGACCTCACCTTGTCTAAAATATTTTTATTTGTTATGTTATTGCTTGCATTTATTGTGAATTACTTTATTATATTATGAGTATGCTATTGATTCTTCTGTATGCATTTTGGTACAAACATCTAATTTGGAAGTTGACATTTTAATTTCATTTCCAGCATTTTTAAAGATCTTGACATGAACTTTGACCATAACATTTCCAATCCCCATGAAGAACAGACACATTTATACAGTTTACTGTGAATGCTTCTAATGTAATGGCAAGGCAGTTAAGATTAGTAGCTAGTACAATGGAGTGCAATTGCTAGGTGAACCAAATCCACCAATAGTCAAGTCAAACAATTTATTTTTCTTTGATGTAACTGTTTCCAATTATACTCCATTCTGTGTAATTGACCTTAGTTTCTTCACGTTGTAGCATTAGCATTAAACTCTGAGTTTTAAATATACACTAAAGTTAAAATTCCTTTAAGTAAAGCCGTGTTTATAGTCATATGATTTTTAATACAGATTGCTAGAAAATATAAAGATATTCTAATTATTGAGTTACTGTGATTCTTTGTACCTCTTCTCTCAGGTTTCAGCTGTCTGACGTCACCAACATTGTGAACATTGTCTTGTGTTCACATCACCTCTTTTTCCTCCCTGATTCTACAGTGTCATCATGGAACCATTCTACTTTTCAGCCATTAACTGTAGTCAAGAACTACTACAATTTTGAAGAATTTGTCTTGTTTTTTTGTTGTTGTTTCAAGCAGATTCATCTCTGTCCCTGCCAAGTTCCATGGTCTGACATGCACATCTTCGTCTCTGTGAGAAATAGTTTCTGCATGTATAAAATAAGAACATTTGACAACGAATCAGTGATTTTAAATAAGACCTGGCCTGTGGCCTTTAATTCCCTCTGGTACAGCAAGGCTCTGTCACAGAGCAGCACCTTTTATGTAGCAGTTAAGCATGGCTGGGTTGGACATCAAGCTTCTCCACTTAGCGGTTGATCCTGAGCAACTTCCTTAACCTCCATGTACCTGTGTATCCTCAACTGTAAAATGTGGTCAGTAGTTCCTACACCATAGGTTTTTGTTGTGAGCATTAAAATTAGCAAGTATGTTTGAGATACTGAGAACAGTGCTTGGTATGCAGTAAGTGCTCAGTGAATGTTAGCTAACAATTGAAAATCACGACGATGTGAGAAAAACAAAGCATGGCATGCTTTAGCTCCATGCCACTTCTGCCTAAATCAAAAGCATAATAGATGCTCAGCTAAAGTTACTAGGCTTTCTATATCGTGGCTTTGGGGTGGTTTTAATTGAAATAATGAAAAAAAATCTTAATTTAAAATTTCTGCCCCCAGATTTGTTCGTATTTTAAATCAGAACTTCTTGATCACGTGCTGCAACATATTAGTGTGTTGACTGGGTGACAAGTGACAGTGTCAGTGTAGTATATTCCCAGCATAATTTTCTAAGTGTGTTGCATCATGAAGTGCTGTTCTGAGCACTTGCTTAGATGTTGATTGCAAATTCTAATAATGGTAACACTGTCAGTGTCTGCCCCTGTTCCAGAAACATCCATGTTCAGATGTGAAAGTACTGAGTCCTGTTTGGCCGAGTCAGAGTAAGGAATCAGAAATGGATGAAACAGTGAGAATCTGGGGTAAAGCATACACAATCATCCAGAATCAAAGAGGATAGCTACTAGAAAGATGCCCTTTCCTGAATAATTTATAGTGGGTGAGAAGCACAGAGGCATCACTTTGGATCGTTTAGGAGAAAAACATTAACAATGGGATGAAGAGGTAATGTATAATAGTGCCATTGATATGTTATTAGGGCCCCGGTTCACACCTGAAGCACATGCAGAATAGGGTATTATTTGTAAATATTAAC
>NW_008360302.1:55583-117382 GCF_000622305.1 Nannospalax galili
GAATGTGTTACATTTAAAAATTTGTTCTATATACTAACACTTGTGCCTAATCTCCAAGATTTTAACTATTTGCATTTGAATATTTTTTTCTTTTTGGTGCCTTTATTAAAGTCCTTGCAGAATAAGTTCATGTGCAGTTCTGATTGGTGGTTTTTCAGAACCAGCATAGATAAGTAGATCCACTTTTTCCTTGTGTCTGGGAATGGCGCAGGAACAGGCAATTGGCTAAGATCAATGAGAACATAATATAATTAGCAAAGCGTGAGAAGATGAGCTCGAAACAGAACTTTATTTCTCTGAAGAAACCCAGAATAATTAGACAGAAAGAGAAGTAAGCCTTCTAGCCCAAGGAAGAGCAAACAAAATCAGGTGTCAGAGGAAGAGTACCAGATACCTGCAGAATTGTGTCCAATCCCATGGGCTCACCCAATTCCTCACCTCATTTACTTCTGACTTCCATTTTCTAGCTTTAGTTACATGCACGTGCACACATAAACACACAAATACCTCTTAGTATCTATCTGTGTCCTCCCTACTCCGTGCAACTAAAAGAGCCCAAGGGAAACAACAGCTTCACTGAAATGGTTTGTAAACTATGCCCTCTCATTGAACAGAGCATAGTAAACCTACCCTGACCTCTTCTTGATTGCCTGGAGACATTATTACTGACAACCACTCTGTGCTGGTCTAACACAATGAGGATTTCTGAGCTACTGGGCGTGCAAGACTCTTTATCTCTATCCCAAATGGCCTCAGAAAGAATGCTTTTTGAATCCCCAGCCTCCTCTTTGTGGTTTTTCAGTCCCTCCATTACCATAAAGCTGTTTGGCTCTAACGGCTTTCTTTCCAACTTTGTGCTTCTAATCTTCTAGAGGATCAGGAACAAGACAACTAAGCACGATAGATTTGAGTGTAAAGCAGGAATATAACTCATATACCCCAGGTTACATCCTCAAAAATAAGATATCTATATACAGTACAGTCCTGAGAAATTGAGAGAAAGAAGAGAGAAAAGGTATATTTTGTGTCTGGTGATGTTCTAAAATGCTGATCACCAGTTCCCTTAATCATGACACCTTTATACCTGCCTCATAACACTGCCACAGAGATATTCTAGTGGTTTGTATGATTATCTCAAAAGTATATGGGCTCCCAAGACTTAATAGCTAATAGAACAATTATAATACACTTACATTTTATGGACTTATAAATGTTTAAATCATTTCATACATCTAAAATAAAATCAGATAAAAAATAGGCTTGAACTATTTTGAAGAGTTACTACATCTCCAAATTAAAATCACTCTGTCTAGCATAGTCTCTTCTTAACTATTTGGACAATTCTATTGGCAGCAATTTCCTTAGAGGTAAGGGTGATTTAGATGGTTACCTCATTCATAACATTTTTCAGTCAATGTTGACTATGCTCCACAATATGTTAAGCTTGTCAGACACACTCTGAACCAAACTAACATGGTTACAGTCTCATGAGGCTTGCAATATTTTCAAAATATCACATGTATTCCTAGAGTCATCTGGACAACCTTTTCAGGCACATATGGCCAGATTAAATAGGTTTTCTTTGGAATGCCATGTCTCCTAACGTCTAGGGCTAGAATGACCCTACAGTTCATTGTTCAAAAGAGGACACTTGGGAGAATTAATTTGCAATGGCAAAAAGCACACAGGGTAAATTTTTACCTGCTATTCATTTTATTTGTTAGGTTTATTAGAGAACAGAGTTGCATAGAAAGTTCTAATTGGAATAAAAAGCTCACTCCTAATGGCTTTTCCTTTACATGTTGTCTAGCTCAACTATCATCACTTCCCTGAAGTTTTTCTTCCCTCTGAGTACTACAGTATGATTGCTTATACTTGGGCTTTCTATTAAGCAGAATGTACTGGTCTAGACCCTCCCAGAGGAAACCAAAGTCTGATATGCATTAGATGCTCAGTAGGTATCTATTGAGTTGGAAATGTATTAATGAAAAGATCTTTGAAAGTAATTTATTAATGAAAATAGCAATTATTCCCTGACAAACTTTTCTGTCTCTTCCATCTGTATAAGTAAGTTTAATCAATCCTTGGTTACACCCCTCAAAATGATGAATCACTCTGGCAGTTAGCCAACACGTCTGAAGGCTCGGCTCGCTTAGGGAAACTGCATGGACAGAGGCAGCACTACCTGTTTAAGCCTCTGTTTGAGACACACTTGGTTCTAAAATTGTTCTGCCTCCCAAAATAGAGTATTTTCCTCCCAAGCTGACTATTAGCTCTTCAGGTAAATTTTTACTTGCTATTCATTTTATTTGTTAGGTCTGTTAGTACAGAGTTCCAGAGAAAGTTCTAATTGGAGTAAAAAGCTCACTCCTGATGACTTTTCCTTTACATGTTTTCTAGCTCAACTATCATCACTTCCCCGCTCTTTTCTTTCCCTCTGAGTGCTACAGTACAGTTGCTTATACTTCGACTGATACTTATTCTATGAAGCAGCATACACCAGCCCCAAACAGCAAGCGCTAAACTTCATTGTAAAGACTTTTATGTTAGTAGCCAAAAATGTATTTTAAGGTGGCTTTGAGTTCTTGAAATTATAAGAGTAAACTGATTTATAAGTGTCTATAACTGTATGTCTAATCCTCAGAAGGCTCTGAGCTTAAGAATTTTATTCTTAGAAAATACATGAACAAATGTTAATGTCTTTGCTTCACTCTTCACAAAACAACTCCCTCAATTCACTTCCATAGATTTGGCAAGTCAACAGGCACTACCAGGGTATAAATGAAATTAGGTGCAACAGTGAATCACTAAGAGGTGCTCACACCACTTATAATGCCCTTGGTCTCCCTCCATAGGGTAGAAATTAGATTGTGTCACCTAATTCTGCTGTGACTATTCAGAACTGAACAGTCAGGATACAGATAACAAATTTCTTAACAAAACACTCTAATAAAAAAACGTCTTCCGAGAAAATCTGGCACTTTCATTGGAGAAACAGTCACTGATCTTAGGCCATAATATTTTCCACCACCTACATACCTACCCATTTCTTTCAGTACTGGTCAAAAAAATTAGAAAATGTTTCTCTTCAAAAGTCTTAGAGTTCTTTCAATGGACCTCTTTTCACTTAAATAAAATTCAAAAGTTTAACTAGTCATTAAAACTCTATGAATTTAGCTACGACTGTTTTCTTTCATGAATATTCTTTACCATGTAAAATTGTCCACCAAGGGAAGCATCAGTTTACTTCTGAAGTTGGATTTCAGTATTCTAACAGTCCACAGAGTCACCCTCCATTACTACTGCAGTTGATCAGCCAAATACGCAGTATCTCCTCGGTAAAGCCTGTTTTACCACCTAGGTTACTGCTGCCCTATGCTTTTCAATCTCTATAGTAACCTTTGCCTTGCTGTGCACCATTGACACTTTACAATGCTACTTTGTACTTATTTAAATCTTTGAATTTTATGTTTAGTCTTCCCAGGCATGAAGATTTCTTAAAGGCAAAAGCTAAATTACAGGACTCGACTCGGATTCTTTCACTGTTGTTAACACTGTCTATTTGTTGAAAATATCTTGATAACAATATCAAAGGGCTAGCAGAATGAAAGAGAAATGCACTAAGAGAGGGGTTATTTCTCCTATGAAGGTGCAATATTTTCTTCTTTTGAAGTCCTTAGGCTTACTCAAGCGCCCCTTGTATCTCTTCCATCTGTGAGAAATATTTTGTTTTCACAGGAAGGCTGAAGTTTTTGAAGTCCTTTTAAGAATATGGAGAAGAGAATTGTTTGAAATTGTTCTGAGGTTATTACTTTGGAATAGAATAACTCTCTCAGAACTACTCAGACAGAATTTAGGATGGAAACTAGCAAACAGTGTTCCTGAGACTATCACACACACACACACACACACACACACACACACACACACACACAAAAGATATGGCACACACAAATATCAATCAATAGAATTCAAATGTCTCTCTGGGCATTATGCTTAATATAGTTTAATCTCAAGATTTAAAATTAAACGCAAGTTTCTATTCAACTTGTTTCAATATGAATAGCTGAGGAGATGGGGAAATTTAAGTGGCTTGGGAGGTTAATTCCAGTGTTCTGTTCTTTTCACCCCAGTGGTAGCAATATGCAAAAGGGAGGTTGAATCTGTAATCCTCATATACAAATTGTTCCAACTGCACAGTGGTGTCAAGAGAGAAAATGCCAGATGAGATCACCAATCAATGACATGTTACCACAAATTAGCTAGACATAGAATCAATGAGAGGGAAAATGTCACCCTCAGGATGAAATCTTACCAAAATTGTTTTAAAATTATCTGTAAAATAAGAAAAGTAGCTTTTTGAATGCCTTTACTTCCTGGGCCAATAAAACATTAAGGCCAAGGTCAATGCATGGTCCATATGGCCTGAAGAAATACATGAAGAAGTTGCTGAAGTCAAGAGAAGAAAAAGGGTGATGAGCTAATAGAATTTCAGTTTCACTAGGCATTTAGATTTGGAGGGCCATAAATGTTATAAACAATAGATGTACAGAGTTTCAAACATCCAACACTTTATTATCTTTCCTTTTTGATCTATGTAAAACTGAACCCTAAAGAAGTTGTATAGATTGAGAGAGATACTTAGATCACATAAATTACAGTGGTGGTTGCCTGTCATAATTTCTGTAGCTTTCTGTAGTAGATTTAAGAATTCCTGGGCCTGGAGAGATGGCTCAGCAGTTAAGAGCACTGGCTGCTCTTGCAGAGGCTCTAGGTTTGATTCCCAGAACCGACATAGCAGCTACCAACCACCTACAACTCCAGTCCCAGGGACTCTGACACCCTCTTCCCTCCTCTGCAGGTATTGCACAACACAGGTACACTTACATACATGCAGGCAATACATTCATATACATAAAATAAAAATAATAAATAAAATATTTCTTTAACAAAGAATTACAACCCCTTAGCTACCACCTTACCCTCAACAAATTTGAAATGGCAGATTCTCAAGCCAGTGATCAGTTACTAGAAAACTGAAAAATACTGCATAGGTTCCTGAGGGCTGCTCTGAATCCACAGCTGTTCATAAACAAGGCATCTGTTTGGGTTTCTTTTGGCCTATTCAAAGCCTATCCCTGGATTAGAGAAAATGGACCTCTTACTATGTTATTACCTTAAGAAGAATCTACACAGAGAGAAACAGGAAAGGAATAACAGATAAACAACATTTAGCATTTGCATTTGAAGAGTGCACAATATATGTGAATATATAAAGTGGGTGTATTTGTAAAGAATTATGCAGTCTCTTAAGTTTTGTTACAGTGTTTTTCTCGGTATCAGTGTCTGCATAATGATGCTATGAAGACAGAGGTAAATAAGTGAAGCTGCATGATTCTTTACGGATAATCCTCTTGGAAAATCGAATATCATCTGTAATATTCCTGCTGTTCCAAAACCTACACTTTAAATCAGAGACTGCAAGAATCACTGAATTCATTGAAATTTGTTATTATTACTAGTGTTATTATACTTCCGTCGAATACACTGTGCTGCCTTTTGCTAGTCATCAAGAACAGCAAATTCCCTTGAAAGGAATTATTACTTAAGGATTGCTCTAAAAGTTACCAAATTGGTTCCTTCTCTTTTTTCATCTCCATTGCTATTATGGATGTTCAATAGATTCTAAATTTGTTTCTGTCCCGTGTACTCCACCCCTTCTGTGGATTGAATTTGTAAATTAAAGAAAAATAGTAACCTGTCCATACAGTAGACAACAATCTCATCAAGGTACCATATATTTGCAGTTGCTAAACTGTTGACCAAAGGAAACTTTATTTATTTTTCACCATCATTAAGTATCAGCTTTGTTTTGTTTTCACATGTATGTGGTCAGTCGCCCCATTAAATTACTGTTGTTACTAGATTCAGCAGTTCAACTGAAGGGTTTTGATGGGATTTTAAGATGGTTACCCAGAAAGATTCTTTTAAGCAGGAAAAGATTAGATTTTAAAACAATAGATCACAGAATGTGGCTTAAAAGCAAACTATCCCAGAGTGGGTCAAAATGATCTTTAAGCATTTCTCTTTTGCCATAAACGAAACTCAGCTATTACATATTCAAATGCAAAATCAAATTCTAAACATGTTAAAATAGTATTCTTTCATGGGTGGAGGTGAGGGGCCCTCATTTGCTTTTTTTTTCAACTTTTCTAGCTCAGTGGCCATTACACCAGCAAAAAAATACCATTGGTCATGTTTGGCAGGCATCTTTTGTCTAAGCTATTTGTTTTTAGTAATAAAATGTGTTCTGTGAAAAGAAAATCAGTTGGTTTTAAGCATGAAAGTTGTCTAATGATCAGTCCATTTCCAATAGAAGTCAGTGTTTTTTCACTCATATTAAGATATCTGAATGTTATCTTCAGGGTCCTACTTTAGTATATATTTGGGATATGCCATAGAAAATTAAGGAAACACTTCATTTTAGTGGTGAATTCCCAAGGCCAAGGACCTGAAGCACCAAGGGACTCTGTCAGCCACTCCAGACTCCTCATGTAGGCAATCATGATCAACAGGCCTCCTAGGCTGATGCTAGGACTCTTTCCTCCATCACAAAGTCAGTCTAGCTACCCAATGCAGAGCTCTAGATCTCTGTCCTTCTCTCTCCTCTAAGCAATCAGCATCCACATCCTGTGCCTACTACTTAAATTGTTTTTTGGTGATAACCTGGACTAATTTGAAAACAGGTTGCCCTCTCCATCTCTGCTGTTTCACCCAGGTCATCAGAATCATTCTAGAATAAGGACATTAGATTTAATGTCTTTAGTCTAATCTGTGAACATTTTTTTCTCAAAACTACATAATAATTTCAAATTCCTGGTCTCAGCTTTCCTTTTCTTATTGTTTAAGAATTTTATACATGCATAAAATGTGTTTGAATCAAACTCACCCCCTTTTCACTACCTACCCTGCAATTTCTCCCCATCATTCCTGTTACTATTCCTTCCCAAATTCTTGTACTCTTTTTCTTTTTAACACATTGAGTCCACTTAGTGTGCATGGGCTTAGGCCAATCTGCTGGAGGATGGACAGCCTCTCAGGGGCTACATCCCTGAAGAAAACTTTCTTCCCACTGACAGAAGCCATCAATTGCTAGTAGCTTTTCAGTAGCTTGTGGGACTCCCTGACAATTCCCTCCCCGGCTATCCATTCTAGGATTTAGGATTTTGTCTCTGTTGATCTTCTGCAGGTCTTATGCATACAGTCACAGTTCCTATGAGTTTATGTGTGGAATGGCACTTTCATGTCTGGAAAATACTGTTTCACTGCAGTCATCCACTACCCACTGGTGTTTATAATCTTTAGACCCCCTCTTCCATTCTATGATGATCCATGAGCACTGTGGATAGAGTTGTGAAATAGATGTCCCTTTTAGAGCTGAGTGCTCTATATTCTTTTAGTTTCTGCACATTGACCAGTTGTAGGTTTCTGTATTAATCTCTCTTACAAATAAGTTTCTCTGATGAGTGCTGAGAGATGCAGTAATCTATTGGCATAAAAATCAGAACTTAGAAGAAATTTACTACTGTGTCTATTTAGCAGAATAATATTATTAGGTTCTCCCCTAGGGCCTGTGATCTATCCAGCCATGGGTTTTGACCCAAATAACAGTACCAGGAATGAATTCTGTCTTTTGGTGTTAGCTTTAAATGCAATCAGTAAATTGTTGATTACTCCTTTTACATTTGTGCCACTATATTACCAGTGGACATGTAGTGCTTGGAGTTCACAGGGCTCACTGCTGGGTAAGATTTTTATTATTTTTCTCACCCCATAGCATACAAAGAACCTTCTAGCACTTTGAAAACTAGCCACCAAGGTCATAGTTTCCATGTTTGTACCAGTTTGAGTGTCCATGTGCTATGACTTATGTATGTATCTTCAGCAACAGGATCTTACCATCAAAGTCTGGAGGGTAATCAATATCAATAGCTTTTAATGTTTGGGGGACATTGGGACCCCACTGACCAACAAGCAGAAATGAAGTCATTCATACCTGGCACACTGGGCTTTTTATTTGATACCCTATAGTGGCTGGAAAGGCATTGTTCCCCCATTAAAAGGAGAACTCCATTTAAACTCCTTTTCATATATGAATACGTATATATTTTAGGACGTTTCTACAGAAGTAGGTTTCAAAGGTCTTTAATGTGTGCTTCCCCCATCTACCCTGTTGTTCCCTCCTCCACCCCATTTAACCCCTTCTGTTCCATTATTCCCCCTCTCTTCTTTATACCACCTGGTCACGGTTTTATAGTGTTCATAGAAGGAGCTCTTGTCTATATACTCTGCCTAATCTCTGTCCCCTACATTTCATGCCCCCAGACATGCCACATTGTTTTCAATTCCTTAATCAACTTATGATTTCTCCAAAACTCATTTCTTGCATATGTATTCTCTTTTCTACCTAGAATGCCCCTCATTCTTTCTCCCTCTGCCTCCATAGCATCATAATACCATAGGCATGTTGGGTAACTTCACTTTCTTACAAATATCTTTTGTGTACTTGTCTTCTTCCACTAGAATATCATATCAGCACTCAAGGACCCAAGAGTATGCTTGCTAAACAAACTAAGTAGGTTGTTTTAAAGATTATTCATAAGGGTAGTTCTTAGACAGACCCCATGAATCTAGCCTAAAGTATGTTTTAAATTTTATTGTTCTCTTATAAAACAAACTCACAAATAGTGAACACAACATTGGTGTTTACTGTTACTAGTATTGTTGGTGGAATCTAGCTTATAAATGCATTTACTTAATGTATTAATCTTACCATTATTAACTTAAAGTATGATTATTATAGCTACTCAGTTTTGATTTTCAAACTTATGATAAAAAGAAAATCTCAGGAAATTCTAGGCCCTGTTTTCTTCATGACAACATCAGCTGAAAATGTGCCATCTGCCCTCTCTATGGACCAGAAGCTATGCCCTTGATAATTGCAGGTCCCAGTAACTGTCTCTGTGACCCCCAGTATAGGGTGGTTTAATGGAGAGGCCCTATATAGTGCATAAACGCCTGTGATGAACCAAGGGCTTGTGCATCTTTGTATTTGATTTGCAATCAGGGAATTGTACAACCTTATTCATATCTAAAGACTTTTTCCTATTAGTTTCTTAATGGGAAGTATTTTTAAATGGTCTAGTTCAGTGCATTTACATCTCAGAGTTGCCCACTGATGGATCCAGCTAAGGAGATTTTAGATGTCCCTTTCAAGATTAACAAAAATTCTTACACTTGGATCATTTGTATATAAACTTTTTCCATGTAATATTTGTTTGAAAAATGAGCTCCAGTACTAAATCACTAAATCAGATGTTATGTAAATGACATATCAAGTCAAAATTCTATTGCTATGTCTAGGATGTTTAATCACGGCCAACAGACACTAAGTTATATTCTTTGTAGGTCTTCATTTTGTTCACACAGGGATCAGCCTGCCACTCATTAATAACAAACTATAAGTTGTAACCTTAGCTGGAGGGCTGATTCTTTGTAGCGTTAGTCATACCATGGAAACTCTACATAGTTCTAACTGCTCTTGACAGATGAGAAATAGGATAAGGTCTCTTTTTATCACAAAGATTATGAATGTCACTCTGAGGTGCTCATGTTAGAATAGAGTTTATAGTCTCAAAAGGAACAGAGGCATAAGAAAATCACATTTTGTAACCATATTACATTCCTACTCCATCACCTAAAGGACAGCGTAATACCAAGCTCTAATAATGCTCATTTGATTGACTCTGTCCAAACAGCCTTTTATTAGGCAAGAGCTACTTCTGTGTGATGGATGACTCTAGTTTATTGTGCAGATCTCAATTGCAAACGGGGTTTGAAAATGTCCCTTCACTGGCAGAATTGTGATGAATCTTTCTACCATCATTATTGCACAGTAAACTCATTAAAATAAAAAGAAGGAAAGAGCGGCTAAGCTTTATAGATGCTTTGCTAACCTTATATATGAGAATAATACATTTAATTTTCCTTTGTGGGATCTGACCTATCATGAACTTTTGTTTGCTATTACTTGCCAGAGTCCCTTGGGTGCCTAGAGTATTTCTTTCTGTACCTTTAAGGTGAAAGAAGGACAGTAATCAAATCAACCTCCACCAGAAAATATCTCAGCAGACACAAAAGTCCCCAAATGACTATGTCAGGCTAAAGAAGATGAAAATGTTAGTGCATAAAAATTCAACAGAAAGCTCTTTGAATATGGGAGAAAAGACAAAGGCCTGTTTAAAGGCAAATAATTGGGTCCTGGTTATACAACGTTGGTGGGTTTAACAGTGTACTCCAGATTAAAATTTATACTAAAATTAAAATAAGAGAAAGTTCATGACAATGTTTCAGGGACCTTAAAGAGAACCTGGAGAGGCAGGGAGGAATAAAAACATGGTGAGAGTAGTTCTTTAAGCATTAGTCCACATAGATATCTCTTCTTCTTGTATCTTGGTCACCCATCCCCTTTGCTGGCATTTCTTTCTATTCTTTTTCTAACTCCTGATTCAGTATAATGCTGTAAACACTGCTGTTTCTTAAAATAAACAGACTCAAACAAATGAACACCTCTCGTGACTCCAGCTACTCTACAAGCCAGTGACAAATATCAGTGATTCTAAATCCTGAGTGATCTTCACAAGGAATTAATGATAGGATGATATTATTGACTATTTTCTTATGTCCATATTCTCAAGGAAAAATGGAGAAAGATAAATGTGCCCACACATCTGCCATTAAGTCCCTATCAAGTGATCCCCAGGTAGCTGTGTATGCGTTTATAACAATAATAATGTATTTCAAGCAGTCTTCCATTGTGTTACAAAATCATTTGTTTGCTATGGCCTACAAATTTACACAGAACTAGCAGAAGAGAAGTTTTCTTCTGTTTTCCTTTTTCCCTTTCCTTGATGAACTTCCTTGAAAGAAGAGTCTCAGCATAATTAGGGTCACTTCTGATTGGCAGGAACCTGCCCACGAATCATCAGAAATTGACCGGTTTCCCCACATAGCAATGGTGCTTAAAACTCAGAAACTGTGAAATGAAAAACTTAATGTCCTACTAACAGTTCAATTTAGAATGTTGTCAATAGACCACATGTGACTTTTGACAAATCTTACGTTTTAAAAAATCAAATCAAGCACAAATGGTGAGTTCTCATTGTGTCAGGCTCGCATAGTGCACGATCATTCCCCTCCCATTCAATTCATGCCTCAGTTATCAAGAGCACAGAGCAAAGCGGCTGCACCATTAAATGTCAACCATATAATTCACAATCAACGGGCAGCTGGACAGCCCTTTACAAAGACCTCAATGAACAGATGTAGAAGTACCATAAATTTGGAGTTCACTTATGAAAAAAGTAAAAATGAAAAGAAGAAAACACAACAGGATCTTGCTAACCCCCTACATCTACCCTGTGGAATCACATTTTAAGGGAGGTGAGTGTGGATACCATCTTAGGAGAGAGATTTACAATGAGACAGCAAATTGTCTGATGAATTTCTTCAAGATTTCATTCTTTGTAACTGGGCCTGACAGCACGGGAAGGGATGGATATTCAACCTGGAGTAGTTAACTGAGAGCTCTGCATTCAGCACGAAAGAGCCAAATCTGGGATTTCCTGTTCTTCCCCCTTATCACAGTGTCCTTTTTTAACATGAAGAACACTTCCTCAACCCTATTTGTCCATCTAAAAGCAGCTTCAGTCAAGCTGAGTATTGCCCCTTTCTTCCAGGAAAAATAATGATGCCTCAATTATTTTCTCATTCCCTTCTATTATTTATTTAGTGTGTATTAATTTATTAACTGAACAAATATTCAATGGACAGATATTTATTGGAAGTCTCCCAAAACAACAATCCTAGAAGTTCCTTTTTGTTGAAGGCCTATGAAACATCCCATAGAAATCGGCCATCTAATAACAATCAGTCTGTGTTCGAGAGTCAATATACCTAGCTATCTTAACTACAACAAAGCCTCCCCTAACTTCACCCAATGCTCACCTTTACCAGGGAGGCTTTTCAATGTTCTATGCAAGGATGGAAGTGGCCTGTTATCTTACGTGAAAAAAATGCCAGTACTTATCTTAATACTTAGTCGAGTTAGAGGTAAGAAAATATGGCAGGTGAAGAAATAAAGTTCTATGACCAAAAATAAGCCACACTTCATATGCCCCTAGTATGTCTCTCTGTTTTAAGCTTAATGTTTCTTACTGATATATACTGCCCTTCTGTGATCTTTGACAACTCAAAGAGCTTCTTTGTATTTTCCTCCATAAATAGAGAAATCCCAAGTGGGGGCTGCTCTGTAAGAATACGAAGATAATGTGTTTATTTGCGCTTTAGTCTTGCTGTACTTCTTTAACCAAACACGGAACCAAATATTGAAGAAAAGGTATATTAATTTTTATCTTATTTTCTTGTCCCATTTGGTTCCTGTACTTTGTAGAAATATCAGGAAACCCAGAAAATAGAGAAAATTCATCGTTACTTTTTTTCCCTGAAAAGTAAAGAAACAGTGTCTAGCCAGTGTTCCTGCCTCTACAATGGATCTTTCTGGACTTCTTGCTTTCTGAGAAGTAGAATTATGATTCCTTCTGACTCACTGCTGTTCAGTTAAGACCATAAGTAATTTACCTAAATGTACCCTGTAACCCACTTACTGCATAATGCATTTTAGTTGTATGCTGTCTGCTAAGCTTAGAGGTAGAACGCACAATATGATAATAAAATAGTGGTACCACTTGGAAATTTGAAGTGCTAAGTAAATACAGAGCACTGCTTTATTATCAGAACTCATTCTACTTAGGTGTGAAGAATATACATTTTAATTTACATTTCAGTCTACACAGAGAATTGAGCTTTAAAGGGTCCGTTGTTTATATCATCACTCAAATGTAACTTTTAAAAGGTTTAATTTTCGTATTGTTTATTTGTTTATTGCACTGCTATGGATTGAACCTAGGATTTCGCTTATGCTATAGGCAAGTACTCTAATACCCAGCTGCATCCCCAACTCTCATTTTGACATGTTTAAAACTTTGATGTAGAGCAGTCAGTGTGCAGGGCTCTAAGCCATATGACTAACTCCTGAAAATATTTTCCAAAGGGAAGATAGTCTGTGAGCTAAGTAGATTGCGTTAATTTTAAAAATTAACAAACCTCTTCTGCGTGGTTCCAGGTAGGCCATTAGATCTCAAACTATCATTTTTATAATACTCTCAGTAATTCCATGTAACATCTGTCCAAATGCCACATGGAGAAACAGCACTTTAAATTCTTATCAATTAAAAGGAGAGATGACCCAGAGGGGCAGAATTTCATACTGTGTAAGAGATTTTTATGCACTACAAAGTAGTAGTTGTCCATCAGCTATGCTGTCCTTGTCAAGAATTCAGTAGAGGTGAGAAAATCATGTGTGTGTGTGTGTGTGTGTGTATGTGTATGAGAGAGAGAGAGAGAGAGAGAGAGAGAGAGAGAGGAACAAGCAAACAAAAATGAAATCTAACTCCAGAGACCTGTTTTAATGAACCATGGATGGTTAACGGTGATAACAATCAGGAGTCTGCCTGTGTCACTATTCTACCAGAAAGCCTGCATCGTCCATGGGCTCCTAATACAAATACTGGGAATAAGGAGTGAATGGGGCAGTCTAGTTTACAATTTGGCACCTAAACACCCATGCAAACTTGATCCTGATCAGCATTTAGATAGATGACCGCCTAAGCTGAGGTATTTCTAGAGGCACTGAAATATTTGTTTGAAGGGGAAGAGATTGTGGATTTTAAGATTCTTGAATACAGGTGGGCAAAAAAAAATCCTAGACTCAGTGGCTAAACTCTGTCTGGAAAGAGATAAATGTAAAGAAAAATATAGCAATAAATTAATACCATGAGACATATCAACAAAAATACACCCTGAAGATAAATTAGAAAATCCTAGAACAAGGAAGGGTTAAAAGACCTGAAAACTCCCATGTGCGGGCTAAATATCCATATCTCTCCTCCTCCAGGGGCCTTCTTATTCAAACTGTTGCTCTGAGGATGCCTCTCCACTGAGGCTGCACCACAACCTTTTCACTACTTCTGGCTCCATCTGTTCCTGCCTATTTCCAGCTGCTGTTCAGAGGAAAGGCCATGGCAATTATCTACTTAACAGATAATTTATCTTGCTGTGACCATCTTTGGACTGCCAGTCTGTATAGTGCCCCAGTGTGTCCTCATTCTGCCACATGGTTACGAATTACCCCAAACCCTCCAACCCAGATCACATGCAGGAGATCCATCTTTTCATTTCTCTGCTCAGCCAAGGTTTTGGGAGCCCTAACTCCCACTGAAATTTATTTTTCACATGGAATTTTGTCATTTCAAAGAAACCAGAATGTTTCATTTTATAATATTTCAAACAACCCTAAAAAGGAAAGCAATTTTGATTTCATTGCAAGCACCTATGCAGTGACAATACACGGAGAAAAGTATAAAGATTAGCAGTCTTTTCTCAGGCAAGTTTCAAGGTCAGGTGGCACTACACAAATCTATCAACATGTAGAGTCTCAGTCTATCCATCTATAAAATGGGAAACTTAATCATTCCCTCTGAGTTTTTTCTGACAATGAAATGCAGTGAGAGAAAGAGATCACCCCACATCTGCATGTGCACAGGAAACATCCAGGAACCTTGTTACAATGCAGTCTGTGACTTGTGGTCCTGAAGTGGGTCACAGAGTTATCTTTGTAACAAGCTCCTAGTCATTGGCAAAGGCATGTGCCATAGGCAGCAGACTGAGGAGTAAGAGACAGAGAACAGTGTAGAATATCTGTCATAAAGGTCTTCCTGGTTACCAGACTTCAGAAGGATCCCTCTACTTCAGGGTCCACTATCAATGCCTGTTGCCAATGGCCCACTACCAGTCATATCTTTACATTGATTAATCAGTATGCCAGCAGGCTTTCTAGAAGATGCTATAAGAACATTCACAAAATGGCTCATCAGGTAGAGGTGCTTGCCACCAGCCCTGACAACCCGAGTTCAATCTCCAAAACCCACATGGTGGAAGGAGAAAATCCATTCCTGTAGGTTGTCCTCTGAACCCCACCTCTACAAGCACACTTCTTCCTTTCTCCCACTAAGTCTAGATAAGCTCCAGCTCATTCATGCTCAGTTTTGGAAAAACAGTCTTTGCATTTTCAATTTGATTGGGCTAGTCCCCTGAGTTTGTAGTTAGAATCAGAGGATCCAAGAGGCCCGTTTGATTCAGGTGGAAAAGATCCCCCTATTTCATGCACAACAGTGAGATGAATAAGAATAGTAAAGACAGATACAATGTGCTATTGTGGGAGATGCTTGCTGGGGTCATACTAACTTTACTAGGCCATATCTGGTTCTGTTGGCAGAAAATAATGGACTCTAGTGGAGGTGAAATTTCCTGAGAAATCCTGTTTGGCAGCTGCGCACCCACTCACAGATAGAAACTGATTCAGACAGGTGGCATAAGAGTGATCAACCCAGAGTGTATAATGGAGCTTTCTGCCCAAGCACAGGGCAGCTAGAGTGATGCTCCTTTTAGCAATCATGCCCACAGAGGCCGGAACGAGCCTGGTGGTAAAAATGGCTGGCAAGCATCGATCTCAAAGGCTGGCAACCATGCCGGTGGCCCAGGAAGGAAGGCCAGGAAGGTGGATTGCTATCACCGTGATGATAAATGGAAAAGGCAGCTCAGCTCACCAAGAAGTGATGAGAAACCCTTCAGAGCTAGGTAAGCACCTGAGCCACTCTGAACAGTGACAAAGCTGAAGGATTAGCGTGTGTATGTGTGTGTGTGTGTGGTCCCATTCGCTGGGGTTCTGAAGGAGCCACAGTACCTACCAGGCAGCCCAGAGCTCTGGAGCTCTCACTGCTCATGAGACCCTCAGCAAGGCACTCTGAAAAGGGGAGTGCTGAGTGGGGTACAAGGGATTCAGCTGAAGGAAGACAGGTCTATTTAAACAGAGAGAGAGAGAGAGAGAGAGAGAGAGAGAGAGAGAGAGAGAGAGAGAGAGAGAGAGGCAAGTCTGGCTGGGAGCTTTTTGGTGCAGAAAAGCAATCAGCAAGGTAGCAGGGAAAACTACTGAAGGAGAAATATTATAAATGGCAAAGGCTTGACAGGTTACCCAGGCAAGAAGGTGAGCAGATTGAAAGAAGGAATTGAAAGGGCAACAGCTCGAATACTGACCTCCTGAGGCCAGTGTGTGAGTCCACATGTCATGCGAGGGAAGGAGCTAATGACACTATAGACACAAATTTGCCAGGTGATCAAATTTCATGATCCTTGCCAGATGACAATCTCCCCACCACCCCAAGAAAATTGAAAACAAAAGCAAACTGATTGCAATCTAAGGAACACACATGTTCACAACTAGATGCCATGGTATAAGCAATATTTGCAAAGGTCTAGGGTAGAGTCAGTACATTTAAAACTGCAAACTAAGGGAAGCCACCACAAAGAGAGAATGGGGAATTTTCAGCATTGACTTAGGGGCTGGTGCAGAGTGTTAATAAAATCAGTGAATAACTCCTCACTCTTATTTGAAGGGACACCTCTAATCATATGCTTAGGAAATTGTAATAGCATCCTAAATCATAAGTTCCCTAAATTCTTTTGCATTTTTAAAGCCTCTGGCAAGAAAAAAATTTGAAAATTTCTGGTTTATTAGTGCTCACATACATGAACAACATGAAGTGACTTTATTATATAAAATAATTCATGTACTATATCACCATCCTTTTATTGGAATATTTATTGAAAAATTAGTTCTTCAGGGAGTTGAATGTTATAAAGTAATTGTAGTAACTTGCTGTTTTTTCCTAAATCAAGTTTCACAAACTAGGCATTACTGACATTCAGGCTGTCTTAACGTTTGGAAAGAGTTCTTAGTGGTGCAGGGATTTGGCCCTATGTGTTTAGCAGCATCCCTGGTCTCTTCCCACTAGATGCCAGTAGCACTCTCCAGGTGTGAACACTGAAAGTGTCTCTGGACAATGTCAAATATTCTCAGGGAAGCAAAGTTATTTTCACTCGAGAATCAATAATGGTCCACAGTATGTTTAAGCATAGCTGGTTAGATCTACTGATAAATGCAATTTTACAGGTGCAGAGAAACGAGTGATATTTTACATTGTTCAGAACATGGATAATATGGCAACTCAAAACCTTCTCTGATTCTTCAAGAAATTCTGTTCCTCTTTGATTCTTCAAGAAATTCTGTTCCTGATCAGCAAAATGATCTTACATCACACATCTAAACAGGAAATTCTACTTTCTACTTGTGTCCCTAGGCTCCCCAAATGTATGAACTTTTCCACTGCCTGGTCTTGTTGTCGCATGTGACTAATGTTTGCATCATTCCTGTCACAAGGACATAGGACAATATTTGAGTCTCAGGATTGGGCTGGTACCAGAGCCTACATCCTAAAATTTGCAAAAATTATACTTGATTGGTAGTTATGAAAGGATAAAAATAGGGTTGACACATATAAGGTTTAGGTAATTACTGTTAATGACAAAATGAAATCATCATCTTTAGAAAAAGAAATACAAAATTAAAGAACAAATTTAAAGTAATAGAAATGCGCTTTGTACCTCTGTTTCTTCTAAACATAAAAACTCACTCAGACTGCATTTTAATTTGTATGTTGCCTTCTTTTTTGTAGAAATGGGTGACCATTAGTTAGTGTGTTTAATGAACAATTCTTTTTTTAAATTGATTTTTTCTATTGACTAAATTTGTTCTTTGATAACATCATACATGTATATAATGTGTTGTAATTACTCTTATCCCAATTCTTTGTTTATTCCCTCCCACTCTGTCAATCTTCCCTCTTCTCTATAGATCTCTTCCCCGTGCCTCTGTCTTTTTGTTTGGTTTTGTGACCTATTGAATTTAACCAGAACCAGTGTAACGTGTATATAGAACTATGCAATGGAGCCTTGTGGGCTCAATAATTGGTGTACAGCAGAAGATTATGACTCTCTTTCTCCCAGAGTCCATCCACCAATAACCAACAGTTCAGTAGGTAAATATCTGACCTCTTTGGCTCTATCTTCATCTGTCGCTGCTGGTGGACAGATACAGTTTTGCATAGGACCAGTTCTGGTGGCTGCAGTTCTAGTGAGGTCATGATTTCAATGGTTGTTTCATAGTCAGAAGATGGCATTTCAGAGACCCGCTTCCTATTCTGAATCTATAATCTCTATACTTTCTCTTCTGCAATATGAGCAATATTTTTAACTGAAGTATTGTACAGTGTAAGAAATGCACAATTAGACTAAACTATGAGGATCATTGACATGGTGGGAACTCCATTCAAAACACCCTTAATCTCAATTGCCTTATGTCTTCTATGTCACTAATGATGTATCCTGTCTTTATTACCCAAATGAGATGCAAATGAATCAAATGTACATTAAAATAACGTGATACTGTACACTTATAACATTAGTGTATTTGAATATAACTATGAATTTAAAACTCCTCCTATTAAGGGATTCAATCAATGCAAGAGATCATAAAACAAAACTGGGTCTAAGAAAAACTAAATAATGTTTCTACTTAAATTTCTAGCTATCATCACTCAAATATGGTTAATTTGCAATATTAAAAATGAATAAAATATATCATCTATAAATGGCATTAACAAGAATAAACTTATCTCTGATTGTTTCACCAGTAAAGGTCAGTTAAAATATAATGAAACATTTCACTTCATAATGGTCGGTGATTTTATTTATTCGCCTGTGAACTTATGAACGCCCTAACCTGCTATTAGTAGCCAGATGTCAGAGAACAAAAGGAAGCTGAAAAGTGGAAGTTCAGGGAAGAAATACCCTTTGTCAGTCACTTTCCATCAGGCTTCCAGGGTAGTCAACATCTGGATGGGAATAAGCCACAGGTGAATTCAGACAGAATTTTTGAGGACTGCAGCTTCAAGACAAATTCACTCAAGTCTTAGTTTTGGCTGTGCACAAAACGATTAGTAGTGCACTTAATCATAATGTCTATACACGATTATCAAGTATTAAACCTCTTCCAATATTTGAATTGTTTTTATCCTCAGCCTATTCTCCTTACCTTAAAGAACCGTTTATGCAAATGCAACACAAGGCAAATGGGAGATATAAAGAACTGTCTGAGAACTTATGAATGAGTACATTCAGCCTGTCTAATATTATTTGGTTTTCCTTAATGAAATCATACTATGAATTGTTGAAAGAAGAACCTCCTTGCATTAATAGTGCCACAGGGTGCTCAGGCAAAAATTAGATGTGAGAAGCAGGAGGGGCATTTCTTTATTTGGTTCCTCTTGAACATAAAAGGAACATGGTATATATCAAATCAAAATAATAAGAAGAGCACATCAAAGAAGCTGAAAATCTGCTGTGGAGACACAAATGTCCTCAGACTTCAAAGGAAACCCAAGTCAGCAGGATAACTCTCCATCCTGGGTAGGCAGACCTAAGTCCATGTGCACCAGACTGATGCATTGTTAAGGAAATGGAAAGACTCCCGCAACAAGTTGCTCTTAAGTGGAGGTCAGTGAAGTCCAGGGTTCCAGTGCTGCTGAGTGGCAGCAAAAAGAAGCAGCAAAGCTTTCAGTGCTTGGAAAGGAACAAACCCAAGAAAAATTGTTGTCAGCAAGCAAAGATAAAAGTGGTAGACACTATAGGAAAGAGTGTTAGAGATAAAAAAGCAAGAGGGTCCACAGAGGCAGTTTTGATATTTTACTGAAATGCACTTGGGTTTCAAAGATGTAAGAGTCTGAGAGATGACTGCTGAGCTCCAAGGGACCATCAGGTGAGATAAATGGAGGAACAGAAAGTGATCTTCAGTTCCATCAGAATGGTCAGTGAAAGACAAATCAAGTGGGGCTTAATGTTTCTGTTACATGAAGCTTATTGGTAAGACACTTGATGGCTATGATTCTGTGCAGTGACAAAAGGCTAGAGTTTCAGAGACACATTTGTGGTCCAGGAAGTGACAACCAGGTTGAGCAGAGCCATCCTCTTTCACTGTGGAACTTCTGCTAAGGTTGCTCACCAAATATTTGACTAGTGTGAAGTTATAGTCAAGCCCACCTACTTTTTTAAAACTGCAAAATATTGTCAACTTTTATGATAAACAATACCCTTTTCTTCATTTTTTAATTATTTGTGTATTTACTTTTTTGTCTGTGATATATGTGTACATATTTGTTCCTATGTCTATGTGCATGGGGACACCAGAGGTTGACTTAATATGACGTCCCTCATAGTTTCTCCACTTATTTTTTGAGATGGGGTCTCTCACTGAATGTGAGGCATACTGATCTGATATGACTAGCTGACCAGCAAACTCCTGGGTTATCCCATCTCTGCCTCCCCAGGGCAGATATTATACATGCGCACCACCATGTCCAGCTATTTGCATGGATCCTGGGGATCCAAATTCAGGTTTACATGAAATTTCCCTAGTCCCTTAGTTTTCTAGAATGCAGAAAAAAAAACACTCTTTTCTCTGTTGAATATTTCAGATCTACCTCAGTGTCCAGCACTAATTGAGTTATGAACAACTTGCTGTGAAATGGGATTGAAAAGGATAGAACCCTAACTCCTAAACCTCCAAATAAGGTTCACTTATATGTTCAAATGGAAAACGAAAAATAGAAGCTGCCCTGTTCTCTCTCTCTCCCCCCTCCCGCCTCTCACACACACACTCTCTCTCACCATGTGTCTACAATGATTTACATATTTTGGCAAGCATCAACATCACTTTGAAGACAAAAAAGTGCGGCTCCCATCTCCAGCATTTTCGATTCACTATATTTAACTTGGCATGTTCAATTAATTTCTAACAAGTTCCCGATGCTGCTGCTGCTGCTGCTGCTGCTGCTGCTGTTCCAGGGTCCACACCTTGGCAGCCACTATATATGGCATTAATTGCAAGGACAAACTTCATAAGACAGATTTCAGTATTTCCTTTTATATTGAAGTAAACCAGTATTTCTGCTCTAAACCCATAAATAAGTATACATTGTAAAGTTTCCGAAAGAAATGAGCACAAATTGATAATCAAGAGTTTTATACAAACATAGTTTGATTTGTCTAGAGAAAGGATATCTTCATCTGGAGACTGGGGTGCATACAATGAAAACACATATTATTTAGGAATATTTCCAGCAATGCTGAATTCATTGTGTAAATTCAAATTTCTTCAATTTTTAAAAAAAATTCTTTCTAAACAACCATGTTTCATACAAATTCAAATCTCTAATGAAAACCACATGACTGGGAAGCTACACGCATAACCTGGTTTATTTCACAGAGGTTTTGTCTACTTCCTCCTTGCCATTTGCACCGAACGCTAGAGATGATAATTAATGAGAAATTTTATTATCATCCTCTGCAGATGCATACTTCAAGCCGAAAGCATCCAACCACATTCATCACCGACCAGGCTCACCCATTGTCACGATTTTTCTCATCCCCCAGCAGTGGAATCATCACTTGCATGGCTGCCACAGGCAGTCACTCTTTGTCATATTTGATTCTTCCCCCCATACCTTATACACAACCGGACATTTCAAGCTCCACTTTTGAAGTGCATTTCATTCATAGCTCATATTTCTCCCTATGTACTGTTGATTAGCCCAGACACATCTTTATTAAACCATTGAATCACCCTGATTTAGTTGTCAGCATTAGTGTCCCTCATTTTATTTTTCTTATCATCAGGATATCAGTTCTATAACTAAGGAGAGTACTCCTATTACCACAACCCTAAGATCTTCCTTGTGTTTTGTGCTACCAAGATCATAATGACTGAATTTCTCTTTGGGGCTCATTAAACTCCTCAAGCCCTATCAGGTCCAGGCCCATCTTATCCCTGCAACTTCAGTTCCGTGTGTACCCGATATGCAGACATGTTATCATCTTCTGTGACCTGCTTTATGCTTGTCACTGCTTTTACCCTCCCTGCACTTAAATATTCTTGCATACTTCAACTACCTCTCAAAACCTGTTGAACCTTCCATACAAATCTCAAAAGTCTTTATTTCTCTGTGGCCTCAATAACCTACTCACTTCTTGACTTGCTCAAGAAAAATCTTTCTTTTCTTCTTTGTAAGCTTCTTAAGAGCAGGAGCCAGGTTTTAATTACTTTTGGATTCCCAGCATACCTACATACAACTGTACTGATCATAAAGAAATGCAGCATTGAACTGAATAGAAAGTTTGTTATGAGATCTTGCCTTGTATGAATGCTATTCTGTTGTAATGACAATATTCTCTAGGTAGAGATTTAAGAAGATGACCATCTTATGATTTAGATTAGGCATTGTCTGTCAAATCAAATCAGAGGAGACTTTCATAGAGACATATTTTCCTGGCACATAAACAATACATTCAAAAGAGCCCATGGTAAGTTCACTTGATTGCAAGAAAAATGTTCACAGAGACAAATTAATTAAGAAATAGTGGGAAAACTCATTAATGTGTTCTTACAAAACATTAGGGAAAAAAGAGAATATCAACATTTTAAAAGGCAGGTGTTTTATGAGAATCTCAGGGTAAAATGCAATCACTGGAAATGTTATCAGATACCTCAGAGTAATTCTCAGGCAAATCATTTACCAGCTCTATGCCTTTAAGCCACTTAACTGGGCCAACTGAGCCTCAGTTTCCCCACTATAAAATAAAGATAAAGCTTGTCATATGTAAATGAGATCATGTATAGGAAACATCTCAGTTGCTAACAAGTACTACTCAATGAGTGGGCCTCAGATAATTATGAACACACAGATAAACATTAGTCACTTTTGTATTGCATAAGTGTATAAAAATTATAAAAAGACATGGGAATGTTTAGGTAAGAGAATTAAAGGGCTCAAAAGAGGGTAATAATGGCAGGAAGGGATTGGACTTAAGTGTCTATCTAGCTGTATATTTTTCTTCTGCAATACGATCATTATAATGGCAGTCCATTATTCCTGCTGTGTCCATAGGTAGCTTTATCAGTCACCTGTTACTATCCTATGGCTTGGTTATATACTTTATACCTCAAAAGTGTTATCAGCAATGAAAGAGGATGCAGTTGGATGAACATATTTTCTGACTAAGAGCCTGAATTTTCTATCAGTTTATTTGCTAGTTTATGTCAAGGAAATAAAGATTTTTAAATTCTGACTAATTATTAAGGCTTCTTTTGTCTCCTATAAAATACCTAGCATCAAATTTATACTCTGTAATAGTTTGATAACAATAAAGCTAATGATAACAATAACAATTTGCATCAGCAAATGGTTCGATTAAAAGTACATTTGAAAAAAAATCATACATTACAATCTAAAGGCAGGTGTACAATTTATTGTTGTGGGTTCTGATCATCTGTTAAAGCACCCATTTTTTTTTTTTAGTTCAGTGCATCTTACTTCAGTTCAACAGGTGATCATTATTGCTATGCATGTTGTAAAATTTGAATTTTCCTCTTAATTAAGGCAAACATAATTGTTAGGTCTCCAATTAATCCTATTGTGATACAAGGGCAGAGATCTCACTTTGTGCATTTCCTGACTAACAGAGCAGACACATTCTCTTAATCCTTAATGTAAAAGAGTCAAAGATCTGAGTGTGGTGGTACGTGGCTGCAGTACAAACACTCAGAAGAGTGAGGCAGAGTAACTGAAAATTTGAGGTCAACCTGGGCTACATAGTGAGTTCCAGATCAAATCTGGGTACAGAGCCCCTACTTTAAGAACAAAACAAGAATAAAATAACAGCATAAATATGAGGTAAAGTGCAGTTTTATAGAAATGAATGTTTTTAAATTAAACATCGTTATGCTCAGCAACCTGCTATTGAGAAGAACAACGATGGATATTCTCAGGGAGTAAAAATAGAAAGGCAGGTGTTTTATAAGAATCTCATAAAACCTATCAAAAATAGCTTGATAACTATGTGAGACAATTTTAATGAAAAGTAGAATTAAAAGAGGAGGAAGAGGATAGGAAGGAAGAGGACAAATGTCCTCCACAGGTCCATGTGCTGAACACTTGTTTGCCATGTCATCTGGTGGTGCCATTACATGGGATTTTTAACAGGTGGGAACTAGGCGGAAGAAGTAGGTCACAGGAAGGAGGACTCTGGTGATCTCCCATCAGAGGCCCCTTCCTGTTTCTTGGCTTCCTGTCCATGAGGTAAAGAAATGTCCCTATCATCTACTCCTGCCACCAAGATATCCGCAACTATGGATTGGATCCTCTCAAAAGTTGAGCCAAACTACAGTTGTCTTCCCTTACGTTGTTTAAGCCTGTATTCTGTTATAGTGGCACAAGGGTAACTAACACAAAAATGCAATAAAAGTTTAAATTGGCAATGAAAAAGACATATACATTAAAATATCAGACCAGGGATATGAAGATGTTAGTTAAGAAAGCAAGGCAGTTGCATTCTAGAACTGCACCTTAAAAAAGAGCTGTGTCTCTCAAGTGTTCATCTCTTGCTTCTAGATCATCTCTGCGAGCTATCACTTTCAATGTTATCCATGGTAAAATTTCCAGGATGAGGAAAAGCACTGAACATTTTAAAATGGAGCTCAGCCTGTGGAGTCTTCAAACTTTCATTAAAACAAAGGCAATATATTTTGATGAGAAAGGAAATTACTTTCCAATTATCTTCAGGTACCAATCTCTAAGTACAAACTCCTCTTCATTTTGAATTTCAGGTGATGTCTCCAGGTTCTGTACTTCTTACTCTCTAATTCATCATGAGCTATGTCGGGGAGCTCAAACTCAGACTTTCCATCTTAAAACAATGATTTTGTATTTAGGGACTGACTTGAATCTGAAAATCAACTTCTAGAATTTCAATTTCCTTTCCTAGATCTCTCTCTCTCTCTCTCTCTCTCTCTCTCTTGTTCCCCCCTCCTCAGTCTACCACTCACTCTCCCTATAATCCTCGCTCTCCTTTCTAACCCCTCTCACTTTCTCTCTCCTTCCTTTCCTCTCTCCCTCTCCCTTTTCCCCCCTCTCCTTCTCTGTGGTGGTTTGGATGAGAAAGTCCTCCATTAGCTCCAAGTGTTTGAACACTTGTCCCCAGTTGGTGGTTTTGTTTGGGGAAGTTTACAGCATTCAGCCCTGTTGAAGGAAGCCGGTTAATGGGGAGTGGGTTTTGAGAATTAGAAATCCCCTTCCCCCATTTCCAGTCTCTCTCTGCTTCCTGTGCTTTCTTGAAGATGTGGACGCTCAGTTTTCAGCTCCAGCTGCCTTTTGCCAGATGTCCCTATCCCTACCACGATGGACTCTCACTCCTCTGGAACCACTGGGTCCAAAAAACTTCCTTCTATAAGCTCCTTGATCATGGTGTTTTATCACAGCAATAAAAAAGTAGCTAATACACTTTTCTGGTCACTCCTGTGTTCTCCCTCTCTCTCCTCGCTCTTCCTTTTCATCTCACTTCTGCTGCTCAGTCCCCTCCCCTCCCCTCTCCCCTCTCACCCCTCTGTCCACTCTTGTGCTCCCCTTCTCTCCTTCTTGCATGTGTCTCTCTCATTTTCCTCACTCCGTTCTCTCTGACCCTCCATTTTTCCTTCTTTCTCTTAAGAAGTATAGATGTTACTTTCTAAAAAAAAAAAAAAAAACAGAAATTGTTGTTTGCGGGGAGGAATAGCTGTAGATGTGGTATCAAAGAAAGATATTCATTTGCCTTAATGGTCATCACCGATCTGAGTTCTGGCCTTGGAGTTGTTGCTAGATAAACTCTCTGGACTTCATTTTTCTCTTCATTGTTATGAGGGAGGTACATTACATTGTCTCCAATTTCCCTTCCAGTTGTATTTAGTGATATAATTAGAAAAAAAACTAAATATAGAAATTACATTTGGAATAAGGCCCTACT
The DNA here is from genome assembly GCF_000622305.1 of Nannospalax galili. NCBI lineage: Eukaryota > Metazoa > Chordata > Mammalia > Rodentia > Spalacidae > Nannospalax > Nannospalax galili. The sequence goes on from NW_008360302.1 coordinate 81,549, forward strand.
TTATTATAAATCTGCTGCATTGTTTTGAACACGCTGTATGATTTCTGAATCTTTATCCTGTGTCTAGAAAATGTAAACAAAATGGGTTATGATGAGGCTTAAATAACATAAATACCACAAGAGTTTAGAATGGTGCCTGATACAGAATAAGTATTCAACAAACCTTCATTGATATTTTTAATATGATGGACTTTTTATTATTGTCATAGATAGTTACTATTCTTCAAAATTAACTTCTCTGTATGAACAGAAATATTGCTGTACCCCAAAAGCCATTTGACAAAATAACCTAAGATAGGACAAGGGACAAGCTTTTGTAGATCTCTCTCTCTATTCATATGTTAAGAACATATATCCACTAGCAGTTTAACCAAACAGACAAAATTTAACTCGCATACAATAACTATCAAGGGCTGGCTGATACTACCAGATCATTTAAGCAGAACTTGTAGATTTTTGTTGGTAGCTGCTGATTTATTTGGGAAGTTGTTGCTTCCTTTGGGAATTTACTTCTTAGAAAGCATGCATGCTCCCTTGGTATAAATAAAATGGTAATGCTTGTTGTTCATCAGACTGCACTTCAATCTAGACATGCTCCTTGGGCCCAGCGGACCCTTATGTCATGATCCTTTATGTTCGAGTTTGTAATGGGAAAAGGAAGATTCTTAAAAATGTCAACTCGTGCTCAGCTTTCACTCAGGCTGTCAAATTAGGCTAAGTGATAAAAAAAAAAGAATAAAAAATAACAACAAAAAACAAACAAACAAACAAAAAACCATTCTTAACTCTGGAGCAGGCTCTAGTGAGAAGCAATGCATTCTCATCTGATGACCATCTTTCTGTTTGGTCAGGGGGAATGGGTACAGTTTACATGATGGACTGGGAAACACAGGTGCTCTCTGTAGTCAAGTGGGCACAGAGTACTTGTTGAAAACTGTTTCAAAACCTCAACATTATACCCATAGACACAAATCTAGTACTTGCTGGCCTCTGAAACTTATCTGGGATATAGGACCAAACTCAGTCTTCTTCTAAAGATTCTGTTTTTCTTCCTGGGATCATGTTTTATAAACACTGGGAAGAATCCTCCAGATTCCATTTTTTCTTTCCAAATTGTTGGAAAACCTTCAAAATGCCACCTACCAGAGTTATATCAGAATTTCTGTAAACACTGGTAGTGACCTATTTGTCATTAGTTGTGGAGGATAGGTATGTCAGTACTGGTCCAAGCCTACAGACATACGCAGAGTGATATGCGGGGCCTGCTGAGGGCACATTGTTTAGGTGAAGACAAATATCTTTGCCTTGTAGCACCACTTGAAATCACTTTCAATGCCAATGAACACTCCTTACAATTGAAGCATCAGACCTGGTTTAGAAAGTCTGCCTAATATAGGAAGGCAAGGACAATCATTGGCCTCATCACCCATTCAGGGACCCATCTAAAGATGTCAGGAGAGGAAGAAAGAAAAATAGCAATCTAGCCACAGCTGGCTGCTTCCCTACTTGAGAAGGAATTGACAGGGAGAGCTACATAAGTTTTTCCACTGGGTTGATCTTAAATATAGTCTACAAATAGGATGCTTAAGCTACTTTGGGCTATTAAAGTTTGGGAATAAGAAGTATCTAGGCTTATCAACACTATCCCACAGCTAGAAAAAAGAAAAAAAAACAGACAAAGGAGGTAGGAAGAGAGCAGGAGAGGCATAAGAAAAACAAAAGGTTTAATGTACAGAAGGAAGCCTTTCCAATTTGTTTCACCTGATTCCAAATGGGATGATCTGTGTCAGAACTTGCAATCCCTCAACCTATTTATTCTCCAATTATGGACAGACAGGTATAACTTGGACAGGGATTTGCACAATTTAGAAGTTATGTGGCAGTTTCTTAAAGAATCTAGGGAGACCCTCTTATCCAGTTTGAGTGCTTGATAGAAAGTCAAGGCCCCACTGATGAGCAGAACCTCTATATGGGGCACAGGAGGTTATCTATATCTTAACAATCACAGTGGTGATGTGGGGAACCATGTCCTGCTTTATTACAAAATGATTTCGTGACAAAAGCCCTAAACAGTAGCTGGGCCTGGTATTATATACCTTTAATCCCAGCACTCACTCGGGAGGCAGAGGCAGGTAAATCTTTGTGAGTTCCAGGTTCGAGACCCTTTCTCAAACAAAGAGACAACCAAAAGCACTAAATATAACTAAAATAGATGATTATTTTTTCCTGTTTGGTACTTGGCTTCACCTACTAACTTTTTGTGCCTTAGGGGAGAGAGAATATGGATTTAAATGAGTAAAGTGAAAACCTATGGCAAGTGGTTAGGAGCATGAACTTTAGAGTTAGAGCAGAGATATCATTAAGGTCTCTGGTATGTTGATATGCTTCCAGCTCCAGGTCATGTCCAAATGTCTTACCTGTAAATTTATGGTAATGGCTCCCTATACAGAAGTGGTTATGAGAATTAGGCAATATATTTTAGCAAAATCCTTGATACATGTGGGTACTTAGTAATTAATAATCTAATATACTACTATTGGAGATAGTTTATCTGGGAGTGGGATCCAATGCAACTTAAATCCAACTGGAGTATTAGTAAAATATATAAAAGACATTTGCATACATCATATAGTCATCAACATACACCTAGGAGCCCAGAACAAAATCTACTGAATTATCACCATCACAGAGCTCTCTCCCAGACCTTTTAGAAATGAAGAACAAGAAACAGGTCTGTATCTTGAATCCCTCATTCAACTGGGGTGTAAAGGACAGGGATTGGGGTTTGGAAGCGGGGAATTCTTTTCACTGCCAGCAATACCAGAGGGTTATTTTAACTCACAACATGGTATTTCCTTCCAAAATTTCCTTATTATTAATAATGCTGCAATAAGTTCTGAATCTAAGCATATTCCAGAGACATTTTCAGTGTCAAAATACATGTTACTTTAACTTCTCTACTGTGCATTATTTTCCCCTTGAAAAACAGCTGCTACTCATCAATGCCATCACTACAACAGCTGAGGACAGATTTTAGAGTCTGATTAGAAAACCACTCTGGCACATATGTACAAACAGAAACAAATTGCCATTTTTTGACCAGGATTTTATCTCTCAATATTTCTTGTTTACTAGCAGAATGAAATGCTCTTTTAAATTTGTTTTCCTTTTGCAGGTGGAAACAAAAGCATCACAATGGAATGTGAAGCAGGAGGGTTTCTACTAGCTTCATCTGTCACTACTGTGTTCCCCGCTGGGGAGTTAAAATTCTATGGTCAATGAGCTTTGGATTTATGCTTCCCCCCACCCATGACAAGATCCAAACACTTCAAGACCTAGGTGTCAGACCCATTCCTTCCCGAAAGTCGACCACTAGGGCACTCTGTGACAACTGCCTGTACAGGCCAGGTAGAAAACTTCCCTTCCACTAATTGAGCCTTACAGCACCAAGTTTCTGTCCAGCTTGCGAATATGCCCCAGGGTGCACTGCACTTGTCATTCGGGTGTTTATTCGTACTTCAGAAACATTTCTAGGTATGTACAGGCAGGCATGTAAAATTCATCCTTAGTTTTTCAATGGGATCTACCATAGAGCCTGGCATTACCTATCATATATATTTATTTTTACTTACATTTAATTTTAATGTTATTTTTCATTTTAAGGTGTGAATTTTTAGGAACATATAAGGCATAAAAATGTCTTACACAGTCTTTTAAATATGAAAGAGAACAACATATATGTTTTTCTTCTTTCCAGTAAAGAAGGACATTCTAGTATTTTATTTTGTTTTTAATTTATATATATATAGTTGAGATTTTCATATATGTTTACAATTACTTTGATTATATCTACCCTTTTTATACCCCCAACTTCTACCAGATACCTTCTTATGTCCTCCAACCAACTTCACATACTTTGCTTTTCTTTAATGGCTCATGTACATATTTTCTAAGGAAAGGGGAACTCGAGTATCCTAGGAAAGTAATTTATAGGATTAAGATAGCTTTTCCATTTCTGATCAGCTTATTGAACAAGTGAATGCCACCAGGAGAGTTAACCCTTTGACTCCATCATGTCCTACCTATCATAGGCCTGAAAATTTAATGTCCAGCTATCACATGGGCAAGCAGTCCAAACAGTATCTAAGAAAGTACTGGAAGACAGACAAGCCCATAACTAACTGATGAACAACTTTTCTCCTCTTCGGTCTTGGCTGACTTCTGCGGATTCATCGGTACATTTTTCACATCCTCTGGGTGACAGGCCATTCAAGTTGCTCTGTTTATTTATTCACTCCTATAGCTCTTTCTTAGACTTGGTCCCTACCTCCTCTCTCCAGTCATCACATAGCACATCTCCCTGGATTGTGTGTTTGATAAGGAGCCACTTTCTGTCATGTTAGCGTAAGTGGGAACAATTTTGCTAGGCACACTCATTTCTGTTTGTACTTTCAGCATTATTCTGTGACTATATGTATTTAACTCAACTATCAATGTACAGATCAAGTGTGAGAGAAGCAGAAGGGGAAGAGCCACCATTCTCGGCCATGGTCTTGTTGACTGGCCTAACAAAGCCGAGTATAGAGTTCTGATGTGCTATTCCAACAACATGAGAAAATCTCTAACTATGATATCTTCACAAGGCCCAGAATTATTTCTACATCATTTAAAGAAAACATATTATGATCTTTTTAGCTGTATACATTTATATGTGATTTATATGATTTGTTACCTGCCTTAAAGAATAGAAATCACACATTCATTTGCAATTGTATTTGTTCAATCATTCATTCTTTTTGTTCATTAACTACTTCTTTTTAAAATATTTTATTTATTATTTTTATTTTATGTGTATGAGTGTATTGCCTGTATGTGTGTAAGTGCACCCATGTTGTGCAATACCTGTGAGGTCAGAAGAAGGTGTTAGTTACTTCTGGAACTGGAGTTATGGACTGTTGATAGCCATCATGCAAGTGTTGGGAATCAAACCCAGGTCCTCTACAAGAGCAGTAAATGCTCTTAACAACCACCAAGCCAACTCTCCAGTCCCCTGTTCATTCACCACTTCTTTTTAAACTTACATGGAAAAATTCAGACTGAAATAAGAAACATGCTTGTTAATTTATAGATGTACACACATATGCAAAAAGAAAATTGTGTAGATTTTTTTCTATTTTACTGTTTTCATCAATGGAAAAAAATCTGTATTAGGAAAACCATTTGAATTGATGTAGATAAGATATTATAATGATCTGAAATGCAAGTCTTTATCAGAGCTTGTAAAGTCTCAGGGAAATGTTACTAGAACTTGTGGTAATCAGGATCCAGCACAAGAAAATGATAATGAATGTATGGGCCACCAGATAGGTGGGAGCTGAAGGAAGAAACACTAGGTAGGAAAATGAAATCAACAGCTAGACCATCACCATCCTGCTGGACCTCTCTCCTGTTCTTGGAAATGACACAGGCCCACTAATGTGAAGGGTTAATAGCACATACTTCTCAGGTTAGAAGGACTTGGTAACAGTTTGAAGCAACTTCTATAAATTCCCCAAGTGCCAAGGCTAATTGATGGTCCAATTTCTGTCAAAGTAGGCCACAAGAAATCTCAACAGGATTGAGACCATAAGAGACTGCTATTATCAAGGGAGAAATGGGGAACATGGGGCTACTTTAAAGGAAGGGCATGAAAGGAAGGTTAGACAGGGAGAGAGAGAGAGGAGAGATTAATAATGCCTAGCTAGTATAAAAACAAACAAACAAAAAAACCAAACAGAGAATCATATTAGCCCAAAAACCTACTGACAAATTATACGTTCAATATCTCTACAGGAGTCCATGAGTATAGCTGAAGACTACATAGCAAGAAACAGTGCCAGACAGGGGAAACCTTCCTTTGAGTTGTTGGACAGAGTAGTCCAGGAGACTCCTCAAATTACACAGGCTATTGCCACAGCCTTTGATTGCCTCCCAGAACTTGATTGCTGAAGACAGGACATAGTTCAGACACAGGATTTTGAGCAATGGAGCTGGAACTGACCTGGAAGCCACTTCAGCTGAAGGCTAGCTCTCATAGCTTTGGAGAACGCTATAAAAGATCCTAAGGGAGAACATCACTCCATGGTCCAACCTCAGCTTCAAGGCCTAATAACCACATCAATGACTGACAGAAAGCAACATTAGTGCAGTAGTGGCACTTTTATCTTTGGAGTAATCAACAGCTACCTAATTGGACTTAAAGCCCACTCAATGGGAGGAAACTCACATGTGGTACTGTCAACACAGACAAACACACATGGTTGGAGAGGTCTTGATCTTAAAGAAGGCTGTCACATCCCTAGACAAATGTAATTTCTTACTATATGCTGAATATAGACCCTTATATTTACAGACAAGTATCCCAGACACCACTCATCAAAGAAGCTTCTTTTGCTCCAGACAGAGACTTAATACAGATTTTTCACAACTGGTCACACACAGGCATTGCCTGTGAATTGTCCAAACCTAAATGGCACATTTGCAATGCAACCTCTACACCTAAAGCATATGAAACACAGAACAGGGGGTAAAGAGGACACTGATGAATCTTTGAATTTTCATCAGTGAAACTCTCTCATGCAAGAGCAGGCAAAGGACACAAAAGGTCACAAGTGGCCAAAGCATGGAGTGCCTGCAGTGTGTGGGTCCTTGGACAGGACTCATATTAAACTCCACCCACCCAGGGCTCAAGGACCTGGGTGACGGGGTAGGAAGATTGTAAGAGCCAGGAAGGAGGTGCACAACCATAAGGAAATCGAGTCCTACAAGCTCCAGGCACCTTGCTCATATGAACATACGGCAATGGTATTAGACAAAACCCTAGCACAGAACTGTGGAAATAAGCAACAAGCCCAATTTTAGTCAAAGAATTATTGTGAGCTGATTATTGCTGGGTAAGGAAGAGCTGGTTTTCTTAAAGGGAGGGACTCTAGACAGGCTGTCTGGACCCCAGTGAATGAATTTGCACTGAGGGACATCTGGGGACACTAACTTGACACGACAGGCCTTAACACAAATGAAAGAATATATGAATTCTAGTAGGGTAGGGGGCTATGGGAGGGTGCCAGTGAGGAAGAGGGTATAAAGATGATTAAGATTGATTAAGATGATCATTACGAAATACACAAAGCTTGAATAAAAATTTACAAAAAAAAAATAAAAGAAATCTCAAAAGATGCAATATTTTTGCTGCAAAGGTCACAGTACTAAAGAGGACCAGGGCATGGCACTGGAGCCGATTGGCTAGAGGTAAAGTAGGGATTACTATAAAGGGGACTTTTGGTACATGGACACAGAGCACCTTTTCTATCCTCACACTGGATAGGAGAAAGGTCTCTCACTCCTCGTAGTAGTGACAATTTATTGAGGGACTGCCACATGGCCTGTGGGTCCCTATCCCTGACAGTTCCTACAGTTCCTATGTCAACCATCACTATCAACCCCTTTCTATCTTGACTTTTTTTCACATGGCCTGTGGGTCCCTATCCCTGACAGTTCCTATGTCAACCATCACTATCAACCCCTTTCTATCTTGACTTTTTTGTCAGACACTTGACATCCCTGTGTACATCATTCTGAGAGGACTGTCTACTTTCTCCCCTTCTATATTTATAGGCTTCTGTTTTAGCATTTAATTTGAAAGCTATGGTAGCTCACAATTGCATGACATTCACAATGCAGAAGCATTGTAAAAAGCCTTGATTTCTCTCTTACCAATACCCTTCTCCTATGGTCCTACCTCTCTTGAGCTCCTTCTTTCCCTTTATCCCCAGGTTCCTTGTATACCCTTCCCTCACCATCCATTAAACTAACCCAATTTTTATCCATATCTCCCTTATTAATGCCTGTTTCCTACTGTTCTTCTCTTTCAGGTTCTTTCTTTTCCTTTACCTCCCTGGTTCGTTTTCATTATCCTGGTTCCTGTAGTTATGTCTGGATACATAATCACTTATCAGGACTTGGTGCTAGGATCCACATATGAGGTAGAACATACGTTATTATTATTTTTTTTTTCTGAGGCAAGGTCTATCTGAGAACAACTTGTCTTTGCCCAAGATTTGTCTACATGGCACATGGTAATTAAAAACACCAGACTGGTGGAACCAACCTTCTTGCATGTTTAACAAATGTACTTTGAGGCCTATACTAATTTGGTCAGAGGGACATATAGGACAGTTTTTGCTCCTTGCCCTCCTACGTCGACAAGTTCCAGGGGACTATGAGCATCTCTCAAAATGTCCTGTAACTGCAGTGAGTCACCTGTCCTCTTGATCAAGGAAGCCGTGGAGACCCCACAAGACAGATTTGAACCTGTGTCCAGTTTACAAAGAGGAGGTTCAACACAGAGGAAATATTTCCTCCATGCTTCCGAGGGAAGGCAACCATGGTCGAGCAGGAACTTTGACTTACCTTCACATAGGTGGAACTGGTAAAAGAAAGGAGCCAGGGGCTCCTCCCAAGCCCATGTGACTCCTGAGGAACAGATCCTCAAAACGGCCTTAAGAGTAAAAATAAATTGGTTTATCTGGGCCAACTGTATGGCTTTAAACACCCAAAAAGGAAAGTATAACCAAAGATTAAAGGGGGCAATATTTTTTAGAGTCCATATGTTTAGCTAAAGGCTACATACAAGAAACAATTCCAGATACAAGATACCTTCTTTTGAGTTGTTGGCCAGGGTGGCCAAGGGACTTCCAGATAGTAACCCAGCATAGAACTGGGAAAATGAACAGCAGACCCCAATCTTATCTAAAGGAATATTGACGACTGTTTGCTGCTAGATGAGGAACAGCTGACTCTCCTAAAACAAAGCCCTCTAGATAGGTTGACTAGATTCACTGGATGGAAAAGTACTGGTGAACAGATTGGGGTGCTGACACCACAGCAGACAGTATCAGGGAAGAGTAAAAGGGCTCTAGGGGGTGTGGGGAGGCTATGGGAGGGTGCCATCTGGGAAGTGGGTATATAGATGAATAAGATTGTTTGGGACGGTCTGTATTAAATACACACAAAAAAAAATCAACAAATTTTAAAAATGAGTTATATTTGAGGAGGAAGCATAAAAATTTGTTACATCGTGTTAACTAGTAGGGGTGATAAACATTACCATTGAAATCTACCTGATGACTTTATATCCATACACAGGTGCCAAGGGTCCGAGTGTAACTGGCTGTGACTAGTGTAATAATCAGATACATACAGATTAGAGATGCATGCGCCAACATCTAAGTGTTATTAGCAAAAACAACTAGTCTTTCTGTAAGAAACAGTATATTTTAAGATGAAATTGAGATCTTTTTTAACGGTTAAAAGCTCTTGAATTTTATGTTTTACAGGGTTTATACTGAGTTCAATAATGTATATTAATTCAACTGTGAACCTAAAAATTTTACAGCCACTTTTGAAAGAGATGTATCTTTGCTCTGGAAATGGTTAGTATGTTAAAGCTGTAATGAAATGCTTCTTCTAAAAAATAATATATATATATATATAAAAAAAAGCCTTGACTTCTCACTTCAGTCCACACAGCAAATATCCATAGGCAGGATAAAAGCCTGACATCTCTGCCTTTGTTTGTGATTGTCTACTCTGGGTATCATTCCTACTGGACTCTGAATATAAATATATTAAGCAGTTCAAGAGTTCCCCTCTAAAAACCAGTGGTTCCTAACTTAACCTCATCCCCTTTCAAGGCTAAAGGCACAAAGATAAAATAACTGAGATATCTTACTGTAAGATTTTACAATGTCCTGTGTCAAACTCCGCATAAAAGTCTCTGGTCATTACTCTAAACCTGCAGCTTCCGTGGATTACAGGAAATGTGGAGACATCACTCTATGATGACTTAGCTCTAAGTAGGAGCTATCATTTCTTGGGAACCTGATTGCACCCTCAAACGGTAAGCATAGTCCCAAAACCATTTAGGGAATTGTTTTGTTTGCTTTTTTGAGATTTGGTCCTATTCTGTAGTTCATGCTGTTGTTGAACTCTTGGCAATCCTCCTGCCTCAGCCTCCCAAATGCTGGGATTATGTGCATGAGCCACCATCCCTGGCTCCAGAACAATCTTGCTGAACTAGAACTGACATAACCACTAGCCACACCACGTTTTGACCAAAACTCCTTTATTATGCTCAATTCTTGGCACTGCCCCCAATTATTCCTCTATTTCAACCAAAAGCTCATGTTAGTACCCTGAAGATGGAATGAAATACGACTTCTTGTCTTACCAATGTGGCCATGTTTATTCAAATCCTTTTCTGCCTCTCCACTGCTACCCCGGTGTGCTTCCTTTGGGAAGCCCGCAGAACTATCATACTGGAATCCCCAGAGGCAGACTTCTAGCCTAGATATCTGCTTGCACAGTTTGAAAAGGCCCTGAGATTTTCCTTCATTTTACATTACAGCACAGTTGCTGGAGTTGAAAGTGTCACTATTCAGTATGATGAAAATAAGGTAAAATACCTGACATCACAGAGCTCCTGACCAGAGCTTGCAAATTTACCACTGCACATGGGCCATATGACCTACTTGAAAACTTCTACAGGAATGAATTTATTCAACACAATACCAGTTTTCAACCCTTTCCTCTGTAAACCCGGGCCTCATTAAACGAAGTTTTAAGTAGAATGCTTTACTGACTTCACCTTTAGTTCTTTGTTATTTTTGGCTTTTTCTTCACGCACAAAAAATGCCCTTATCCCTTCACAGGATAAAAATTTTCGTATCTTCTGAGACCTGCTCTGACCTCTTCTGCTCAAATTTATTTCTAACTGTCCTGAATCACAGGTGTTGATTATTTCTCATGTAGTGTTTCTACCCTTGAGGGAGTCATTGATTTTCACATATCCATTTCATATGGTTATCTATATGAGAGATTCTCAAACTTCCATATCCTTGTGAATCACCTCTGGAGAGGTGTTCCAAAATTTCATTCCAAGATGTGCAGTCAGACTGTGCAATAGATGCATTATTTATTTATTAACAAGAGCAAGAGCACAAAGAATTTATTATATCCCTAAGATATGGGAGTGTTAAACACAATAAGAGGCAAGATAGCTGATCATCTGACCCTTATATAGAACTTAAACAGATGTAGATTTGGCTTCTGAGCAAAAAAAGTTGGTACAGTCTACAGAAGTTTGGAAGAAAGACGTGCTTAGGAAGCAATGGTTGTCTTGTACTGATGGAGACTCCAGGTAGCAGGCACTTAAGTTCATTTCTGGGACAGATGTCAAACTCCATCACTTCCTGTGGGAAGACCACTTATCTTGGAAGGCAGTGAGTGGGGAAACACATCTGAAAAACATCTTGTATTCTGGTGGATGAGAACTGTGGACACACTGCTGTAATCATTCCCTTTATTTATGAGACTCAATGGCTTCCTCCAGGTAAAGGCGGTAAATGATACATTTGGGACATTAATGGTTTTCTTAATAGTGCTAATAGCCAGTGAATTTAGCATATTTCTCTTTTTCCTTCAACTTGCAGAACTGTGATTGCTAACTCTGTGGTTTTTAATAAATAAAATAAGCAGACTTGAATAATTGTCCATCGTGTTGGCAATCTGTTAGCTGTTGGTTTTTAAACAATTTTTAGGCTCTGGAGCAAGTAGACTGAAGCACGACAACTGACCTTTCATTTTTTATTTGGATATTTCTTTTTAGATTTTCTTTTGTTTTCAAGAATTGCATAAATAGTGTCTTTGCATTATTTCCATCCCTCTCAGTATTTGGATAATTTTTAATCAGTGTTCTAAGTGCTGAAAAACATGGCAAGAAAGGGCTAAAGACAGGAGATGTAGAAAGGGCTTCCTCATCAGCCTGCTCCTTCTTCTCCAGCCAAACTGTGCATTTCAGAGGACTCCCCACATCTCTAGTCTGGCTCTGTTTTACACTATGGCGGGAACACCCAGCAGTCACCTCATTGGATGGCTGCACTCACTCTTCACCCCCTCTGTTCTCTGGGACTTGCATATTTCTCCATCTGCCTTGTATTTAGTCACCATTTTCAGCCACCATCCCCCTCTAGATTAAAACTCCATGAGAACAAACTGCCCGTCCTGTCTCTCACTTTCATTGTTAACATTTGGATGGTGTCTGACTTGCAGTGTGAGTTCCATTGCACCATAACTGTGTCATGTGAAAAGGAGCAGCGGCTTTGTGTATGCTGCTTATCATTTTATCACTTGGAGCTCAGAGCATATCACAGGAGATGGATATTCTCCAGAGTGTCTCACAGCTCTAGCAATGAGAAGCACAGTGCCACACTGAAATCTGACTTCCTCCAGCTACCGTGTGTCATAATTGGTAGCAGCCAGGTACCTTATGCTATTTCTTCCAGAAGAGATGATGTTTGAAAAAATAAATGGAGAAGTTAGGAAGGGTCCAGATGGCTTGTAATAGGGATGTAAACAACCTGACATGTCCACAAAGTATGAAAATATGACTTTAAAACCTGGAAAATGACATTAGAAAAATCTTTACAATTCTGGCAAAGTCATTGAAACTATTTAGGGAAGCCCTTGTCAGTCTTTTAGCATATGTAGAATGTAGGCTTGCAGATTTTATTTCTCTCCCCACACTTCTGAAATTGCATTTGTAGTTCACTGCTAGAACTAACAAAAAGGCTAATATTTTGGTGTATAATCCTCTATAATTGCAGAAACAAGCCAACTAGTTTTCCCTGTCTTGTGCAGTATAAGTTTGTGTTAGAGAGAAGCATAAACCAATTAAATGTCAGGAGCAATTAACTTCTGCATTTTTAATGCAACATGGAATGAGAAAATTTTATAGTGCTCCTATAATTAAAGTTAATAAAAATGAATGCAGAATTCCCCAATGACTCATAAGGCATTCAGGTTTCGGTGACCATAGAATGATTCTCTACCTTGTACTAGCTCACGGCTTCATTGAGAATGCCATGGAGTTTGGGTCTACTTTTTTACTACTCTCTTTTCTGGTGAGAGGTAATAAGAGGAGTATCCTATCAGACTCCTAAAGAGAGGAAGCTAGTTCATCTATTCTGGCTTTCTGATGCCGGACATGTGGAGGGAATCCTTGCCTCACTAACAATAAGTCAGTGAGTAAGATGAGACAGGGAAAAAGCTAAAACCAAGAGAAATCATCAAGTTAAGGAAAAGAGAAACTATATTAATTCTCAGAAGCCATGTCAAAGCAAAAGAAAAGGTCTAAAATCAAGATGTCAGCCTTCATGCATCTAACAGATCAAAGGTATGTGCTGAACACAAATGGCTATTTTTGAGCACAGGGGTGCATGTGTGCATGAAGAAAAATCATTCCATTTGAGGAATATCTTCCTATCTACATATATAAGTACAGAAATGCCAAAGGCTTTTTAAATAACTATAGTCCAAGCAAAATTTTTTCAGATAAAGGATGTCTAAACTCACCAATGTTTTCTCATCAAAACTAGGTGCTATTATTATAGCTCAAGCTTCTAAAGTGTACTTGCAAGTTCTATTAGCAAGATATACACGGGTATATTTCCTTGATCCCTTTCTCTTCTTTCCTTCCTCTTTCTCTTTCTCACGTTTCTCTCACTTAAAAGATGTGAGGCCTCAAAGATAATATATTAAATTTTGTCAAAATTAACAAAAATGTGTAAGATGCTCATTGCATATAAAATAATCAGAAATCAGAATAGAAAGATAATTGTTAAAAAATAATTATCACATATCCAACCACAAAGGAGTAATTTTTTTGTTCCTTGCTAAAAATAATTCCAGAAACTACTCTATACAAACTTATTGTCAGAAGAAGAGGACATAAGTTGATGTTTAATATATAGGAAAATAGAAATGTGGGAAGATATACAAGGAATCTTACAAAATATCTTATTTCATACATTTTTACTAATCTATTAATCATTCAGATATAACTAGCAAAAAGAGAAAAGATGCAATTTTCCCTGAAATAATTACTGGATGTTGCAATTTCTCTCTAATGTAGAGAGCAAATCTTTGTATTTTTAACACTTTAAGCTCTATGAGGTTTGCATATTTCTTAGACATCTATAACTATTTCTGATTATCTAATTTCCCTAACAATCATCAATATAATGTGTGTGTGTGTGTGTGCATGTGTGTGTGTGTGTGCATGTGTGTGTGTGTGTGTGTGTGTGTGTGTGTGTGTGTATTTTGGCCTTTTCTATTTTGAGACAGGGTCTCCCTGTAGCCCCAACAGCCCTGGAACTCATGAATCCACCTGCCTTTATCTCCTGAGCACTGATATTACAGGCATGCAGGCATTTACCACCAGGCCAGGCTAGATACATTGTTTTTAAAAAACAAAAGAAGACACAGCTATCATGAAGGAATAGAAGTAATAAACCTCTACACTAAAACATTCTTGCCAAAGTCTATTGAACGCTGTAAAAGGGATACCTGTCAACTAATACACTCTAGATAAAGTGTATCTACAGGGTTTATTAAAAAATAATCTTAAAAAGGTAATCATTGATATAAAATGTTCATTTGCAATCCAATTCAATTTACTTAAACCTGTATAGATAATGAATTATAAAATTATTTGTGACACATTTTACTCCCAGACACATTGCTTTCAAAGAGATATTTGAAGGAGGTAGGTATGTTATGATACCTTTCAAAGCTGGAGATACTGGTGCTCATTCAGTTGCCTGAGGCTGTTTTACTAATATGTCCAGGAGCTTCTATTCAAAATTAGGCCATCTGATACTGAATCCAGAATCTTTGATACATTGCTATTTATAAAGAATAAATAGGGGACTGGAGAGATAGCTTAGCCTTTAAGAGTACTTACTGCACTTGCAGAGGGCCCAGATTCATTTTCCAGGGTGCATATGGTAGCTAACAACCATTCGTCACTCCACTTCCAGGGGATCTGATACCCCCTGCTGGCCACTGCAGGCATTATACAACACAGGTGCACTTACATATATGCAGGCAAAACACTCATACATAATTTAAAAATTAAATAAACACTTTTATAAAGAATAAATAAGACTGGTGAGATGGGTTAAGGAGCTTTCTGGCAATTCTGGGTACATGATTATGATTCATGGAACCCACATAGTGGAAGGAGATAAAACTCCTGGAAATTGTCTTCTTACCTCCACACATGTGCTCTCATACATGCATATACACTAAATAAATGGATTAATTAATAATAAATAAATAACCAAGTAAATGCATATAAAAATGAAATTAAGGCTGTTTTCACAGCAATGGATACTAGCCAGGGATGGCCTCAGACTATCAGACAGAAACCACTGTAGATGAAATCTTGATACAGAGAGTGCAAGTAGTAAGAGGCATCATCCTAGCACAAGAAAGGAAACTTAGGCAAGCCTTTCCCCTTTGATCTAGAAAGTGTTGATGACGCACAGTAGTAGGGTTGTAGAACAGCTTGGCTTCATTGTCTGTGCAGCCTCCAACAACCTAGACTATGCTGAAGACAGACAGACATCTTCAATCAGAACTAACAATTCAGAGGCTAAGAAAGAGCAGAATTGCAGGAATATGATTAGACCTAGCATATTCCTTTACAGTTTTGGTATAGGACAGAAACTATACCAAACTAAAAATCATCTTGATGAGATGCATATGAGACCTAGCAAGCAATCCTTGAATGGCATCCTTGAAATCGCATGCAAACCACAGTGACTACAAGATCTTATACAAGAATTTAATGCTATCAATAAAAAAGAAAGTAATTATAAGAGAGTGATTTGGGAGTTGGAGGATTCAAGAAGGAATGTCATATATAAATTCCAACCTAAATTAGCTTGTTCTGTATTTCAATTTGTCCCAATAGGACGTGAACTACAGCCAGTCTTTAAATGATTTAAATAGCTGTTGAGCACTGTAAGTAAAGTCAGAGTGGGACTGAGTCACTTATAGAAAAACTGTTTATATCAAAATGTTGCTGCACTCTCTGTATAACTGAACATTACCTCTATCATATCATGTCATATCTAAGATCTAGCTCATAGTGTTCATTTCCATCCTACTCATGCCTAATTTGTCACATAGAATAATGCTTTGATACATGTGTAGATATGTTAATTATCTACATCTGCTAACTAATGCTATGGGTTATTTGAAGCTAAATGTGAAAGTCTTTTCTTAGGGGAAGCATGGGCTGTATTCCCTCAGAGCTGTCACATTCCTACCTGTAACACCTCATGTCAAGTATTTCAAACTGTACTGAGCCCATTTTCACATACATAGGATATGAATTGCAGCAACTGGCCTAGAGCAAAGCTGTCATCCTTGCAATGTGAAGACTTTCTTAGACTGGGAAAGATATCCACAAAGTTGTAAAGCAGTTTTTTGGGGGAAGAGACTTTAAAAAGAATGGCTTGTCAGGTGTCATTCATCTTTATGACTTTTCAAGAAATTGATATGGCTTTTCAGAACCAGGACTTTGAATTATAGATTGTCTTAGTGATGCTGTTAAGGCCAAGTCAGAGAATTGTCTCTGGTTAAATGACCCTGGAAAGGGCATCAGAGAGTTCCTTTAAATGAGCAATTGTGTCCAGAGAGTTAGAGTCATACAACCAGTTACCTCAGTCACTTTTTACAAATTTCCTTACTGTTCCGTTTTTATTGTTGCAAAACAGGGAATGGTGCCTACTCATCTTACCTGATGATGTCCTATAAATAACTAGTGCTGGGGTTTTTGCTATGTATTCACACTGGAACTTCTCAGTAGGTCTTTTGTAAGATATCTTGTGGCAATGCAGTTTGATCTCATCAATATGAGGAATGCTTTCTAGTAATTATCAGCAAAAAAACCTTAGTATCTCATTAATTAAATTCCTCTTTGCTTCCACCTGTGACTGTTCCAACTCTAATGGATTTATAAAGGCTGTACAGTAGGCAAGTGGCATCACTGGGACATGGACCCTAGCCACTAGGTCTAAATCCAACATGTTTTTGGACATAGCAGGTGGCCTTTCAAAGAAGAATAATGAATTTAGAAGTATTATATAGAACTACATAAATTCAATTTTTGTAAGTTATATTAAAACATTAAATACCAGAAATTTTATATGGTTTGATGACACTTTACAAATGGTGGAAGTTCACACATATGCATGCTAATTTGACAAATTGTGGCGCATACCACTGTATGTAGTCCACTCATATTCACAGCAGAGTCAGATGTCTTTGAATAGAATCTCCACCTACAACAACCATATTGTTACTTGCCAATGTGTTTGCTCTTTGGGAAATAGATTTTATGTTGGAGGCAGGTGTAAAGCAAATGGAATACGTGACACATTCCAAAAGTCCAGGAAATGTGCAAACTGCTGTTGTAAGTAGACTGCTTTTTTCCTGGCAGCCTTTCCTGAAATAATGAACCAAAATATTTCTTTCTGAAACAAGAATTGGTTTGGGCTGGGAAAATTCAGGATTGTCTCTAGAGACAAAGATGAGATGCTTGTGCACCAGTTTTAGGGGTCAATTTGACATAACCTAGATTCACCTGGGAAGAGCGTCATAATGAGGAATTTTCTAGATAGGCTGGCTTGCAGGCATGTCTTTGGAGGATTGTCTTGATTGTAAACTGAGGTTGGATGACTCATCTTGAATGTGAGTGGTGCCAGTTCATGGGCTGGGCCCTCAAAAGTGTAAGAGTGAACCTAATTAGCTGAACATAGGTAACAAGAAGCAAGCAGGCAGCCCGGGTAAAATTGCTGTTCTCTTTCCTTGACTGTGGGTATGATGTAGATAGCTGATTGAGTTCCTACTTTATTCCCCCAAATGACAGACTTTAGTCTGGAATTGAAATCTGAATGAAGTTATTCTTCCTTTAAGTTGCTTTTGGCCAGGATATTTTATCTCAACAACAGAAATTAAATTATAACAGACGCACTTAGTATTTTATAACTCAACACATGAAAACGAAATTTTAGTCCTAATACCCCCATAATAACTTCTGTGACCTTTCAAGGGAACTTACAAGTTTCAAATGAAAATATTCTTTATACAACATTTTAGAAATATATTTCAAAATGAACAATGACCTGAGAAATTAAGGGAAATCTAATATCTGATAAAATAACCAGTTAAGCTGAAAACATGCTTAGGGTATGAAATTTTGTTTGTGTTAGAACCATATGACACAATGAAAGTAGAATTCTCTGGAGCTATAGATGTTTGATGCTTCAGAGGAAATGGTAAATAACAAACTCTCCATCCAGATCACATCTATATGCAGTCAACTTTTGCATCTGAACTCAGTATCTAAGGACCTGGGGTATAATTATATATAAATTAATTTTGAAGGCCCAGTTGTTTTATAGTCCACACCAGGAATTCTCATAGCTGAAAGGGACTCATAAAAACATATCTCATTGTTCTAAAGTCAAATTCAAAACTTATAATTTCAGTTCACAAATTTTCATGCATCCTGAATTTTGCCTTTGTTATTTTAATAGCTAAAAAAATTCAATGAACAAGTTCTTTGATTTGCATGCAAGGAAAAATTTCCAAAGAAAATTAAAATATCTCCAGTCTATTTCTAGCACTAAATCTGATCTCATTTCAAATACAAAACATTTTCATATTTTCTGGTGTAGATGTTCTAAATTATTCTCATAATTTCATATGTGATTTACAGGAAACTCTAAGTTATTTATGTACTTTTTGTAGGCTTACTATATTAACAGCATATTTCTTAAAGACAAAAAAACTCACTTCCTCATAATAACAGCAAAGATTTCTTAATAGGTACAAAATTGGCTAAATGAGTCAGTTAGATTTAAGTCTTACCTGTGCTAAACTGAGAGTATAAACATCAAGGAGGTAGGTAGGAGTAAATGGAATCAAAGAAGAAATAAAGCAAACAAGTTAAAACACTTTACATTAATTTAACACTTTGCTTTCTAAATATGGTCTCCCAATAAGGTAGGCCTGGGAAAATGGTACAGAGCATGTGAAGAGGAAAGGTATAAATGGAATTTACCTCTAGATTAGAAATTGAGAATGGTGTGTTCTCCAAAGAGAGAAGAGAGAAATACTTTGAAGAACGATTTGAAATATCTGCTCTCACAGATAGCCATTCACTCATCCACTCATTTCTAAAAGCTGCACACCGAACACATCTTGAATCGATGGAGGGGGAGAGGTGGATGAACACTGCTAGAAAAGCAGCTTCTTCCCCGAGAAGTTTTTTTTTATTGTAAAATACTGTTTCAATATAGGCTATGGATATTTATGGATACTGAGAAAATAATATCAAGGAAATAATGAGGTATTTCCAGATTCTTAATTTCCTTTAGCTTGATTCTTAAGGCCAAATTCCATTTTTGATTCAGACAACTGATTAGATTAGAAGTACATTGTCTTCTGTCAGATTCATTTTGCTTATATTGTTCCTGTTTTAGTTTGCTAATTTTAGTAAGATTATTACTTGTCCATCTCAAGAAAACATTTCACCTTACAGTCCCAGGATAGCCTCTCTTGACAACTGGCAATAAGTACTACTGATGATAGGATGGACTCAGGAGTGGTCAGTTCCAGGTACCAGGAAGTAGATAACAGCAATAACAGTTAAAAAAATTGAGTAGTAGCAATCAAGCCCCAAATTAAGGAATGATAATTATAACCTGAAACATTCCTAAATGGAAAGACTGTGGAAAAAATGATATTTTGAAAAGACAGTAGTAATCGCACTTTGCAATTGAGAAAAGAGAACTCAAGAGACAAAGCAACATGGCATTTCTCAAGGGATGGAGACAATCATGATGAAGATATTCATTTGAAATGAGAAGAAAAATTGGCATAGAATGTAACCACACAGACACAGGGTTCACACAAAGGGTTTGTTAAGTGGTCACTGATTTGGCTACCCCAAGTCAGTATGAATCCACATGGATGAATTGCTACACTGCATCACTAGCATTAGAGACTTTGAAGACCCCATCTCTAGGATGACCCTCCATGCTGTAAAACATATCTTTTAATTTTCTGTGATTCCACTTAAAGCTGGCAAAGTTACAAGTTGTTAACAAGAGATAACCAAATGTGACAGGACTAAATAGCAGCTTTATCGTGTTTAAATATTTGTGCTAATTATATAGATACAGAGACTATTAGAGCAACAAACAATCACTATTGATTTATAGAAGGGTCTAAGGCCAACAGACCAAATCCAAAGTAAGCAATTAAGTCAATCCCAGATTTAGTGGGCATACCCCGACAACACTTCTCCCAACTCTAGGCCTTACAGGAGAAATATATTTATTCCTTATTAGGCTAAGGTTAAAGGATGCTTACCTTTTTCTTATTGTTTGTGCATTAGGGTAAAAGCAATAGAATAACAGGTTGTCTCTGTATGTTCTGGGCAATATTCCTTCCTTTACCAAGTCCACAGTTATATAAATATGAACTCAGCATGTTTGATGCACAAAAGTTTTCTAACTTTGTGTGTGTGTGTGTGTGTGTGTCTGTGTCTGTGTGTCTGTGTGTCTGTGTGTGTATGTGTAGAGAGAGAGAAGAGAGAGAGAGAGAGAGAGAGAGATAATATGCACTATTTTCCTCCTGCTGTTTCCCGTTTCATGTCAGCTGCTCCCCTACCTGAAAGAATGACTGCTCTCCATGGCACTGACCCAGGATTTCCTTTTTAAATTTACTTTTTTTTATTTTTAATTGAATTTTTTGCATTTCATTAAAAATATTAATCCTCTTTATACCCCCTCCACAATCCGTACCCCCCCATAGCGCCCCACTGGGTTTCATGCATTTTGTCATATACGTTATGACCTATCATGTCAAGTTAGTATCCCCAGATGTCCTTCAGTGCAAGTTCATCCCCTGGAGTCTAGTCAGCCTATCTAGAGTCTCCCCCTTAAAGAAGATCAACTCCTCCTCACCCAGCAGTAATCAGCTTCCAATAGTTCTTTGGCTAAAGTTGTGACCTGCTGCTCATTTCCTCAGTTCTATGGTGGGTTTTAGCTTGCTTGAGTTTGCATGGGTTTTATGCATGCTGACACCATTGCTGTAGTTTCATAGGAGCAAGGTCCCAGAAGCCTGTAAGACTCTGATTTCATATAGTCAATAAATTCATAGTGAGTCTGATATAGGGAAGGTTTGATTGCTCAGTGATGTCTATGCATATTTAATTCATTAAAACCTACACTCTGAGCATGATAATTTCCTCCTTCTTTTGGTCTTTTTGAGACAGGGTCTTCTTGTAGTCACAGCTGACCCAGAACTCACTATGCAGACCAGACTGGCCTCAATCTCACAGAGACCCACCTGCCTCTGCTTCTTGAGTGCTGGAATTAAAGGTGTGAACCACTGTGTCAACATAATTTCTTCCTAAATAGAAATGAATGACATTTCTGGATTTCAGAAAAATAATCTGATGTCATTTTTTTCCTGACACGTCACTATAACCCTGACTTGAAGTCTCCTACATTATACTCCTCAAAGACAGAGAATTCTCTCCCTAACCAAAGCACTTGCCCTGGGGCATATACTTTTTTCCCCAGAAAATTGCTATTGTAGTCTGTGAAATCCACTATAAACCACAACGAGGGTCAACACTTACTAATTGCCCATGACTAAAGATTTAAGTAATGTCTAGTGACACAGAGAATTCCAAATAATACTTCATCTCTCAGTGAACAGTGTAGTAATCAAATATACATTAAAGGAGGCCGGCTTTAAAGAACACAAGGGTTGGCATCGAGGCTCCTCTCAAGTGTGAAACATGCTATTGAATTAGCAGCAAATGCATTATTTAGAGAAGGGTTGTACTTTGAACATTGGAGGGGAGCATTGTTCACATTCCCTTTTTAGCTTTACCTGAAGTATTTTCTTTTTAACTTCCTCTACATCGGTCTTTCATAGAGTCTAGTGAACAATATCAAGAACAATAAAAACAATATAAGAAAATGAGATGAATCAGGGAAGACAAGTAGCAATTTTTTTTCTCATACTGTCTCTTCTTCAAAATATGTCTTATTGGTTTAATAGAGGCGGGATGTCTATACTGAAAACAATTGGAATGATAACCAGTTTCTCAAGACTGTTTATAAACCCTCGGAAATCCCAGGCCAGGATGCCTGCTGTTTGACAAGGTGAATAATGGGCCTACAACCCTTTATTCTAGAGGCAGAGAGCAACAGATGTTCATCACTATTTCCTGGACCATACATTCCTCATAAAGACAGAACAGTACCATTGGTAAGGACAAAAGAAGATAATCTTGTTCGTCCTGTACCAATTTGGCCAACCTAGAAAAGAGTTTACCACAGTACCTTTGTTTGGGGCAACAAGTTAGCTATACAGTTATCCAAAGTATCAGAAAATTTTTCCTGAATTTCATTATATGTGAAAGTTTTGTCAAACGCACTCAACAAAAATAGTCAAGTGATTTTCGTCATCTTCATTTTTCCAATGTTTAGTATTCCATAAGCTATTTTTATTACAGATTGTTCAAACATTTCTTCTCTCTTCTTTTACATATGCAATAATTCCTCTAAATTTTGAGCAGCTTTCAATGTAATGGCTGTAGGTGATCAAGTGTGCTACTTCTAGTCAAATCCTTCCACTCAATAATATATCTTTCCCTATGCAAAGAAAGTGCATACATCCTCAGCCTGGCTTGTAACTCAACTGAACTTCTGGCTCTAACTGTTTGAATCACCATCCTATAGGAAGATGATTAATTAACGCTTCTTTCAACAACTTTGAAGACAAAAGGACCATGTGAGCATCCATGATTAACATTCATTAGCATTCCACTTCCTACTAGCTTTTCCCTGCTTTCCCTATTATCACTAAATCCTTTCTTAAAACTCTTTACAAACATTAATTAATGGTTATTCTACCCCATAAATATGGTACATAAAAAGACACAGAAAGGAGATAGGGAAATTAGTCTCATAAATTGAATATTTCAAAATGTAGAATGTAACAAAAAGTTGTTCTATTTTACATTTTTTAAAAAAAAGAATAACAGAAGGAACAAAGAAGAAATATTTTAGTAGGAAGATTTGAGGTTGCAATCAATTCTTAAAAGAAACAATAAAGCCAGATATGGTGACACAGGCCTTTAAACCCAGCACTCTGGTAGCAGAGGCAGGAGGATCTCTGTGAGATCAAAGCAAGACTGGTCTGCATAGAGAGTTCCAGAATAGCTGGGGCTACAGAGAGATCCTATCTCACAAAGACCAAATAAATTTCATTTAAGAAAAATTTTTTGAAATATTTTATTATTTTTATTGTATGTGTATGAGAACACTCATGCCTGCATGTAGGTAAGTGCACCCATGTCATGCAATGCTCAGGGAGGACAGAGGAGGTTGTCAGATCCCCTGGAACTGGAGTTATGGGCAGTTGTTAGCTGCCATGTGGGTGCTGGGATTCGAACCTGGGTCTTCTGCAAGAACAGTCATTGTTCTTAACTGCTGAGCCATCTCTCCAGCCCCAAATTTAATAAACTTTTAAAAGAGGAGGTAAAGTAATAATTCTTTGAAACTTATAAGTCATAGTGTGATATATACTTCTCTAGAGTGCTTTAAGGATGGAGAAACAGAGAAAAGAACAAAGTGAACACATCACAGATAAAGTGAATTGATACAGTGGATATTGGGGAATTTAAAATAGGCTATAGAAGCTTATATGTGCACATTACTCACTCAAATGCATTCTTGCCTACACAACAGAATATTCTGTCTGCTCAAAATAAACCAGGTCAGATGAACAATTCCTGATCCACTTGAAATGTTCAGAGTTATCACCCTGCTCTATTACTAACATAAATGTTTAACTCCGTCATGTTCTA
The DNA here is from genome assembly GCF_000622305.1 of Nannospalax galili. Taxonomy (NCBI): domain Eukaryota; kingdom Metazoa; phylum Chordata; class Mammalia; order Rodentia; family Spalacidae; genus Nannospalax; species Nannospalax galili. Next base: position 105,391 of record NW_008360302.1, read on the forward strand.
TTACATTTAATATGACAAGTATTGCTCTTGGTAATTAGAAAATAATCACATTCATTTTAAGACATGTAGCCATTTTAAATTAAATTTTGTGTGCTATAATTACAATATTAACTAGAATTTTATTCCAGAAAAAGTATTCATTCTATAACTATAACAAAATAGATCAAAATAGAATTGAAAAGAAACTACAATTTGACTCTTTTGTAGGCATTAGTTAAACAGACAAAAGAACTGACAGTGATGTTCTGAAATGCTGTTTTTTTAGAAACTTTTCAACATGGGCCAGTTTTATTAAGCCTTCTTGAAACTGAATTTAAAGGAGTTTTAATTGAAGAACGTGTGCTCCTTTCCTGGCAAATCTCATTCCTGAAACAAAGCTTAATGAGGCCCAGAGCAGTATTTCCAAAAGTACCCGATCCCATAGTACTAGATCCCAACAGAACCAGATGCCAGATCCATTCCCAATATCATTGGATCATCATAGTTAAGTCTATATGCGGGGATGAGAAAAACATGAAATTGCAAATGCCAGGGTATAACTTTCCTCCTGATTCTGGACACTAAAAGTAGTTGTAGACCGAGTCAGCAAAGACAATTCTTGGAAAGTTTTAAGTCAAAGCTTGTTGTGAACTTGCTTGGGTACTTGAATGGTTTGCCTGCCTTGGTTGACTTGAAAAGAATACCTTTATTTAGTCATTAAAAGATAAAACTGTCACTTTTTCAGGGAATTGTAAAGGCAAGGAGTTGAATTCCAGACTGAGAAGCAATCAGATGGGGTTGCAAGTGCTTAGCAGAAGGGGAGAATAAGGGATTTTGGGAGAATCAGGGATTTTTTTTTCTGCCGTCTTCTATGTTGTGAAAATTCTGATAGTAACCATCAGATATGGCTTTTAGGAAGGCAATGAATGAGGATATTCCTGCTGAATTTCCCTCATCCCAGCTAGTAGTACTTTGTATTCAGTTTTAAAGACCATTACATTGGCATGCTTACTTTCTGTTGAGATTGAAAAGCATCCAAACAAAAGAAGGTACAGTTGGCTTTGAAATTAATTTTGAATGGTTTGACTGAGCTATTGATGAATATGCCATTTTCAAATACCTTTCTATTACAACATGAAAATAGAATCCAAAGAAAGCCAATAGCATGGCATTTGGTACAATTATATTTATTATCTATTCATTTATCCCATAAATATTCACTGATTAATTGCTTTGGAACTCAGTGTTTATCTACTCATTTATTTAATATAGTCAGTCATGCTTCCATTCTATAAATATATAGTTAGCTAGCCAATTATAAGCCTGGCACTGTGTTAGAAAATGTTAAAGACATTAATAAGAATGTAACAGGTGCTTCACCCTCAGGGAACTCAGTGTCCAATGAGCATAACAGACAGGTGAATGATTGCTTCATAAAGTGATCATGATAATACAAAAATGTAAGAATAAATATTTCTGTATAAGAGTCATAGAGAGGATTTTCAAACAGTTTGTCATTTGGGATGGGCTTTGAAGATGAAGTGAGGATTCAACAGGTATGAAGAGACAACTGTGACCAACCAATCATCCTTTAGGACTTATGAGTAGAGCAGCACCACTGACTCATGGTAGATTATACAGAAAGAATCAGATAGAGTGAAAGAATTATACTGATAATCTTTTCTTCCACTTTCCAAATACAAAGTTATATTGACATATTTAAAGAAGTAAAGGACACACCTCATGCAGCTATGAAGAAGCTAAATGTGCTAAGGTCCCCTGTTTACAATACAAGTAGGAATCATAGTACAACAAATAAATATTTATCCATTTCCTATTTGTATTACTCCTAAATGATGCACTTTGCTGAATGAGGTTTGTTGTTCTCTGGCACGTGTGTTCCCAGCTTGGCTCCATTATGAGATTACAAATTCTGATTCTTCATGAAGAGAACATTTATAATACAACTGTCTTGTCCATAATAGATGTTGAATAATTGTGATAAAAGAAGAAATTATTAGAATTTTAATTTATTCTATACATTAAAAAGTTAAACAGTAATGCAAAGATGTCATAAAGCAATATATCATGGAGTACCAAAGGGGTGACCTTGAGTTCATGGTGGGAGGAAAAAACACTGAGGATAGAAAAATGAACTTTTGCTTGAGAATGAAGCAAATTTTGAGAGGAGAAAAACATATCAGTATGTGAAAGTAGCTGTTATCATATATGGATGAAAATATAAAAATACTGAACTCATTTAATGTAGCATTACCTCCATTTACACATGCAAATTCTGTTTACACATATTCATTAAATGAGTTATAATACATAATAAATTTTTTAACTTTGTTAAGAGAATGGATAATGGGGACAAGGTTTGGAACTTCATCACTTATCAGTTTTCCCTGCCATTTTCTATTAGTAGTACAGTTTGTAGCTGTTTCTTCTGAATTTAAACAGTCCCTTTTGGAGGTAGGACAGAGACTCATAGGACTTAAGAAGTTAATTAAGCTCAGGAAGATGGGGAAACTTTCAGGAATATTAGAAATTTACAAGGTTCAAAAGCTCAAGGTTAAATAAGCACTGAATAATTCCAGGGGGAGAAGGAAGTCTCTTGAGCAGAGCCGTAGGAAAGTTGGCAAGCAGTTCCAGGGATGCAGCTGTTTAATTGCTACCCATAATGGGGTGGGGCTTTTAGCGATTCAGTAGCCTTTGTCACCCACACTCCGGTGAGTAACCCCAATCAATTCACTGGTTTACCAAACTAGATCTGTGTGCAATCATTCTTTAGTTTTTTGTTGGTTCCTTATGTGGGTTGAATAGACATTTGTTGACATGTCATCAGAAAAAGTCACACAACACTGTGTGAATTCCTAGAGTTCAAACATTATACTATAATCCGTGCTCTTAAAGGGAAACAAGATGAGGAGCTGTAGGAAAGATTCCAGTGTGTGTCTGAGGTGCTCATTATGACCTCGTCCTTCTGTGTATTCTGCGAATTTTGAGTGCTCATGTGAGAAGAGGGCTGCAATCTGTGATAATATCAGGCAGGCATGGAGTCCCTTTACCTCACCAGGATGTCCTCTTTGCAAGTCTGATGGGACACAGTATATGGTCGATGATAAACAACTGTATAAAGTAGTGACCCCATGTATATGGTTATGGCCAACACTGGTAGAACACTGGGGAACAAAAGTAGGCCATTATCTTTTTGTATGGACTTGGCCAGTGATTTCTTCAGCATTGATATATAGTGCCTGAAAACCAGGAACAATTCACCTTCACCAGGGAAGGACACTGGTGGATTTATACTGTGTTATCTCAGAGGTATTTGCCCAGTTCTATAATACGCTATGGAATAGTGGCATCGGACCTTGCAAAATGTACTAAAGAGGCAATTGTTCGAATATTCCATGAACTTCATATTATGGTAACCTGTGATTCTCTTCCAGATATAGTCTAGCTCAGGAAGCCTGCTGGCTCACTCAGTGAGAGGGCATGGGCTGTGAATCCTAATGAAGTCCAAGGAGGAGGTTTGTCAGTGAAATTCTTAGGTGTTGTCTGATCAGATAAAAACAAAAGTATTGCCACAGGCAATAACAAAGTACAAGCTTTCCCTCTTCCTCACATGGTTAAGCAAATAGAGGAAATCATGGGACTACTAGACATTCATTCCATACCCTGTCCAGTAATTGAGGCCTCTCTACAATTTGCATAGAAAGGGAATAATATGATTGAGGACAGAAGTTCATACCATGGTATTCAACGAAGTAAAATTGGCTATTAAGCAGGTACAGCACTGCAGATCTTTAGTACGGTAAATCTATGAAAACAAGATTGTACATGAACGGAAATGATTTAGTAGGAGACTCTGGCAAAGGACGCATGTCCCTAAATAGTCTATAGGCAGGAACCCCAGTTGTGGAAGGTGATTGAAGCCTGATATAATCTGGTGGAAAAGCAACTATGTGCTGTCTATGAAGCCTTAAGAACCACCACCCTTGTTAGAAAACAAGCTGATGTAAAGATGTTGACTATTTTCCCTACTAGAGGTTGGATACCTTAAATGCAATCTCATCTACAACCAGGTGCCACCCAACTGAGTACATTAGTCAAATTGGGAGAATATCTCAGTGTGGAGTAGACAGCATATTAGGCCTATCGACTATTTACATTCCCTCAGAGAAGGAGGGAATGGAGGGGGGGTCATTGAACCCTCACTTGAGATTCCAACCACCCCTCCAAGCCATTTGTTTGTAATTCTACTCTAGTTGTAGGGTGGTCTCTGGGTCTCAGAGAGGTGCTAGAATATGTAGGCTTTGGAAGGTTAACAGAAGGGGAGGCATCTGTGAAGCAAAGGGAAAGCCATCATCCCTGCTGAGTCAAAACTTTACAGCACAGCTGCTTTGAGGTTCCAGTGCTCCTGTAAGCAACCCCTCACCATGCACTGTGAGTAAGTGGAATAAACTCATTGGTTCCCAAGGGTGAACTTCAGAAGAATTGTATTTTGGTTTGTCATTGGGATCTCATAGGGAGGGGGCTTGATATTCGTTTGCATCTCCCAGAGAAGAAATTTTCATAATACCCACTTAGCAGAGAATTCCAATCCTTTGTCATCCCTTTACCTGTCAAATGGAAGATGGAGCATCTGCCCCTGTTGAATTACCAGACGGCCTCTTACTGTGAAGGAGAGAAGACAATGATCCTTCAGGAAGCATGGCACACCGACGGTTTGGCAAAGGGAAAACCTCAATGTTTCGCAGTAATCTAGTATCTGATGATGAAGATAGTCTGGATTGATAAAGGTCAAGACCAGTCAATGGGTAAACCCCAAATAATGTGAATTCTAATAACAAGGGAGAAAGATCTCCTGAACGTGTACAGACAGCAGCAACATTTTCAAGGATGGCAAACTCTACAGCAGTCCTCTACATACACCCACCATGGGGACAAGAGCTATGGAGAGATACATTAGCTAAGGTACTAAAACAGGTATCGTTATATAAGGTTGCTGCTCATCGACTTTATAGTAATTTGGAAAAGATAAGGCTGATCCCATTGCCAAAATTCCATGGCATTACGAAGTCCCCATTGAAAATGATGCCACCTGTGTACCACTGAATGCAGCATGCAGGTCAGAGAACCATGCAGGCTTCTTCAGCATGATATCAAAGGGCCTCATGGCACCCAAGGCACCGGGAGGCCATGGAAGAACTCATTAAAAGCTGAGTTGTACCCTTAAAGCACAGAGGGGAGAATGACTATATTGGCCCTTTACCATGCTTAGCGTGAGCCCAGGATTCTTTGACATATCCAGACACTGTTATTGCATTTTTTAAAAAAAATTCCCAGTAAAAGAGATAGCCAAAAAATGAAAATATGACAATTTACTAACCTGAGTTAATGTGTAGGACTCACAGTAACTGAAAGTAACCTTGAGGTGCCCATTTCAAATGTCACGATGCAGAACAGTGGGCTGGGCTGGCAACAAAGACATTCTGTGGGTCTTTCAACCACGCTAAAACTCAAGAGCAGCAGAATGAAACAAGGGGGTGAATGGATTACTAAAGAAGACATTAAAGAGTTTACCATCTGCAAGGGTAGACTACTCATCCCCTCAAAGCCTTGAGAATTCTCAGTAAAAGCTCTCAAAAAGATTGAGCTGTAGCCCTTGCCACAATTTCTGATTGTAACCGATAGCATTAAGATTACAGATTAAATTGGGACAGATGCCTCAAGTCAACAAGGGAAAATAACAGAAATGTGCTGTTCATGTCTTCAAGTAATATAGCACCAGTCACAGAATACTTAATGGGTTCCAATGAGGTCCAATCAGCAGTAGTTGGTTTACTTCACTGGCTTTCTGGAGGAAGAGAGAGATTCTTTAATAATTATTACCTACCATGTTGGAAATGGTCTAACAAGATTAAGGTATGCCTCCCAAAGTGATATATACTATATGTATGTGGCAACCATTTGTCTCTGTAGTATCATTTTCCTTTCTTTTCCCTAAATATTCACCTAATTTATGGAGGGGTTCATGTTACTCATGCCCCAGAAAGGCACCAGTTCAAAGAGCTGTTCTAACACAAGATCACACCATGGTATACCACACAGTACTGAGATTCACCTTTCGGTATCTGTTCCTTAACTGGGCTATTACTCTGACCAGCATACCAAGATCAGTGATTGCTAGGTTTGCTTAAAATTGCCTGTAATGGGATCAAATGAGTTGTTGTGGTGATTGATCCAACCATATGAAAGATTAATACTGGCTCCTCCATCGCCTTTTAACCTTCCTTTTCTCATGGTATGGATTATATTGTTGCTGTAAAATAGATGTAATGTGTGTCTTGAAGGATATGAGGAAAATATGAAGCAGTGTAAGAATGAAGGGTTGGGAAAAGCACCAGACACTGTGGGAAACATTACAGTGACAGTTTCCAAATTGTCACAGCAAACTGGTCTTTGCAGGTGTTCTGCAGATTGTAAAAGTAAGTGAAGACAGTGAAACAGAGAAAGAAGATAAAGTGTCATAACAAGCAGAGCGTATCCCCTAAAAATTAATGAAAAGAGCCTTAACATTTAAAACTTACTTGTTTTTCTGTATATGTAGAAACACTGCTGCTGGTTGTAGGTATGTGAGGCAGGCCCTGTGCCCTAACCAACTGCCATGAAGGATTGCATGAATAATAAAAGCTGTCTAAGCACCCAGTGTGTTCTCCAAGTTCTTCCTTTGGTATTCAGATACAGTACTTTAAGGTCATGGGTTTGACATAGACATGCAATGGAGAACCATCTAGAATAGCAGTTAATTAGATGTAAATACAGATGCTGAGACTTCATTAGAACTAAAATATTACATAGGCTCTAAAAGTGCAAAGCCAGAATCCACACCATTGACTTATTCCAATGGTACTAGATATTATTACTATTTGAAAAAAATGACCACCATATATTAAAAGGGCAAAGCACCAAAAAACACAGCTGTAGCAACTATGAACCACAACAGCCGCTGTCACATCATCAAGGAAATTAATATACCTTTGATAGACCTATGATGGCATTCCATGAAGGAAAAAGAAAGTCAACAGCAACTGCTGCCTTTTATGATGAACGGTCTCTATTAATCCAAACCACTGAGACATACTGTACTGATGGGTTTATGTGTATTCACCAAGGCTGGTATCACTAATGTAGTCACCAAATAGTCCCCAGGTAATTTCTATATGTGAGACATTTTCTGGGGAAGAAACTACTTATACCAAAATAAATGGAAACCATTATGAAGCAAAAAGAGATGGATGCTGTATGCAATGGTTCTTAGAAAGGCATATAGAATGCAGCCCCAGATTCCCTGGGAATATACAAACACAAATTCTGCAGAATACTGAATCAGAAATTCTGGGAATACTGCCCAGAAGTCTGTTTCATAAGCTCCCCAGGTAATTCTGATGCAAGCTCAACTTTGAGAAACACTATTAAGCATTTACAAAAGGAAAAGACTATGTATACATAATTTTGTTGTGATAATTATCATCCATTGAGAGGTGGCCACAAATAGCATAGTATCCTTATTTTTTCTTAAAACAATGTACCTTTCTATATACAGCAATTTGTTTATTAATTCTTTCAACCTGGAGAATTTGTTGAGTATCCACTATGACTGTTCTGGGGATTGACAAAGATATGACAAAACATAGCCCTCTCCTTGGGGAAAAGTCAGACTAGTGGGATCATAATTATGCTTTTTTGCTACGTCTTCCTTCATCTCATCTCAAGCAGCTGTTTAATATGTTTCTACTTACTGTTCATTAAACTGAGATGACCCATCATTTATATAACAACTGCTGGTTCAACTTACTGACTTTAAATGAAAATTTGCTGTTTTCATTCATTAAAATAGAATACCCTATTCTATTTTATTGAAACTTTTCTATCATGAAATAAAAAGGCTACCACTCTGTTGATTAAATATTAATCCCAAATGGGAGTTGTAAAAGTTACAGGAATTAATATTGAACCACAGAGCCATTTCCTAACAAGGTTAGGGATGCTCAGGCCACCTCAGGACTAAATCTCAGGGCGATTTTCAGGAACTAACAATCATTTATTAATTAACCCTCAGGTTCCCTTGTAAAGGGTCATGGAAAAGGTTTGGAGGAACAAGTTAGCAGAGCCTAAAGCTGAGACTCAGCATCCCTTGAGATCCTTGGTTGTCAGGAAAACTGAAAGGTGCTCCAATATTTTGCTTTTTATTCCTAATTTGCAAGAAACCCTAGGGGCCTATGTCTTTTCAGAGTTGACAGAAGATTTCTCAAGATTGTTTTACTGTTATCGAAGTTCACAGATTAGTAGGCCACACAAATGAACATGGCTAAATTAAATAATATGCAGGATGTGACAGTACTTGCTTTCCTTCCTATTCTACAGGTGAACACACGGGGAAGCCTGGAAAGAGCCCAGTTGGCATGGAAAACATCAGCCTCAGTGGTGATACTTGAGTCTGGAACCATGTAATTTCTGAACCCAAAAGAAGGGATCCCTCTTTCTCAGATTATATTAAAAGCTGGTCATGTCCTCCTCAGTAGTTGATAAGAGCTCATTAGAAAATATTAAATGCAATGTAAAATTGCTTGTTTGGAGGCAAAGTCTGACAAGTGACTCTGTGAAAATGTAGAGAGGCATTGCTTATTCTGTGAGAAACCTAAGAGGGGATGTGATATCCTAAATCATAGATAATAATCATGGTTCTGATGCACCAGATAATGAGAATCCTTTGTCTAGAATGGGTTGGACCTAACTGGGAAGAGAACCTCACTGGCTTCCAAATTGGAGATGGCATCTACTTGGAGCTGCTAGAGAGTTTGTAGCCTGCCTAATAGACTTTTGGTAAATCTGATTATATTACCGATGTGAGCACCTATGGCTTTCCCGAAAGACTGAGGGGACTCATGTTCCCAACCTCAAAATGTTCTTTTATCCCTTTGATGATTGCCCCAACAGCATACAGACCAATAAACCACCTGAAACCAAAGCCCCATGCTAGCACTGCTGCAGGCAAAGCCCTAGGCTTTAATCACAAACAGCAACAGCTACTGCTTGTCTCAGCAGCCTGGACGCCATGATTGCTGGGAGAATGGTGGTATTATTGTCTTCAGATACAATAAATAGCCCTTTTCTACTCAATAATTGATTTCATTCCAGACATCAAAATGTTTTGCTTTGATCTCAAGTTATAAACTTCCACCCCTCCACCCAGAGCATGCCTGCCTTTAATTGTGGTGTTAGCCTCTCCAAGCTCAGGTAGGCAACTTGATAACAGAAAATAAACAGAAAGGATTGTTGTCTATTTAACTGCCTCAGTAACCTTGGCTCACACTGTTGATGGATGTCCTAGGGTGATGTTTTTCTCTCTCCTGTTTCCCTGTTTATTTTATTTCTGATGACTTACCCTCAGGCTGTGTGTCTAGGAAGTGGAAGGAGGATAGTATGTTTCTCAAAGTGAGCTGCCAATCTGTCAGACATCCCTGCAGCTCTCAAAGATTTTCATTAACTATTTTTTAAGACAAACCTTCACTTGCAACAACTCCTTCTGACCACTCTCTGTTTGAGGCCATTGGCTTTAACCCAAACCTTAGGTTTAAAAAAAAAAATTTTGTTTTTAGAAATTCTGGAGTTTCACTGAAAACCAGAGTTTATGGTGAAACAGTGTCAGTTTGGTTAAACTTAGCAGAGATGTTTATCATTAAAATAAGGGCTTAGAAATATGAAAGAAATTACTTTATTCTGCTCTCCAAATTCTACTGCCCCCTGATTCTGGATTTAAATTTTGAGAAGCAATGAGACTAGCCCCAACTATGATGGAAAAATATCTAAGGAAGCAAAACTTAAAAGATGGTGTCATTCAACAGAGCAATACAAAGACAGGGCTCACTGGAGAAGATGGAGGAGATCAATCTGGACCTTGGTTTACTGATGCTGTGACTACAGATTAACTTCTCACACTGCATCTGTTGTTTTAACTTGTAGTCCCCCCAAATGTGTAGGGTCTGCTCAATGAGGAACTTGGGTAGTAAGCTATCATCAGCTGAACTGTGGGATGAGTCCAGGATGGGCAAACAAGCACAGTATGCATTAAGAAACACACCACGGATTGAAAAGAAAATACACCTTCAGCAAAAACACAAACGTGAATATCATAGACGTGCATCTGGCAGGCATGTGAAAGGTAATCTAGTTTAGTAATTTAAGTAACTCTCAACTTTGACCACATATTAAAATCTAGGCAAACAGTCTATGTTTGGAACTGAGCCACTTGTATGGTCTAAAAACTCCCTCAGGTGATTTCAACATGTAGTTCCCTTTAAGAACCACTTTTCTACAACAGCAGTTTTCTCACACTTTAAAAAGTTTTAGAAGCCAGGTTTGGTGGCACACGCCTTTAAACCCAGCACTCTGGAGGCAGAGGCAGGTGGATCTCTGTGAACTCAAGGCCAGCCTTGTCTACATAGTGAGTTCCAGGAGAGCAGGGGCTACAGGTGTTAGGGAAAGAGGAATTTACTGCTTGTTTGAATTTACTGCTTGAATTTACTTGTTTGAATTTACTACTTGTAACCAATTAACTCAACTGGAGACACAGGCATCCGGAGATAGGGGCAAGTGCTGCAGCCCCCGGAGCCTGACCTGTCTGATCTCAGGAAAGAGTTGTGCCAGGCCAATACCACCCATCTCTCCCCAGTTGAGACACCTGAAGGGAGTTGTAACATTTTTCTTGTTTTAAAGTTATTGGTTTGTGAAATGCTTGCTTTGAAACTATTGGCTGTATAAACGTGGGCTTTTGTGTAGTGGTTGTGGGAGCCTATATAATCTTTACCTAAAATTGCCTCAGGGTCGATCGCTCTAACCAGACCTGTGTGTCTTGGAAGGACAGTCGGCCCCAGCTAGCTGGTTTAATAAATCTGTTTGATTTTTGCATCTCCATACTCATGCATTTGTTCCCCAGAAGAGACCCACCAAGTCACGGACCCTAACACAGGCAGACCCTGACTATAAAAAAAAAAAAAAAGTTTTAGAGCTTTTAGAGCTCACCTCCCTCTGTGACCCTTGGCCTGTACGACCAGACCCCCAGGCCTCTCTCCAATCTGCAGGTCTCTCTCTCCAGTGTAAGTCGATTGTGCTCTCAGTGCCTTGACTCCCCCAGCCTCATTTACCTTCCCATCTCCCCCACCAGTATCTCCTCCTAGCCTGGGTCCTGTCCCATTCCTGTCTTGGGGCCCCAGAAAACTGGGGAACCACCACTGCTTCCTGATCCTTAGCATCCAGACCAACTCAGTTCCTTCTCGGGTCCCCAGGAGCACTCTGGGCCTGGCCCCTGCCCTCACCTCCCTCTATTCCCTGGGCCTGTATGGCCAGCCTCTTTCCTGGATGTCAGGGCTGACCTTTCCTCTTCCTGATCCTTTGCATCCAGACCAAGCCAGCTCCTCAGTGCAGTCCCCAGGAGCCCTTGGGGGGGCACTTCCCACCCCCAACTTCCTTTGCATCTCTGGGTGGCACAGCCATCAACTGCCCAGCATCTTTCCTGGGCCCAGATCCCAGGCCAGTCGGACCCCAACATTCCTGAGGCCAAAATCATTCCTGGAAGGATTAAGCCCTTAGGAGAAAGCTTGAGAGCATTTGATCCTCATCTGACTTGGGCCTCTGTGGGAACTCCTGAAGATAAAAGCAATCTGGCCACTCCAATATAAAATCAAAAGAGAGAACCAGAAGCTTAGAGAAACCAGCTTTTCATGCCCAAAAAGTAAACCACAAAGACACACAAAGTTCACAAAAAGAAACAGACCTAAACTTGAAGGCTTGAGTCTCACACAAGAATCAGAAACTACAAAAGAAATTCACATGTCAAAATCACAGAGAAAAAATAACATGAAAAACCAAAGTAACATATCCCCACCAAAAGCCAGTAGTCCTCAAGAGGAGTACAATGAGAACCTCCTAGAGATAATGCAGG
>NW_008360302.1:118136-143399 GCF_000622305.1 Nannospalax galili
AAGAAAGTAATGATTATATCCAAGGGGATGTGGAAAGAAATTCAGTGAAGGTATAACTGTGGAAAAGTACAGCTATAGGTATAAATATGGAAGGTATAAAAATGACAGGATTCAATACCCATCTTTCATTAATAAGATTAAATATTAACAGAATGAACTCCCCAGTCAAAAAACACAGACTAGGTGAATGGATTAAGAAACAACATCCACCTTTTTGTTGTTTGCAAGAAACTTAATCCCTGCACTTAGGAGGCAGACGCAGGTGGATCTTTGCAAGTTCAAGGCCAGCCTGGTCTACATAGTGAGTTCCAGGACAGCTAGGGCTACAGGGAGACCCTGTCTCAAAAAAGACAAAAAAAGATTCATTCTGATCAAAGGAACAGTTAACCAAGAAGATATTATAATCCTTAACATATATGCACAAAATTCTGGTGCAACCAAATTCATAAAAAAAAAAATACTACAAAACTTTAAGACCCAGATTAATCCCAACTCATTAATAGTAGGAGACTTCAATACCCCACTGTCTCCATTAGATAGGTCAACAGGGCAGAGAGTTAACAGAGAGACATCTGAATTAAACAATATCATATATTAGGTAGACTTAACAGACATCTGAGTATTCTACCATACCACCAAAGGACATATTTTCTACTCAGCACCCCATGAAACCTTATCCAAAATAGACCAGATACTGGGGCACAAAACACACCTCAACAAGTACAAAAAGACTGAAATAATTCCATGCATTCTATCAGACCACAATGCAATAAAGCTTACAATCCACTGAAAGAAGCCCTAATCACCACATGAACACATGGAGATTAATCAACACACTCCTAAATGATGAACGGGTCAGAAGAGAAATTAAGAAAGAAATAAAACTATTCCTGGAACTAAATGAAAAGGACAGTACAACACAACAAAACTTCTGGGACCTGCTGGGACAAGTGGGCTTTAGAGGGAAGTTTATAGCTCTAAGTGCCTTCATCAAAAAATTGGAAACAACACAAATAAGTGAATTAACATTGCAAATCAAGACACTTGAAAAGCAACAACAAACAAAATCCAAACCCAGCAGACAAGAAGAAAAAACAAAAATCAGGGCAGAAACTAATGATATTGAAAGAAAGAAAACAATACAAAGAATCAACAAATCCAAGAACTGGTTCATGGAAAAGATGAACTCATCAAAAAATTGGAAACAACACAAATAAGTGAATTAACATTGCAAATCAAGACACTTGAAAAGCAACAACAAACAAAATCCAAACCCAGCAGACAAGAAGAAAAAACAAAAATCAGGGCAGAAACTAATGATATTGAAAGAAAGAAAACAATACAAAGAATCAACAAATCCAAGAACTGGTTCATGGAAAAGATGAACAAGTTTGACAGACCTCTAGCCCAGGTAACCAAAAGAAAGAAAGAGCACCTCCAAATTAACAAAATCAGAGATGAAAGGGGAAACATCACAACAGACACCAGAAAGATACAGAACATTATAAGGGAATACTTTAAAAACCTATATGCTACTAAATTTGAAAACCTAAAAGAAATGGACAGATATCTAAAGGCATGGGAACCACCAAAACTAAACCAAAAGAGATTAAAATCTTAAACAGACCCATAACATGAAAAGAAATGGAAAGAGTAATACAAAACCTCCTGACTAAAAACAGCCCAGGACCAGATGAATTTACAGCAGAATTCTATCAGACATTTAAAGAAGATCTACATCCAATACTACTTAATTTATTCAAAAAGATAAAAATGGAGGGAGAATGTCCAAATTCCTTCTGTGAAGCCAGCGTCACTCAAATACCAAAGCTAGGCAAAGATACAACCAAAAAAGAAAACTATAGACCCATATCCTTAATGAACATAGATGCAAAAATTCTCAACAAAATACTTGCAAACTGCATACAGACACACATCGAAAAGATCATCCACCATGATCAAGTCAGCTTTTATCCCAGAAATGCAGGGATGGTTCACTATATGTAAGACAATAAATATCATAAATTGTATAAATGGGCTCAAAGACAAGAACCACATGGTCATCTCAATAGATGCAGAGAAGGCCTTTGACAAAATTCAACATGCATTTATGTGCAAAGTCCTAGAGAAAATTGGACTGGAGGGAACATACCTCAACATAATTAAAGCCATAGATAACAAACCCACAATCAACACCATTCTAAATGGAGAAAAACTGGAAGCATTCCTATTGAAATCAGGAACCAGACAAGGCTGTCCACTATCTCCACTTCTCTTTAACATAGTACTTGAAACTCTTACAAGAGCAATAAAACAATAGCAGGATATTAATGGAGTAATAATTGGAAAAGAAGAGATCAAGTTATCTGTTTTTACAGATGATATGATATTATATCTAAGAGATGCTAAAAATTCCACCAGAAAACTCCTAGAAATTATTAACACGTTCAGTAAAGTGGCAGGTTATAAAATTAACCTACGATAGTAGGTTATACTATATACCAATAACAAACAATCAGAGAAAGAGCACAGTAAAGATGGCTATGATGCATCTTAAAAAGACGTTCAACATCACTACTAATTAGGGAAATGCAAATTAAAACCACTTTAAGATTTCATTTTACCCCAGTAGACTGGTTAAGATCAAGAGAACAAATGACACTAAATGTTGGAGAGGATGTGGGAAAGGGAAACACTCATCCACTGCTGGTGGGTTTGCAAACTGGTTCAATCCTTATGGAAAGCAGTGTGCAGAACTCCTTACAAACTACAAATGAACCTACCATTTGACCCGGTTATACCACTCCTTGGCATATACCCAAAGAACACATCTTATTGCAGAGACACTTGTATATCCATGTTTGTTGCTGCTCTGTTCACAATAGCTAAGAGATGGGAGCAACCTAAGTGTCCCTCAAGTGGATAATGAAAATGTGGTTCATTTATAAGATAGAGTTTTAGTCAGCAGTAAAGAAAGATGAAATCATGAAATTTGCAGGTGAATGGATGGAACTAGAATCTGTTATGCTAAGTGAAATAACACAGATTCAGAAAAAAAATCTACATATGTTCTCCCTCTTATGTAGATCCTAGAACCAAACCCTGATAAGTATGTATCCAGACATAACTACAGCAACCAGGATAATGGAAAGGAAACAGGGAGGTAAAGGAAAAGAAAGAACTTGAAAGAGAAGAACAGTAGGAAACAGGCCTTAATAAAGGAGATATGGATAAAATTGGGTTAGTTCAAGGGATTGGGGAGGGAAGGGTATACAAGGAACCTAGGGGATAAAGGGAAAGAAGGAGCTCAAGAGCAGTAGGACCGTAGGAGAAGGGTATTATTAAGGGAGAAAGGGGGGAAATGGGGGCACCTTAAGTGGGAAAACCATGATGGAGGGGGGTTAGACAATGCGAGAGATAAATAATGCGTAGCTAGTTTTGGAAACCAGAGGGAACTATATTACTCCTATAACCTACTGACAAATTATACATAGCAGATCAAGAAATATATGTCTAGATAAGGTTTATCTGAGAATAATTGATCTTTGCCCAAGATTTATCTTCATGACACAGTAATTAAAAGTAGCAGACTGGAGGAACTAACATTCTTAGATGTTTAACAGACATACTTTGGGGCCTATAATAATTTGGTCAGAGGGACATAAAGGACAGTTTTTACTCCTTTCCCTCCTATGTCGACTAGTTCCAGGGGACTATGACCATCTCTCAGTCCTATAATTGTGGTGGGTCACCTGTCCTCTTGATCAAGGAGGCTAAGGAGACACCACCAGATGGACTTGAACCAGTGTCCAGTCTACAAAGTGGAGGGTCAACACTGAGGAATCACTTCCTCCATGATTGCAAGTGAAGCCAACCATGGTCGAGCAGTGCCTTTGAATTATCTTCACATAAGCGGAACTGGTAAAAGAAAGGAGCCAAGGGCTCCTCCCAAGCACATGGGACCCCTGAGGAACAGATCCTCAAACGACCTTAAGAGTAAAAATAATTTGCTTTATCTGGGCCAACTCTATGGCCTTAAACATCCAAAAGGAAAGTATAACCAAAATAAAAGGGGCCAATATAATTTCTTAAGAGTCCACAGTCATAGCTAAAGGCTACATAACAAGCAACAGTGCCAGATAGGAGATACCTTCTTTTGAGTTGTTGATCAGGGTGGCCAAAGGACTCCCAGATAGTAACCCAGCATAGAACTGGAAAAATGAACAGCAGACCCCAATCTTATCTAAAGGAATATTAACAACTGATTGCTGATAGATGAGGAACAGCTGATCCTCCTAAAACAAAGCTCTCTAGATAGGCTGACTAGATTCACCAGATGGGCAAGTAGTGGGGAATGGCTAGGAGTGCTGACAACACAGCAGACAGTAACAGGGGTATCAGAGTGTAAGGGCTCTAGTGGGGGAGGGTGACTCTAGGAGGGCGCCATCTGGGAATTGGGTGTATAGTTGAATAAAATGGTTTGGGATGTTCTGTGTGATATACACACACAAAAAAAGATCAACAAATTAAAAAAATGTATTATATTTTTGGAGGAAGCATGGACATTTATGTCATGCTGATTAGTAGAGGTGATAAACATTACCATTGAGATCTACCCAATGACTTTATAGACATACACAGGTGCCAAGGAGCCAAGTGCAACCAATTATGACTAGTAAGTAATCAGATACATAGAGATTAGAGATACATGGGCCAACATCTCAGTGTTAGTAGCAAAAACAATGAGTCTTTATGCAAGGCACAATATATTCTAAAATGAAATGGAGATCTTTTTTTAAAGTTTAAAAACTCATTCAATTTAATGTCTTACAGGGCCTATACTGAGTTCATTATTGTATAACTGTATTAATTCAACTCTGAACCTAGAAACCTGCACCCACTTGTGAAAGAGATGTACTCTTGCTCTGGAGTGCATTACTGAATATTTAAAGCTAAAGAGAAATGCTTCTTCTAATGACATAGTTATTAAAAATTTAAAAAATGATAAAAAATAATTCTTCAAAGCATAAAAATTTGCTCCTTAATAATTAGATGTGAAAAACACTACCATTGAAATCTACCTGACGACTTTATATCCATGTTCAGATGCCAAGGAGCTCAGAAAGCAACCTACAATGATTAGTAATAAGCAGATATATAGAGATTAGAAACGCATGTGCAAACATTTTAATGTCAGTTGCATTGAAGTTTTCTGCATGAAACTCTGTATTTTAATAATGAAATGGAGATCTTTTTTAAAGGTTAAAACCTCATTTAATTTTATGTCTTATAAGGTTTATACTGAGTACAATATTGTGTAAATGTATTAATTCAACTGCACAGTAATAATTCAACTGTAAGCCTCAAAATTATAGCCAATTTTGAAAGAGATGCATCTTAGCTCAGGAAATTGTTATTGAATATGTCAATGTTGTTGTAATGAAATGCTTCTTCTAAATATGTGGTTATTAAATAAATAATTTAAAAGTTTTAGAATTCCTCTTAGAGTCTGATAAAGTATATAGTTCCAGGAATTAGCCCAGGCAGTTTTGATTGAGCAGGTCTTGGCTTAGACACTTCAATCTGCAAATTTAACAACCCCTACTGACAGTGACATGAGTGGTCTGGTCATTCTCAGGTCTACATCTGAGCCGCTGGGCCTCAAACTTCAGTGTGTACAGATTAAAATTGGTATGGAGGTTAAAATTTGATTGCTGTATCTCATTCCCTAGGATTTTTTATTCAAACATTTGCATCTTAATAAGTTTATAGTTCTCACATTATGAGAAACACATTGATTTAGGTCATTTGAGGATGGCACAGTGCATATTATAATCACCTGATGTTCTTTTTAACCCTAGAATGATGTCTTCCTGCCTGCTTTCCATGAGATTTCTCATGGTCTATGATAAGAATCACGGATACAGTAACTCTGTGGTTCATGAATACTCCATGCCCTCTTTTAATATGTAAGGATATTTAGGTTTGGAATGGATATGAACTAATCTTAACCACGCTGATTTAGAGAATAAACTTATGGTCAGTGACTACTACAGATCACATCTCATAGCTATGGCCTCGTTAGAAGTCTTGAGAACAAAAACTAGTAGAAGTTACTGAGGTGATGACTAATTTAGTCACTTTTTAAGGTGGCCTAGAACTGTCCCTGGCTTTGCTATGCAGAACTGAATAAAGACAAACAGCTTTCCAAAGTTGCAGAGAAAAATAATAGCACCTGTATAAAACTGGAATAAGACTCTAAAGGAAAACAAGATATATGCCTCCTAGATTTTCATGTCAGAAGTGGAATGGTATTGATATTGCAGAGTTTGATACAAATTCTGCCAAAGATTGGAAGACAGAAATCAAATTTATGGTCTCTACATCTTACAAATATCTTTTCTTGGTCTCACTATAGTTCTACACACAAAAATGACATCATTATATTATTCAAGATAATGTAGCATACTAAAGTATGAAATGTGCTAGCACTGAGTCGAACATGGGATCACTCAGGTGTCAGTATTGCAATACAGCAGTAATGCAATAACCTGCTTCCACACATGCAAAACCCCTCAAACCCCTGACATTACTAAGAATCAATGAGTCAATAAGGAGAATTCATCACCCATTTGCATTATTTATCTTCTTCACCTGCCAAATTGAATTGTATGTAAGGTAAATATAAATCAAACTTATACCTCCATTGTACTTTCTCAGTATGTATAAATCATGTCACCAGAAACTTGTTTTAAAGCTTCAGTCAGAGCTGATGTGCAGACATCCCAATATCAGGTTCAACTTGTATAGGTGCTACATCTAAATTTCCTAATTGACTGAATTGCTTTCTTCTAACATGATAGTGACTTATACAACTGCCACCCTTACAGCACAGATGGAGATTTTATTATTAGGCTTAATAATCCTATATTTCCATTTACCAAAATGAATGTAAAGAACTCAAAGACAAATACTCTACTACACTCTGCCAGGAATCTATCCATCTTCTGCCACAGAGAGCTTGACATTGACTCTGAAGCATATATATTAGACCAAGCAGGTTTCAATTCACCCAAAACAAATGTGCATGTATCCTTTATCAGGCAATTTGTATGCTTGGTAAAGTATATTTGGTTTTTACTTATTGGAGTTTTTGCCAAGAATTTGGGGAGTTGAACAGTTGATACAGCACCATGTTGGCAGCTTTAAAGCTGACACACAGATTTGTGCCTCACGTTAGTGAGGGGAGTTATCCCTAACACTCTACCCCGCATTACAACTGTAAACCATTTTCCAAAGATTTGGTGCAAAAGCAGCATAATCATATGGCAGAGCAAGAATGTGAAGTAGACTTCCAGTCATCCTACCCTAAGCAGACAGAGAAATGCCCAAATAGGGCAGGATTGCCTAATAATGATGCTGTATTCAAATGCTATGTGGTACCCATTGGGTTATAACCAGTGTCCTTGATAAATAACTTAAGTATTTTCATTCCTTATAGTCTCTCTTCAAACTAGGGAAGTATTCCGACCTACTCTGAAATATGGTAATACTTTAATATTCACTGACAGCAGGTGGTCAAAGCAGGTCAAGAATCCTACTAACCTGTTTTCACACTTCAGAAATGAAAATAAGGCAGAGTTCCTCACCTCTGCTGAGTAACTTGTCTTCCTACCTTCAAACAAGAAACTTCTTGTTGTTCAAATTGTATATTTATATTAAAGGATACAGAGCCAGATATTGAGAAAATTATATTTGGATAAGTCTTTCTTCTTTCATTGACTGCATGTTGGCTTGCCTTAAAAACACGTGGTCTGATTTGGGAGACTGGGATCCATAGTGATGATGCAACCTTTCAGAGCCCTTTTGATTGTCTCTTTGTTTCATGGTGGGGAACAAATTTGGAAAAAATATCAAGACGTTCCAAATTGATTCCACCTCTCATAAACTATTGCACCTGGGGATCTAGGCATTCACATCTTCAAGGTTCTGCTCCCTCGCCTACAAAACGGAGACATTAATTTATAATATTGGTTTAAGAATTAAATGACAGCATATATATAAAGTGGAAGCTCAAAGGATATGATAATATTATACATATTGCATAAAATACTGAGATAAGTTGTTCCACTTTTATACAAACTGAAAAGCAAAATGATGACAAGACTGTTGAAGAAGAAAACAGTCACAAAATGGGGTGAGGCAGACAACGACACTGACTATTGACTGCGTGTGAGATGTTTTGTTATGATGAGGAAGTATAATAATTAACACAGTCTGGCAACTCCTGACTTCACAGAGTCAGAAAAAAGGGACATTTGGAATAACTAGTACTTTTGCCAACTGTAACACCTGACTACTATGTTAAGCTAATAAGCAGTTGGCCATGGCTGAGGATATTGTTTTACTCTTTTCCTACTATCCTACAAGCGTTGGTTTCCTTGCCGCCCCTATATTTTGCTACATGTGATTAGTGGGTCTCTTCATGGCACACAATGATATAAAGATAGAAACTGCATCTTAGTAACAGCAAATGTTTACTGTATGAAATCTAAATCACAAATCTGAAACAAACCAAGCCAACTTCTTCCTTTTACAACTCCTCAGTGGGGGAAGCATCCAATGATTACAGCTAAGTTGGAGAACTTGTGAGCAGGATCAGCCTCTGCCAGGCTCCCTAGGTGCCCATGACCGTTGCAGCTCTCCCTCCCTGCCCACCCTGCTGTGGTTCCCTAAGGACTGGCAAAAGCTGCAGCAGAAGGCTGGGGCTGTCTCCCAGCAGGTGGAGCTTTGGAAATAAATCCACCTTCTCCAAAAGATTGGAATTCATTGCTTCACTACTGAGAAACAGGAAAAATCTAGAAATAAATTCATGATCTTGAAGTCGGCCAGGTAGACTTAAAGGTCTGGCATATGAACCTCACTGACAGGAGTTTCTTTTTCGATTAAAGTCATTTTACGCTTAATTTTCCTGTGTCTGCCAGGGACAAAAGGAAAGAAACTTAGGGGGAAATGTCCTATATCAAAATTCCACATCTGCCAATACTAGTGCTATACATGACACAGGGCACGCTGCAATGTTTCAGAGTTTCTGTCTGAACAGCTGGGATAATCATACCCATGTTTGGACTGGAAGCAACTTATATAGTTAGCATAGTGTTTAGCAGTAAATAATTTATCAGTACAATTAATAATAACAATTAGACATATACAATGCACACTAGACATTAATGAGAGAAGAACTCTATGTTCTCACAAAACAGATCACATGGAGCTAAACGCTGTTCTTAAGTTTCAGATCCAAAGATAAAATGGGTATCTAACTTGCTATTTAGGTTGTTCTGTTCTTCTGCTTCCTGACTGCAGATTAAGCTTCACCACAGAAACATTTTCCTTAACAAGTTCAACTGGTTTTGGTTTAAAATCCAATTTTCACAAGGCTATTACAGTGATATTGTATAAAGCATTTTAATCATTTGGAATTTCTCAATATCATTGCATAAATATTGGTGGCTTGTGAATTTTTGTTTTCTTGTGTTCTTGATATGTTTAGCAATGTCCCTAGATGTCAGCAAAATTGGGATGTCATAGTCAGCAAATAAAAATACATATTTAGCACATTAGCAAAATTTATGTTTTTGGTAAACAATGAAAAATTACTTAGTATAACTATGTTCTAAGTAATATTTGAGATATACTTAAAATATTTATTATTGAAATTTCAAGTTGAACTGGGCACCCTGTGTATCATTTTGAGGGGAGCTGAGACGAGTCTCACTATGTAGCACCAGCTACGCTCAAATTCACTGGTTTCTTGACTCAGCCTTCTGATTACTGATTACAGGTATGTGATATCAGCTGGTCACCCTGGCTTTTCCATGTACAAGTGATTTGTGACATGCAAAAAATATCTGCGCATGTTGCCAGGTGTCTTCAGTGAATAACAAACTTCCTCTATGATATGAGCCAGTGCAAAGGGGGTTCAGCAACAAGGTGAAGGGGAACCACACACTATGCAGGTAGACTAAGCCTGCATATGCACAATCAGAACTCAGCAATTTTCAGGTGGAGTGGAATTACAAGTTCTTTCCTAGAGCTGAAAGTATGTAATACCCCCAAAGAAATGACAATGGTTTTGATGGATGGCCGTTTCAGTTCTAAATAATCTCCACCAATAATTAGTTAACATCACCAAACTTCTACTGAATAGAGACATTCATACCCCAAGTGTTCCAAAGTGCACTGAGTTCATATCACACATTATTGTTTATGCCTAAGATCACTCACTATGAACAAAAGCTAACAATGCTGAGAAAACTCACATCCACAGAGCACTCATTCTCTATCTTTACCAATGCTTAGGAAATTTCTGGAAGCAGACTATGAAGTCATTGAATAGAAAGCATGGAGTTACGTCTCCTCTTCACTATACAATACACCTTCAGGAAGCTGACAGAAACTTGACAACCAAAAATTTTGCAGAAATTCTCTTACCAAAGGACCTGTTTTTCCATATTATAAATATATAGACTATAGACATGCAAAATTATGTCTGGATTTCAGTAAGAATAACAGTGGCATTTGTAAAGGAACAGGTTTCTGTAGTAGTCATTTAATTTACAATCACAGAATAGTATTTTGGCAGAACTTAATAACCTCAGATCAATTCTTTCGTTGGACACAAAATCTTCAGAATGAGGTGCCAACCTACCTAGTCTATTACTGTGGTTACAAAGCAACCAGTAGACAGAAACATTCACGGTCATTTATAGAACTTTAGAGGTGGAATTCTCTTTTTCAGCATCCTCTCCTCATATACCACAATTTGAATTCTCTAGATTCTTCAATGATCAGAAGAAATTATAGAAATCAAATACTTCGCTCAAGTTAATGAAGCAAATTGGTAATAGAATTTGTGAGGGGCTTTGCAGGGCCCCCCTTAGTTGGTAGATGTTAATATTATTCTAGGCTTCCCTATGCAGGAAAGCCAGAAACAATGACAGATACTGAACTCTGCCGGAAGGTAGACAAACTTTAGCATAGTTAACTATGTGAACGGTGCGCTCATGAATGTGCACAAGACAGTGTATTTCATAAAAATGTCCCCTGTAGAACACCTTCCAGGTTTATAAGGCTTTACTTTGAGAGTTAAAACATGACTAGAGTTGAAGGGGAAAATGAAAATATTTATTGTTCATTTTAAACCTAGTAGTTGAAATTTCAGAAGTGTGTAGTACTTTCATATGTGGATAAAAACGGTTCTTTTGCATATAAGCTGATAGGACGATAGGATGCTTTATACTTCTGTAAAATATTTGAGAGGTGAATATTGTGATGAACTTTTACGAGGAGGCTGAAAACAAAACTATAGAATAAAGCATCACATTGTACATCTTAAGTACATCGTTCAGTATGCAGGTTTTGTCAGTCATACCTCAATAAAACTGAAAAAATTACAATGAGAAAGTCTTCTCAAAAGAAGAATGGGGCTCTGCTTTCTTCTGTATTGGAAAGATGTGAAAGCATGTTTGTATTCTTAGTGCTGGCGGTAGTGGTAACTAAACACAACGTCTTACAAAAGGAAATTCTTCCAGCTCTAACACATGGAAACAGAATCACGCACCTCTTGTGCACAGAAGGTCTGGGGCACATAATCATTTAGATTCCTTTTGTATCTCCTGAAATTCCTAAAATTTCTTGTGTCCCTTCTCACAATATTATTTCATCCTTTTTTCTAATATGCATGAGATCATCAGTGTTCACATGACTTCAAAGAAAGCTGGCTGCTAGAAGGCAGAGCTGTGTCTGTTGTAATTGTTTATGAAACTGGAGTTAAAATACTGACTTCTAATTAATTACAATTCATTGCATTGAAAGCCAGAGCCAATCCCAAAATTGGCTTCTGTAACAACTACTAGATTGGAGCTTTAATTTTAGTCTTTTGAACATTTAGTGAAGATTGGCTTTGATCTATAGTCCATGCTGTGTAATTTTCACAAACTATTAGGCATTTGTGATATATCAGAATTTAAACATTGGGGAAAAAAATCAAAGATCTGAAAATTTACTATCTTACAATCTACTTCCCTGACTACTAAAACTAAGAATATTTTTCTCTTTAGAAATATGGCTTAGCTACCTTTCCCTCTATTCAAACTGCTTTAAACAAGATTTCTCAATACATACTTCCAGAAATAATGTATACAATTTTTGGAAATCAAGTCTCTTCAAGCTAATTAGTTTGGTTAATTAATATATCACTCCATTTCTCTCAGGAATCATTATGTTCACAAAAGGCCTGTCGGACCAACAGAAGAATGAAAACAAATAACTAGGGAAATATCAATCTAGAAATGCATCACTTCCTGATTGAAAAACTAATGTGAGAATTATCAAAATCCTTTAGTGTCTGTCCATCACAGCATCTAAATTTAAGATCATTTTTGAAAGCAAAATGAAAGCTATATCTCTCTTAACATCTTAGAACTGGAATTGAAAGTCTTTTGCATATAGTAAATAACCTGATAATTCAGTCTCTCTTGACTAGTTTTATAACCTCTTGATGGAACATATCTACAACAGTGGCTCCAATGACTTGGGTTTGCATGCAAAAGCAACTTTTTGAGGGGGGTTTCAGATTTGTGACATGGCAATGTAATATTAAATTGCCTAATGCTGAATTTACCATATTTCAGGCACCTAGAAACAACCTAAAAGGCTGTGGCAAGGATTAGGTAGATTACATACATACATGTCTTGGGTTGTATGTCAATGGTACAGTCCTTGTAGGTATGAGATCAATTCTCAGCATAAAGTAGGATGGTTGGAAAGATAAAAGAGATGGGAAAGGAGGAACAGAAAGCTGAGAATCTATATACATACACATACACCTATGTATACATGCACATATATGCATACACACCTTCAGCATGATCTCTAGCACAGAGTGCATCAGATGTATATTTTATTCTAATAAGATGCCTTCATAGGTAGAATAGCAACATATATTGGTGATATGATGGAAACAATTGTCAAGTAAACAAAATACTACAGAACAACAGTTAAATATTAAAAAAGCTATTGTGGATGACTGGCACTCCTTAGAAGGAAAAACAGAAACAGTAGCTTCTTTGGTGAGAATGTTGGTGATATTTAGACTCAACTTTCTGAGTTCAAGGAATTTACACCTTATAAAGGCCCTTTGCTCACTGCTATTTCTAATCTGAAAGGGTTATATACAACACAATCAAACATTCCCTGGATATATTTAAACTGTAGATCTAACCTGAATTGGGCTCTGAAGCTGGAGATGAGCTAGCTGTTCAAAGAATTTGTCATTTCAAATGAAGACTTGAAGCCAAACAATGGAACATTCTATTCTCTGGGGACAAGAAAACAGCACCCAGACAGGAACACCATC
The DNA here is from genome assembly GCF_000622305.1 of Nannospalax galili. NCBI lineage: Eukaryota > Metazoa > Chordata > Mammalia > Rodentia > Spalacidae > Nannospalax > Nannospalax galili. The sequence goes on from NW_008360302.1 coordinate 131,557, forward strand.
CATTGGCTGCTGCAATTGCTTCTTCAGGGAAATTTAAGCAATGGTTCTGAATCATTTACATTTAATTTTCCTTCACTCTACACACCATTTATCATCCTAGAATGCATCTTGGGCTTATAGAAAAACCATAAATTTAAGAATTCTGAGTCTTTTCAATTTATGTTTCATCACTTTGTGGAAAGCTGCTCCAAAACTATTTGAAGAATTCATTAATTAAATTAGTTCTCTGTGACATTGTAAACACTGGCATAGGTGTGTCTTTCATTCATCCTAATGTTGCCTATATTAGATAGAAAGTAAACTATTTTCCTTGTTTAATGTGAAAGATCTTAATCTAAATGAATGCAGCAGAACAGGGCTATAATTAGAATCATCTGTCCAAACACATATTGTTTTGCTGTTTTAGAATTACCTTTCATTTCTAGCCATTTCTGAAATGATCGTACAAAACTGAGCACAGACAGAAATCCTGGTTTCTTTAAAACAGACCTCTGTAGTACTTACTAAGCAGCTACCTCTCCCTCATCTGCCCCAACACAACCATTTCTCCCAGAAACATCAAAAGAATCCCGGAAAACTTCCTTTCTGACCTTCATCTCTTATTATTTTTAATGTCATTTTGAGTATTCTAAGAGAACCTTTTGAATCCGTCTCAGGTTGCAGAGAATGGTCTCCATGGGACTGTAGTGACATATCTATGTCTTCAGATTTGATGTCCAATTCACACTGAATGTGCTTTCAGGTAATGCTCTAGATTTAAATTGTCACTGAGACAAAGTAAAAGATGATTCACACAAAGAACTTTACAAGAACATGCCAGAAGTTAAAACTCATTTCCAAAATGAAGTCAGAGCTGTAGAACCAACCAAATTGCACAGAGGTTTCTGATGACCCAGGTGACATCTGTGACTCAGCCCCACTTCAGTACATCCTATGTTCCCCACATGACTAATACAGAGCTGCAGGGAGGATTGTAACAACTAATCTGCAGTTCTAGTCATGAGGAATGTGTACCTCATTGGGAAGACGTTACATAATTGAAATGATGCTCAAATATTAATGTTAAGAATAATAATGCAAACAAATATTTAAATACAGAAATGTGATTAATGGTGGGGGAATTTTAAGTGGAATGTGGTAGTCAGAAAAGTAACTCTTATAGGAAGTTCTTGACTTGACAGATAGATGACATAGGATTTACCTAAATATACACAGAGGTATAGAAAGGAAAAGAAAGACTACTGGGATAGAAATGTCTGTGAAACAGTGAAACAGGAACAAGAGCTCCAGACTGACTGGAGGATGACAGAGCAGAGGATGGGGAGACAGAATGATCAGGTTTTCAATGTTGTCATATAACAATCACAACTTAGTATTGAAAAGGCAAGCATAAATTTGAAATTACTCTATGAAACAGAAAAACCTGTACACCTAAGGCTCATGGAACATAGCAGAACAGGGTGCAGAGAAACACTAATGCATCTCTAAACTCTCAGCAGTGAAACTTCTTCATGCAACAGAATGTGATGAGCACAGAAGACCACAACTGTCCAAGGTGTAGAGAATAAGAGATTACAGAATACGTGTCCCCGGATAGGACTCCTATATTAAACCTCACCCATCCATGGCTCAGGGATCGCTGCAGAAGAGGGAGTGGAAAATGGTAAGAGCCAGGATTGATGTATGTTTCATAAGGAAACAGAGTCTTCCAAGCCTCTGGGAACTTGCTCACATGAGCTTGCAGCAATAGTGATAGCATGCATAAGACATGTAAACTCAGACAAAAACCCAGCATAGAGCTGGGGAAATGGGCAACAGGCCCCAGCCTTAACCAAGGAACTATGGGCAACTGATTACTGCTGGGTGAGAGAGAATTGATAGGATGATTAGTCTTCAGTGGATAAACTTGCACTAAGAACATTTGGGGACACAAACTTGACTTGATGGGCCTTAACATATATGTTAGAATGCATGAAATCCAGTGGGACAGGCTATTGAGGGTGTGGATTGGGAAGTGGCCTAAACATGATTAAAATTTATGAAATGCACAAAAAAAAATCAACAAAAAATATACTTCAAAACAGAAAATGCTATTTTGTAAAATGATGAATGACAAACACAAGAATGGAGGTCTAGGAGTCAAAATGCCCGATTTTTAATCTCTGGGTTTACCTTCCACACAGGCAACTACAAGTACATTTTATGTGAAAATTGAACCTTCCATATTTCTCATTCAGTTTTATCTGTCGCTTCTGTTAAAGTTACCATTAGTCTATCCATGAGCCCAAGACAAAATCCTGCAAGTTATCCTCAATTTTCAATATTTCTACCATTTCTCAGGACAAATTGGTCATTGTTGGCTGCCTCCAAAAAATCTCTCTCCAACTTTTCTCCATTATGATCTCAACACCAGAATATTGATCACATCAGATCAATTCTAAATATTTGAAATAGCCCTTAAATGCACTCTCTTATTTCAAGTTTATCTAAGCAAAGTCAGTCTTATAAATTTTCTGTTATATTTTCAGTAAAACAGAAACCAGATTATGACTCTTATTCCCTAAAGGTATTTCTGTAATCAGACAAGTTTTAGAATGCATATATTGGAAAATAATATTGTTATATTTTGGTGTGTACCTCTCATTTATGCCTCATATTTTTGTTTTTTTTTTGTTTTCATTTTTTTTTTGAGACAGGGTCTCTCTCTCTCTCTCTCTAGCCCCAGCTGGCCTGGGATTCACTATGTACACCAAGTTAGCCTTGAACCCACAGAAATGTGCCTGCCTCTGCCTCCCGAGTGCTGGGTATGCTTCATCTTTTTAAAACGAATGTGCTCTTGTCTCTTTTCCATCATGAAAGTGAATAGTTCTCATCATTTGATTTATTACTTAGGAGATATGAGGAAATGAATTTATTTTATTGACTCTTCCCCATACCTTCACAAGTAGTGGTCAAAAACTCAACTTTCCCTGTTCCAAAGACATTTAAAATACTTTGTCATCTGTTAAGAAATCATGAAACAACATACTGGTCATCGTACGAATGCTAAAATTTAAAATATGTCTGCTAGAAAATACCAGTCACTGCATGTAGCTAGAATAAATCTTCTTGTATGACACTTTGTTTAAGTTATATGTGGGTCAAATTCAAAAAGAAGTTTGGGATTCACTGCTCTCTTTTGAATTCCTCAGTAGTTTATAATAATTAGACTATAGTACATAGGCCCTTATTCCTATTCATTTGTCCCCTGCATACTTGCTGCATGGCATGAAAGAACAAGAAATACTTTCTATTCATTTTATGTTTCAGATAAAAATACATCTGAAGCTGGATGTGGTGGTGCACGTCTGTAGTCCCAGCACTTGGGAGGCAGAAGAAGGCAGATCTCTATGAGTTCAAGGCAAGCCTGGTCTACACAGTGAGTTCCAGGACATCGGGGGCTAGAGGGAGACCCTGTCTCAAAAAGACCAAAAAAAAAAAAATCTGAAAATACACAGCACATAGTACCATTCAGTACAGGTTCAATGAATGTGTACATTCACGTAACACATAGTGGCACTGCTTTAGTGATATAAGGAATCAATCTTAGATTTTTGCTAGTGCCAGCTGGCCAAGATGGACAGTACCTGAAAGGGGGAGTAAGGATTGAAAGAAAAAACAAGAGACAGAGAAAAGGTACTTGGGAGGACTGTCAGTAGAGACTGCAGCCCAGGTTTATTTTAGCTCCGCCTTTTTATACAGTAGCACATCAGAGATAGCCACCGTTTGCTTAACTCAGTTAGCTTCAACAGCTGTTTTTCACACCTGTATCTAGCGGTCAAATACTTGTGAACTCCACCATATAAACACATTCCTCCTGACTTGGCAGATTAGGTACTGGTGTGCAAAACACAAACTCTAAGTGAACAAGCAAGCCTGCCACAGCTCAATGTACATAATGGATTAATAGCTCCCAACAGATTTTCATCTAAATGTGTGTGGTTCTAGAAGTACCTAAAGACAGCTTTATTTGTGTTCTCCTTAAAGCTGGTTCCAAGGAGCAAGTGAGATAGTTTACCAATTCTAACCCAAACGCTTATAATTTTCAAGGTATAAGTCTGTCAAATTTTAACATTTTGTATGGAAATGTCTTTAAAAAACACCCTGACAGAAGATGAACATAGTATGAATCATAAAAAGTATGTGAAATGCATGAACTGGTGAGCAGACAAGAGACGAGAACAAGAAACACTATCCCTTGTAGTCACAAGGAGGGAGTTCAGAATCTGCAAATATGAACCCAACTTCTGTTTGGAGGTCACTGGAATTGTGGTACTTCAAACCAGATATGAAGCCACTTCACTGTTGGGACACAGTAAGAAAAGTCTGTTGTGTAAATACATGCAGAGTAGGACAGGGGGTTGATTATATTGAGTATGCACAATACGCGTACAAGGCAGTGCTCAGTTCTTCAATGACTTTTATGCTTCTCTCTGCAATCAGAATTACTTTGATGTTGGAAATTCACCCTGTGCCCAGGGAAATATATAGAAGTCTATTTATCAAAGCCTTTATTTTGGAAATATTTTGCCACCAAATAAGGTTTTGTTTCAGCAAAATAAGATTCTAGTTTTACATACAAAAACATTATTCTTTGTTTCTAAATGCTACATCAACTTCGTGTATCACCTACCCCTAAAGTCAGTTCAAATGGTCTAAAATAGAATTATTTTATTTCTTGAGGGATCAAAGTAAAGTCTTCAAAAGACAATTTATAATTTCACAGTGGTATCACCACAGTTCAAAAATGATTTGATTTTTTTTCTTAATGAAGCCCTTTAACTTATAAATTCAGTAACACTAATTATTTCACTTAAGAAATAATTAGTACCCCCTTCTTCCTTGTCTAATTAATAACTTGTATTCAAGCGTCTAGGATAGGTTAAAATGTCAACTTCTTTGTGATTTCTTAAAAAATTGATCTAAGTATGTTCCCTAATGGCTGGTCTATAGCTTTAAAACAACTTTGTTAATATCTTGTGAACACTTACTTTATAATTTCCTTCAAACTAAAAAAGGCTCAGAGGAAATCTTTCATTTTTGTATTCAGCAGAATAACCACAGAACATTGGCCAGCCCCAACTAGCAAGATCTGGTAGAATGATTTCACAGTGTGAGTACAAGAAGCCATACACATCACAGGCTCATAATTTTATATTTAGAATGGATCTTTCAAGTTGTTTCTGTTCTACACCACTAAACAATCAGCATTTGTTAGGAGATGAAACTAAGACCCAAGGATGGTCCATACAGTTTTTAAACTCGCATAAGATATTCAAAGAAACAAAGGTCAAGATACTATTTTTCACTGAATCAATATTCCCATATGGAATAAGCATTACTAATTAAAATCATACTCTATTGCTTTGGAGGAATTTAATTTTCAAGGGCTTATGACAATTTAACATATTTTCTCTGACAATCATCTAAGTCTTTGGGTGAGTACCATAAGCTGAAAAGGTCACTTGATTCATTGGGAAAAACAATATACTAAGAATAATTCAGTTATAAATATAATAATGGGGGTTGGAGAGATGGCTCAGTGGTCAAGAGAACTGACTGCTCTTGCAAGAGGACTTGGGTTTGGTTCCAGCACCCACATGGCAGCTATGAACCATCCTTAACTCCAGTTCCAGGGGAATCCGAAGCCCTCTTCTGACCTCCAAGGCATAGCATGACACAGGTGCACTCACATACATGCAGGCAAAACACTCGTACACATAAAATAAAAATAATAAAATATCTTTTAAAACAGAAATATAATTATGTGAGAGTAGCTTGCTAGATGTTTTGAACACCCCACTTACCTGAAATAATATAGAATTATTCATAAAATATAAAGACCTAAAGACCAAGGATACCAGAGATTCAGATTTTCTGCAGGAATTCTAAACCAAAGTGCCAGACTCTAAACTGCTTCAGACTATTAAATACTTTGTAATAACCATTGTTGGGTTAGTTGGGATATGAGAAAGGAAAATAGAATGCTCAAGGAGACTTACTTTCTGTAGTGTTCTTAAACATATTTCTAAACCTGATTGTGCTAGATATCTTTAGTGTCAACGTGACACACCGGTTGAGGAGCATCAACTGGGGAACTGTCTCCATTGAACTGGCCTGTGGCCATGCTGTGGTTCATCTTCTTGATTGTTCTGTGATGTGGGAGGGCCTTTGGGTCCCTGATGAACTGTGACCTGGGAGATGTAAGACAAATAAATCCTTTCCTCTCAAACTTGGTATTGGTCAGGTATTTTTGTCACAGCAATAGAGAGACAAACAAGGAGAGAAATTGGTACCAGAGAGTGGGCATTACTATGACAGACCTGGCGTTGATGTTTTTAGAAGGATTGTGGAAGCATTCGGAACTTTTGGGTAAAAAAGCCATTGAGTGCTCAGAGTTTGTTGCTGTGGAGCTCAGAACAGTTATGCTGAAAGAGTTGTGAACAATTGAGACCTGGCTTATGAAGATTCAAAGGGAAGCAGAGACTATCAGAACTGTTTGTATGATATTTTGAATTGAGAATCTGGTCGTTCTGGTTGGCTTGGGCTGAAGAATCAGCTGTGATTAAGAAGAGACCAGAACCTGAAGTAAAACCTTTGCTTAACTGGGACAATTGATGCTGGTTAGCTGGGGCTGAAAAATCAGCTGTAAGTAACAAGAGACCAGCATCACTGTGGTGGAGTCTTCTGGGAGGTATTTCCTCAGGGTCAGCATTTCCTCTGTGACCCGAACCTCCATCTCAAGCTGGAAGCAGGACTTGGTAATGTATGAGAGTCTTCCTGCATGGTTCTGGTATTGAAAGCATGATGGGGTCATAGAGAGCAGCTGAGGCTTGGCACCCTGAGAAGCCAGGAAAGGCCATTGGTGAAAGTACAGCCTCAGTTGCAGTGAGGACCCTGGAGTTGAAGGGTTCATGGAGAGAATCTGAGGCATTGCACCCCAAGAGGCAAGGAGAAGCCATTGGTGAAGGTGCAGCCTCAGTTTCAGTGGAGACTCCAGCTTTTTGGAGGTGCCAGGGCTGTGGGACGACCACCAAGGAGAGCAGTAGGTATGGAATGGAGCTGGTTTGGATCTGCAAAACAAGCTTCTTGTGCTGTGGACGGCAGAGTCAGAGAGGGAGAGCTGCCAGAACCCTTTGGAGCCTACAAGATCGTGAGTGAATCTCAGCTGTCCAGGCTTCAGTTACTTTGCTGGACTTTGGTTTTGCTTAGGTGTGCCCGATTCTTCCCTTTGAAATAGCACCAGTTTTGGATTTTTTAGGAGCCCCGAATTAAGAGACTTTTAAGAGACTGTGAACTTTTAAGCATTTGGATTTTTTAAGGACTGTGGGGCTTTTATGGTTGTACTGTCTTATTGTTGTGATATTAATGGTAACATCATATCTTGAGGATAAGAATTGGAAAGGTTGTGGTTTAATAGTGATGTTTGCGTGTCACAAGGGGTCAATTGTGATGGATAGCTTTAGTGTCAACTTGACACACCTGGGTTGAGGGAGCCTCAATTGGGGAATTTCCTTCATTGAACTGGTCTGTGGCCATGTCTGTGGGGCATTATCTTGATTGTTGTGTGATGAGGGGGGGCCCAGCCCACAGTGGGTAGTGCCATCCTTGGGCAAGCGGGCCTGTGTTGTATAAGAAAGCAGGCTGAGCTCAGGCCAGGAGAGCAAGCCAGTAAGCAGTGTTCCTCTATGGCCTGTGCTCCAGCTCCTGCTTCCAGGTTCTTGCCCCGAGTTCCTACCTTGGGCGCCCTGATGAACTGTGACCTGGGCGATGTAAGACAAATAAACCCTTTCCTCCCCAAGTTGGTATTGGTCAGCGTGTTTTGTCATAGCAATAGAGAACCAAACAAGAACAATAATTCATTTTTTTTTCTTGGCCTGACTGTTTAGTACTTATCAAACACTATCACATAATTTACATGAGTTAACAAATATGTTCCCAATATTTAGGAGATAGACGGAGTTATTTCTATGCCATAGAAAGTAAAACTTGTGGTTGGAAGATGGCTCAGTGGTTAAGAGCAATTGCTACTCTTGCAGAGAACCTAGGTTTGAGTCCCTGCACTCATATGGTGACTACCAACCCTCCATAACTCTGGTTCCAAAGGATATGACACCATCTTATGGCCTCAGCAGGCATTGCATGCATGTGGTACACTTATATACATGCAGGCAAAACACTCATACATGTTCTAAAAAAAAAAAAAAAAGAAAACTGCAATTTTGAGCCCAGTATGGTGGCTCACCCCTTTAATCCCAGCACTCAGGAGACAGAATCAGATGACTCTCTGTGAGTTCAAGGCCAGCCTGGTCTACATATGAGTTCCAGGACATCTAGGGCTAAAGGGGAAAAAAAGAAGAAATGAAAAGAGAAAAAGAAAGACAGATCTGATTTTTCTCCCCTAATCCCAGCTCTTCAGAGCATTACTCATCTCCCCAGACTCTGACCAACAACCAATACTGCTTTACTCTCCTTTCTCCACACATATCTACTGCTTCTAGCCACAGGCAAGAACACTGTGAAACATAATTGTAAGAATTTATGACTCACTGAATGCCAAATAGTTCTTAATTTTAATGTTGCTATTCTATATTTAAGAAAATTTAAGAGAAACAAATTATGTCGTGATTATTTCGGGGCCTAGTAACTCAACTTGGACTAGAAATGAACTTTCAACTTTTGCTTAAGTGATCATTTCCTATATCACAAGTACTGGAAGAATATAAATATATTCTGTATATATGTATTGGAAAGATCGTTGGATATTAAGTGATGTGCAAATATTAGATGGAAATCTTCACAGTTGGGAAAAGAGAGAGAGGGCCACTCCTGATAATTATAATTGTACTTGAAAAGTCAATAACAAGCATGATAGTGGAAATGATGTTGAACAACAGAACAAATTGCCCCTTCATCATAGAGTTTCACAAAGTGATGAAACCCTAACTTTAAAGAACAATATGAAGACCACACTCTAGGAAGCAGTGAAGCCAGATTTAAAGCTGGATCTGGTCAATGTCCAAATTTCAACTCTCCCTACTACACTTTGTTTTCTCAAGAACCAATGATATTTATTCAATATATTATTGGGGGAAAATGTCTATGGTCTTGCAGCAGGAGAATGAAGTACATCTCAAATGAACCCAGTGGAAAAGTGAGACAAAGTAGAGGGGAAATGAGCTAATTCAGTATAATAACTACTTTTCTGTTGCTGTGAGAAAAATATCAGTCCCAAAATCAACTTAAGGAAAAAAGAATGCAAGGTTCAGGGGGAAACAGTTCATTTTTGGTGGGGAAGGCATGACATGACAGCAGGAACAGAAAACTAGCTGATCACATGTTTATCCACACATAGAAAACAGAGAAAGTAAGCAGGAAGTGGGGTGAAACTCTATATCCTTAACTGTACCAGTGAATAACTTCTAGCTAGGCTCCTCCTCCTAAAGGTTCCATAAACCCTTCCAAACAATGCCTTTAACCTGAGACCAGATGCTCAAATACACCAGACTATGGAGATTATTTCTTATTCAAGCCACCACATTCTGCCCCTGTACCCACAAACTCATGGCCATCTCATGATGCAAAATGCAATTAGTACATCAATTATCCCCATAATCTTTACAGCCTAAACACTGCTCAAAATTCGAAGAAAATCACTTAACTATGACCACCTATAAAATAAAAAAATATGTTCAATATAAAATGGCACAGAATGTACATTTCCACTCCAAAAAGGAGGAACAGAGAAAAGACTAGATCAAAACAAGGCCGAAATCTATCAGGGCAAACACCAAATCCTGTAGCTACATGTCTGGTATCTGAGACTTTGGTTTCAGAGAAGTTAGATGGATCTCCTCTTCCGGTTTTGCTGCCTACAATATACATCTGTCTCTTGGGCAGGTTCTTCTTCCTCTATGCAATTGTCTCAGGACTCTGGCATTTCCAACATCTTAGTATCTCCACTGCAACCCAGGCTTCACTTTCACAGCTTCATACAATGACATCTCAGAGTGTCCTTACAGGGTCTTCAACTCTACGATGTGTTGCCTGACCTCAGCAGCTCACTATGATCCTTTCAGTCTTATATCTTTCTTGTCTCCAAAACTACATAGACAACACCACCCAGTTCTCCTGCCAGCATGAGATGGACCCTCATTTCCTTAGATTACAGTAACACCAGCTTCTGTATGTAGTTACTTTCTAGGAGTTTGACATGGCTTTGGCTCTCATCTTTCACAAATTGGAGCTTTAGCTGGGTAGCATCATGCCTTAATGGCACCCTTCCTGTCTTTCCAATGGAGAGGAGGAGGCTTCTCCTTAACGATGTTAATCTTCTTAAAAATTACGGCCTCTTTTTTATACGATTGGTAACAATTTGGCTGTAACATTAAGCTTGCTGATGCTCTTTCCCTTTACAAATTGCACATTTTCATTCTTTGTGTGCCACTGCTTGCTTCTCTTCATTGTAGACCTGAATAAGAATAATTGGTAATAACCATTCCACAGACTCAACATTGCACTGTCTTGAAATTTTAGTCACCAAAGAAATTAGTTCATTACTTTTTAATTTAGCCTGAGACAAATACTCAGGACAAGGACAGAATGTAGCCAGACTCTTTGACAAGATAGCACATAAATAGCTTCTAGGCTAGTTGCTAACAGAATCCTTGTTCACCTCTGAAACTTCATGGTCTAAGCCTTCATTGAACACATTATTCTCAGCATGACTGTCTTCCAGGCTTCTATCAGAACAGCCGTTAAGCTCTGCTTATGGCATTTAAATACTTTTCTAGTCCAAAGAAAGTACTCCTAGTCCAAAGTTCTAGTCTTCCAAATTCTTCAAAAAATCAGCATGATCACATTCTTCACAGTGAAACCCCCACTTTCCTAGTACATCCCTCTGTCTTAGTTACTTTTCTGTTGGCTATGATAAAATACCATGCCAAAATAATCTGAAGGAAGAAAGGCTTTAGTTTAGCTTATGATTCCAAACAGTAGATTCTATTCATGTTGGGGAAGGTGTGTCTGGCAGCAGGAGCAGGAAGCTCACCGATCACATTTCCATCCACACACAAGAAACAGAGCGAGAACAGAGAGGGGGGCAAAATTATAAATACTCAAAGATAGACCCCAGTTACAAATTTCTTCCACCAAATAATCATTTTCTTAAGGTTCTGTAACTTCCCCAAATTGTGCCACAAACTAGGAACTATGTGTTCAAATGCATGAGCCCTTGGGGTGGTGGTATTTCTCATTCAAATCACCACAATGAGGGTAAAAAAATTATTTTTTATAAAGCATCACAATCTCCTGAGAACTACAGAAAAGTTTTGCTACACGGTATTTCACAGAAGTAATAATGAAATACAAAATGGTTAAGTAAGTTAATTAATTTCTTGAACCCCAAATAATATTTTTATATATAACTGTGTTTCCTATAAGAACAAAAATATACAACTCTAGTAATAAGTGAAATTCAATATTCTTTTCATCAAAAAGGAAAATGATATTGTCATACTGTAATGTGATCATAGATAATAGATGTATAGGATTATAGATATATAGATTTATCAATTGGAGAAGCACTCAATATACACACATATGCACAAAGTTCTCTGCTTCATGGAAATACAGTTTGCCTTACAACAAGGAAAATTACATCTTCTTAACTGTAGAGGCCATTGTATATGTTTGTCTTATGCTATTAGACTTTGTATGTACTGGATGCTCATAAATGCTGATTAAATTAAAATATGAAGACGTTTAAATGATGACATTTAGTTTCTTTCCTAAAATCCTCCATT
>NW_008360302.1:143456-147178 GCF_000622305.1 Nannospalax galili
ATGCTATTAGTTTGTATGTACTGGATGCTCATAAAGCTGATTAAATTAAAATATGAAGACTTTTAAATCATGACATTTAGTTTCTTTCCTAAAATCCTCCATTGTAAGGTATTTTGAAAGAACAGTCAGTGTTCTTAACCATGAGCCATCTTTCCAGACCCTGTAATTCTGGACTATTTTAGATCATCTCTATCTATATGGTTGTTTGTTAGTGCTCTCAATATGTAACTAAATAAAGCAAATTATTTCAATGGGACAATTTAAAAAAAAAGATTTCATTTTCTAAATAGACATGAATAGCTTATATCTATCCATTTAAATTCATATGGATTGCCATGTTGATCTATTTCTTTTACATATATATGTATGCATGTATGTACATATGTATAAACATATATAAACATGTATAAACATATATGTATACATATAGTGATAGCCTAGAACCTGAATCAAAAATCTGAACAAAAATTCAAAATTCAGAATTCCTCTCAACCAAATCCGATAGAATTCCAGCTGGCCAAGGAAAAAAAACTAAGGAGAAAAAAAAAATGACTATGAGATGTATGTTTTGATTTTGTCACACTTAATGTTTTTACCTTTTTAAAATAAACATTATGCTGCAATGAGTGTCAAAGATTCTGCTTTCATTAGTGAGGGAAGACAAATGCATACATTGGGTCCCGACAGTTTAACATTTAAAAAGAAAGAAAAAAGTATCCACAATATCTGCTCTTGCCAGTAAGTGGCCATTGCTGCTCTGACTTTTTTTCAGCGCTTTATCAACAGCAAAAAATAAATGAACACAGCAATATGACCATTCATGATCATTCTCAGAGATCCATGAAAAAATGTATTAGAAGGGAATGTTACCTTGCAGAAGTTTAATAAGCTCTAATCACAAGCTGATGTGCATTTTACTACATGTAACAATAATAACCAAAGAAGAGAACAAGAAATTGAGCAGAGTGAGGTATTATGGGAAGAGTTGAAGGAGGCATGAGAAGGGTAAAATGTTGTAAATATAGTGTTCATGTATGAAATTCTAAAAAATTAAAATATAAAAGAGAGCATGCTTATAAGTAGTTCATTAAAGTTTAGAACAAAACCTGCCAAGGACAGTAATGTATGCTGGTTCCCCTCTTATGGAAAAACAAGAATCTTAGAACACAAGAACTATTCATGAGTAGTTGGTTTAATTTCACATTTAGACCAATTAAAGAAGGGAAAGATGGGAAAATGCCGAAGTTAAGCACTTGGTTATAAAATTACCCTAAATGAAATTGCTCACTCAAAGAACTTCGCAATGACAGTCAGTCCTTTTCTTCAAAAGTTTTTATACCTAAAGATGGAGATTATTTTCTATTAGAATACTCATGAAAAAAAACAAGAAGTAGGCTGTATAGCATAAATATAGCTGCCTCTAGAAGGTCTCATCTAACCACATGAATAATTCAGGCAGTTTTGATGATCTGCACTGACTCTGAGTTGAACACACTACTCATTCATCCTTTCCCCTCCTCCACTTTGCATCATCCATACCTGTTGAGAGACTTTTCATGGGGAGATACAAAAAAAAATCTACCATAGACCAAAGAAAGGTTTCCATACAGAGCCAGCTTGATGAGTTTACTAATGTTACTTACAGGAGCATGGATGACTTAAAACCAGGTATACCACTAGCAAATACTCCAGGAAACCTCCAAGCAGAACAATACCACCACTAACACAAATTTGGACCCATGGATTCAGAAAGAGTTGCATCACTGAAAAGCTCAACTAAGTGACACATTGGTAGCTACACTAGCAAAGTCATTTCCTAGGCAATAGTTTACCTCTTATATCAATCATCTCAGGGACAGGCAGGACCTCTGGAGGACCTCATGAAGGCTCAAGCACAGCCTGTGATCTCCATGATCTTCTCTCATCCCTCCACAATGGAATGTTGCTTCATTTACTACTTAATTTATTGCAATCAATTTGAACTGAGAATATATTTGTTTATAATATGTGTTATTTGCTGAAGGGCACAGGAAAATATATAAACAGCTAATGTTACACACACACACACACACAGAAGCACATGCACACATGTTGTACTTTGGGTGATAGCTACAGTGGATATTTCTAAACGGTTGCTGAGATTGACAATGGATGAATAAATAAAGGATGTAGAAGATGAAATAAGGAGCTTTCCTATTGAGAATAAAAATAAAAACAGAAGTAAGAAAAGTACAGAAATGGGAAAAAAGCAGTGAAGTTGGAGAGATAAAATATGTTGAACTGTTTTGAACACAGAGTTTTCCCTGTGGTAGGAGGGTTGTCAGAGGGTCTCTTGTATGTGCAGGTGATGACAAGCACATGAAACATCCTATTATTTTTGAGAAATTCAAGTCTGTCCTACCTATTTTTGACTATGTAATATACATATTCAGAGACAGATTAGGCAATACCCCTATCCTTCTGCAACCCCGTTTAAAGAATTCACCAGCTTAACTGGGCAGTTCAACATTGGGAGAAGTATAAATTCAGTTATTCATGTTTATTGTCATAATTCTATTTCTCAATTTTTCTATAAGAGATTCATGATGAGACATGACATGGTGCATTCTTACAAGCTAGATTGTGGACGTTATATAAAAAAGATAAATCTAAAATAGATAATGAACTAAAATTTTGAAATACTTTATACATGGTACTTTGTGGCATTAACTGATTAGTACAAGCCATTATGCTACTGATAAAGAAAAGTAAACCCAAGAGATCAAAAGACTTGTCCAAATTCATAATTAAAAGCTAGGCCCAGCAGACTTTGGTATCTAGACTTTCTGAAATAAGATGCAGTGCTGAGTCCATCCTTGCAAATGAAGGACAGGGAAGTCTTGAGTTCTGTAATATTTTATATCACTCACATGCTTTACCATCTGTCTCATTGATTAGTTGCCCCAACACTCACCTTTACTACATTAAGTTTTCTCCAGGTTGGGGTCAGGATATGACCTATAGTCACAGAAATAAAAGATAATGCTCAGGATGCCTTCATTGTCTCCCAAGAGCACCTGGATTAGCCATTGGATCTTTTCCACAGCAGTGTTCCAGGAAAGATTGGTTCAGTATATTTCTGACTGTTATGTTTCCATTTAAAATTGTAAGACAAGACATCTGTACAGAAACTTCCCAAAGTCACATTCTGAATCAGAAAGACAATGTCAAATGAAGCCTCAAGACGTCCACAGAAATGATACTTTTGTGTCAAACACTTTGCAGCATGCCAAAATTTATTCTTACAATCTTGTTTCTGCAGGACTATTTAAAATTCATAATGAATGATAAAGATTAATTATAGGATATGATTAGTGTCTCAAAGGAGCTAACCACAACCGGGGGGGAGGAGGAGGAAGAGGAGGAGGAGCAGGAAGAGGAGGAGGAGGAAGAGGAGGAAGAGGAGGACAACAGCAGGAGAAAATGGAGGAAGAGGAAGAGGAGGAGGGGAAAAAAACAGAATATACTTGTTTCTGCCTTTCAACTTCCTTAAATTCAAACTTGTCTACATTCTGGGTGAAATTAGCATTGTAGTTTATATGACATTCTCTGAATTAATCTTTCTAGACTAAGAACTGAATTTGCTTTAATAGTCTTAGAAATGGGGATGCCTCATCCTCTTTAAGCTAATGTGAATTACTTTTCTATTTTCTGCTTATTTACATTTGCACATAATTTATTGT
>NW_008360302.1:147976-149658 GCF_000622305.1 Nannospalax galili
AGAATTTTATTATTTCCCTAAATTATTAATAAAAAATTATAGCTCAGATTTGGTTTGCTAATTACTTTAACCTTAGACATATCTCTAACAAATTTGTTGCAGTTTTACTTTCCTTAAGTTCTAAGTCCTCTTATACTTTTGTTCCCTTCTGATTGGCTCTGATATTTGGTGCCCTTTCATAATACACCGGCCTGAGCTCAGGACAAGAGTTAAAAATTTAGATTTATTGTTAATCAGGTCCTAACACACACTCCTAGCAAAATAAGCCATGTACTAGTAAAAGCATTAGAATCTATGCTAGCAGTGTTGTTCAGTGGTAGACCTCTTGTCTTACATGTGCAAGACCCTAGATTTACTGTGATAAGGAAGAAATACTGAAAACCTACAAGTTATTTCTTCAGTACTTTCAGTTTTCTATCAGATTATTTATGTCTGGGTTGATCATAATATTTCGACACTCTCAACATGCCAGGTAGCTGTTAAGACAATAAAGGGAGGGGAAAGATAAGGAAGGACAACAGCAGGAGAAGGAGGGGGGGGAGGAGGAGGAAGAGGAGGAGGAGCAGGAAGAGGAGGAGGAGGAAGAGGAGGAAGAGGAGGACAACAGCAGGAGAAAATGGAGGAAGAGGAAGAGGAGGAGGGGAAAAAAACAGAGAATTTACTTGTTTCTGCCTTTGAACTTCCCTAAATTCAAACTTGTCTACATTCTGGGTGAAATTAGCATTGTAGTTTATATGACATTCCCTGAATTAATCTTTCTAGACTAAGAACTGAATTTGCTTTAATAGTCTTAGAAATGGGGATGCCTCATCCTCTTTAAGCTAATGTGAATTACTTTTCTATTTTCTGCTTATTTACATTTGCACATAATTTATTGTTTTCCTATTTTTTCAGAAGATCAGTCTTAGTTATTCCAATTTTTACTTTGTCCAAGCACCATTTAAAACTAATCAATTTGTCTAAGCATATAATGGATCCTTAGGTTATTATAAGTATTTCTAGTCATTGAGGAGGATAGACAGAGAACTAGAAATTTTATATATATGTTTAGGGGAATTCTAAGTTTTACTCTAAAACAAAGAATTAAAAGAAAAGTATCCAACTTTTTTACTTACAATGTGAAGAATGAAAGAAATTTCAATATGGAATCTCCCCCCAAAATCCATCAATCCCACTTGAGAATGTATATTTACTTTTTCTAAGTTCTAGTCACTAAATACTACAAATTTCTAAATGTTAGTCTAGAAATTTAGAATCTAAGCAAATCTTATGGAACCAAGTGTGCCTTATGAATCCCAGATGATTATTCCTGTTGCCTACCTGAGGTGAGAGAGGTTCAAGGTAAGCGTGAGTCTATGGTACCATCACTTAACCTTCTAGAGCAGAAGACTGAGGGGAGCTTACTAACTGAAGGCATTATGCAGAGATGAAATCTTACTTTATTCATGTTCCCTAGAACCAGAGAATGAAGAGAGCATTGGCAAAGGAGTTATGGGCCATGAGCGAGCTCTAATTATTGATGTGTGTATTACAGAAGAAACAGACCATTTAAGTAGGATCATGGGAGCAAGGGTATTAGTAAGGAAGAAAGGGGGGGGGGAAGTGCAGGCACCTTAAGTGGGAAAACCATGATAGAGGGGGGAGACGATACAAGAGAGAAACAATGCCTAGCTAGTCACGAA
>NW_008360302.1:151000-152285 GCF_000622305.1 Nannospalax galili
ATTCACTGAAGTCAGCAGGTGGTTGATACAGTCATTTCTGTATTAAACTATTAGGAATAGAGAAACAAAAAATGAATGATTTGTGAGCATTTTGTTTTATAATTTACAAAACTTTCCTCAAATGTAGAGCAGTGAAAAATATAGAGACCGCAAGGTCTGTGCTATTCTCATATTTGTTGTAAAGCATAAATTTTTCAGGTCCCTCTGGCAGGTACCTTCTATTAAGTATCATGTTTACTGGTAGAAAAAAAATGAATATTTTTTTAAAAAAGTAATCCCTTGACTACTAGCTACCTCTACCTCCTGAGCTAGAGTGTTGTTTGTAATGTATTATTAGTCTTTTCATCAATACAATGAAATCACTGATTTAGGTTACTTTAGTTTTTAAAATTTTTTACTTATCACCCATTTGGGAAGCTGAAATTTCACACAGGACAAGGTAGACTATGACAAGGGTCCTGTGGCTACATCACATTGTGGTGGGAGTCCTGATGTCTTTTTGTAAAATGACTAGGAGTCAATCATGGGGGACTCACATTAATGACCTAATCTATTAACTGCCAAAAGTCTTACCTCTAAAAATCACAAATGAATTAAGTTTCCGCTCTCTTAATGTCAGTAATATAAGACTTGGGGGATTAAGCCCCTCTATGTGTTGGTAAGAATAAACCATATCTAACATTAACTCATAAATTTCCTTGCATGAAGCTCATTCTCTGCTGGGCTTACATGTTTAAAATTCTGTCTGAAAAGCAAACCTCTACTGCTAGGGAGCTGGGGCATTGATTATAAGCCACAGGTGTATTGTCAACACAATCAAACCTGGTGTGGGAATACAGGGTCCTGCATCACTAACAAGATAATGGTGCTAAGTACAGGATTTAGCAAAATGCACTGCATTTCTCATACAGACAGCAAATTGCTTGCGATGGCTGCCTCTTCTTGTATCATCTCAGCATTCTGTCATCCCATCCTCTAAGTGATCCCAAAGCTACCCTGAGCTGCACAAATTAAATTCAGTACACATGCAGCAACCTCATGTTTCTTGGGTTCTATGTTCTCAAAACTCTGCAGTCTAAACCCATGGATGACAATTGAGGCTAGGGAGGGAGCAGAGAAGTAAGCACATTCATATCTATGCTTATATTTATTCATGACTAAATCACACAAATAACAAATGTGTTATGCTTCACACTGGTGTTAATAAATGTCACAAAGTTTTGTTGCATACATACATATATACCATTAATATAAATTCAAGCTCACCACCATAAAATAGGAAATA
>NW_008360302.1:152360-162807 GCF_000622305.1 Nannospalax galili
ATATATCAAGTTATAAAATATTCCTAGTCTCAAAAACCCAGCATAGAACTGGAGAAATGGACAGCAGGCCCTAGCCTTAACTGAAGAACTATTCGAAGCTGATTACTTCTGGGTGAGGGAGGGTCAATCTTCTTTAGGGGAGAGATTCTAGAATGGCTGACTAGACTCCAGTGGATGAACTTGCACCAAGGGACATCTGGGTACTAAAACTTGACTCAATAGACCTAAACATATATTACAGGATGAATGAGTTATGGTGGAGGGGATATAGGGGCTGTAGATGGGGGGAGAGTATAAATATGATTAAGATGTTTTGTATGAAATGCACAAAAATTCAATACAATTTTACAATAAAGATTCCTGGTCTCTGTGCACAACAACTTAATCAACTCAAGATTTCACAAAGGAATCTCCATATAGCAAGCTCCATTATACAGAGAATCTTGTAGAAAAGGTTAGACTAAAGGTATGCCTTAATCAGCCAGTCACTGCGCAAACCCTCAAATGACATTGTGCAGGAAGGAGTGAGGCACCCTTAACTGATACTGTTTACCTGCACAACCAAGCTCTGAAGAATTTCATCAGTTCTACAGGTAAATTGGGTACTATTACGCAGAGGTTCCTTTTATGGGCTAGAAAGGTAGTTCAAATTAAAGTTTGGTCCACTAGATAGGTTGGTTACCCCTCCCAGAGAACAAGCCTATTTTGTAGTTGGAGGCAAGCAAAGGCATAAAGTACTCCTCAAACCGTCCCTTCCTCAGGTACTCTGGGTTCACTGCCTGAGAGCTTATATGAGATACTTGTTAACTTTTATACGTCTTTGTGAAGAGTGCAGTAAATAAAACAAAATCCCAATGAGTTGCTGGTCAGAAGAAGGAAATATGATCACAGAAGAAATCACAGGAATGGAGTGACATCTGGGTAAGCCTTGCCCTATTCTGCAGCTTGTCATACTGAGGCATGCCAGGAAGAGGGCGTGGCTGAGACATGAGAATCATGGAACATCACATAGGCAGCAAAATTTCAGAAGACATGATTCTCTAGGTCCTGAGACTCCATCTAGTCCAAAGTACACACAAGATCAGGAAACGTGTACAAAGAACAGAGCAACCTGCTAGACTCATTCAAGCCTCAGATCAATCTAACCTTCCCTTGATTCCGTGAGAAATGAGCTTGATGCTTTTCTGTGCATGGACAGCAAGAGCAGCAGGAGGAGCTGGGAGGAGGTCTACTTAGGAATCTCTTTTTCTGATGCTGCTAAGCAACTTCCAGAATTTAAGAAAGTGTAAAAGGGCAAACAGAATTGAAATAGCAATTAAAGAACACTTCTCTACCTCAAAGCTCTTAGCAACCATTAGCTAATTAAACTTCATATTTAAAAATTTAGAGTATTATATTTTAGGATATATCAAGGGCTTTTCTTCACTTAACCATGTAAAATATAAATTATTGCTGAATAATAAAAGCTGCACAAATTCAGCAGCACTTTAATTGCTTTTTATACAAAAACAGAAACATTACTACCCTTTCCACTCAGTATCTACTCATTCATTCATACACAAACATATACAAATTGTTTAGCATGTATACATTGCTCTAGTTGCTGGAGACATAAAAATATAAATGTTAAAAATGCCTGTGTAAAGAGGTGATTCTCTGGAAAGACAAACAGCAGCTCATCAAAGAGACAGTCCTTTCAACACTGACACTCTTTTTCCAGTAACATAAAGAGGTGGTAGCCAGTGAGGAGGTGGCCTCTTTCTGGAGAGCTCCTTTTGAAGTGAAGTTCATATTTCTTTAAAATTATGCTGCTGATTTTTGAATTTCCACTACCCAGCAAACTCTGGAGGACCTTTGTATTTACCAACTCATGTTCTGTTGTTTCCTTCTGTTATAGATGTTCCAAATAGTATTGGGGTGATTTTGTACAGAAATTGGAAAAGAATGCAAGAGCTTTCCCTGAGATCCTCTACCATTAATTCTTTTCTTCCCTATCAGCAATTTTCAAAATGATCAAATAAATCTGCTTACTTTTCATATTTTCTTCAATTAATATTCCACTTACTTATGCTTCCTTGGTTAATTTCTAGGTTTAATCCTACCCACTACATTTTGAACTTTCATATTTTGGAAATATTTTCATTTCTAAAATTAGTTCAACATCTGGATAAAAATAATGGTAATGAGTTAAGTCTGGATTAACACCAAGATCTCATGATCCCGTGATCCCGACCACAGTCAGTTGAACTCTAATATAGTTATCTCACACTTGCGCATCAGATAAAATCTTTGTCTCTTTGTTGGGGATCACAGGGAAAGGCCAGTGGGATATGCACTAATGTGGGGCAATTGTATGCAACCTCATGGGGAGAGCTGAAGGAAACAGCCCCACTTTCTAGGTTAAAATACTGCATGAATGTATTGGTGGTGGTGGTAGAGGTTTTGGTTTGGTTTTTTTTGTTGTTGTTGTTTGTTTGTTTTGGTACTGTCATTTAATGAAAGCTACAAGTGTCATAAGAGAAAGAAAATTAGAAAATTCTCCAGGCTGTGCCCTGATGATTTACCACATTTGCCATCTCTGTGGGGTTATTCTTATAACTTCATATGTATGACACCCAGGGATGCCTGCTGTAACACTCAGCCAGTGACCCACTTATTTATTTTGGTTCTTTCACATACACACACCCAACCTAAGTGTTAAGAATGCACTCTTACTTCTATTCAGCCATTTACATGCTCCAGGCAATCAGGTTTCCAAGACAAAAATTCAGTATCTGAATAATACTTTGGAGAAACTGAATTGAAGGGTAATAGTACTCACTCCAAAAACAGGAATGACAGGCAAATTTGTGCAGAATTTTGAAGAACCTAGCCCACATTTTCATGGTGGTATCATTTCTCAGGGTTTTACTTGATTTCATTAGAGGAAGGACTGTGAATATGCATGTTGTTCAAAATGACAGAATTATTAATCTAAGTTTCCTTTGACTTTTTATTTATTATTAAAAAGGTTTTTGTTGATTTTTATTTCAATAATATTCTTAAATTGACACATAGTAATGTGTATAGTGTGATTTTATATATATGTGTGTATGTGAGAGAGAGAGAATATGATATAAGGGTAGTTAGCATAGTTCACCTCAGATGTATATCATTTCTTTGAGTTAGAAACATTCAAAATCCTCTCCATGTGTTATATTCAATTAGCTGTTGTCAACTATAGATCTTGTGCTCTACAACAATAGAAGTCATTCATCTTTCCCAGCTGCACCCCTATATCCATTACCCATCCTTTCTTCATTCTCCCCAGCCCATTTTCATCTCCGGATCAGGTTGTGTTAACTCTTGCTGTATTTTTTACTGTGATAAATTTGCCATAGTTTCTGAGAAAGAAAATGCCCCATCGATATTTACAAATTCATCTTAGAAGAGACAAGAATTTTCCATCTGAATTTTTCATATAAAGAATTTTTATGAATGACTATTATGCTCTTACAATGAAGATTTACTCTTGTCCTCTACAAGGATGATCCAGAAGATACACATCTTAAGAAAGGCCACCTCTGGACTAGATCCCTTCTACCACATCAGACATCACAAACGTTTAATTTTTATCTGCATTATGATGCACACTCTCCTGGACATTTTCCCCACTCTATCTCATTTGACTGTCATACTTACCCTTTACCATGGACGAGACCAACCATCATATTTTCTGTGGAGACAGAAAGCTATGAAGCAAAAGGCTTTGCCTTCCACATGATCTCATGGAGAGTCAACAGGTAGAGTTCTGGAGAAAAAACATCCTCACTTTGCAAGCAACCAAAGCTTTAACCGTATCAATCACCATATCTAAAAGTGTGGGGGTAGGGTATTCTTCAACACTTGTCAGGCATGATTTGAACTGCTCAGCAGCTCTTAGTTAATAATAGAGTGCTTGCTCAGTGCTCACTTGGTGAAGCACTTAAGTGTGACAGGACCATTTGTCCTGCAGGACAACACAGGGAACTAAGGAGCAGAGTTTAAACCATTACTTTTTTCAGGAAAAGCAGTAACTCAGTACATAAAGCATGCTTTGAGATAAAAAATTAATGTGTTTTCTTTCTCCCCATTCACATAACAAATGAGTCCCACTTCTCAAAACAACTACTTACCAATTACAATTGACAAAAAGAAATTATAGATCCTGTGATATTAAGGGCACATCCATAAAGAACAAAGCAATAAAGAGAAATGGTTCAAGACACTTGAAAATACTTTCAGAAATGAAAAAGATTATATCTCATGGTTACTCCTTCAAGATATGTGTGTGTGTGTGTGTGTGTGTGTGTGTGTGTGTGTAATATCTAGCTAGAATGTGTGCAGTTTCAGAAACTTTCACAAATTCCTTTCTTCTGACTGCAGTCAAGTCTCAAACAGCAGGATCTTTTTTTAGTGGAAAAAGTCGAAAACTGAAAAGTTCAGATACCTGTTCACTTACCAGAGCATGCGCAGATGCCACTATCTGGACTGGAACAACCCTTTCAAAGAAAAAGGATTCAGGAGCAAAGCCTGCATGATCAATACTTTTGTGACTCTGAGCAGCATGGAGGGGTCTCTCCTGCTGGAAGAAGACCTGTAATTCCCACAGCACACTGCCACACTTACAGACTTTTCTGTGTATAGCCAATTTCAACTCCTTCTCTCAGTGTGAGCATCCCTCTGGTTTGGATTCAAAGGACCTCTTCAGATGCTCTGTAGCAATCGATGTTAGAGGTGGCTTGTGTTAAATGGGCAAAGCAGCCATATTCTGGCACTGAGTTTGCTAAATCAGCCTGAGACAGAACACAACTACTACCATAAATTTTGAGCCAAGAAATAAAAAAGATTAGTTCTTCTCAGAGGAGCCCATAACTAACAGCATGGCATGGGATTGTGAGGTAGATTTCCAGAGAAGTTGAGCTTGGATCATATCTCCCAGATGTCCTCCAAAAGAGAGACACTATTACTGTATAGTATTAATGTTTTAAACAAAGAGGTGAGCACACACTGATCTCTCCCTTCTATTCCATACACCTAAAAATGATATAAACTACCAAGAATGTGAAAGTATAGAAATGTAAGTGATGCAGAGGTTTGGAGAAAGCTATATATTGGGCAGAATAATTCAACAAAGTGATATTTTATATTCTAACCACAACTTGAGATCCAGAAGTGAAACTCGAAAATAAGAGCTGTTAAACTAGGTACACAACTATACCTTTACTATTTCTCTAAATGATGTTTTATTAGAAGAAAGTCATAGTCATTCACTTATGCATTGTGGGTGATTGTTTCAAGCCACCATGACAGAATTGGCATTGAGATTCTAAAATATCAACCACCTGGCTTTTATAGAATAATGTTCCTGACATCTGATACACAGTAGTTTTAGAAGTATTGAAAAATTGACAGTGTCTCACAGGATGGCATGCAAGGGGAGCTGAAAAGCAAAACTCAGTTGCAACCCAATTGAGAATCACACTGCTGCATCACTTCACCCCAGTCCATCTTCCCTTCATGGTCATGCTCTCCAGTGGTACCCTGAGCCATAAATCTTCCTCAAGTCATTCTCCTTAGGACTCTCCAAACCCATCTCTGGAATATTTAAGATAGAGAAGAGAGTCCTTTCCTTTCAGAGACATAAGCATGTTTTTAATTAAATGTTTACTCATTTAGTAAACAGTCTTGTGCTGCTTGTTCATCTTTTTCACTAAACAATAATCAGAGAATGTGTCTGCTTCCTGCTTCCATAATCTCCCTGTCTCCATATCTGATTAGTGTGTGGGGCAGTTAATAGAATACAACAGTGGGAATTACATCATCACCAACTGCTGCTGCAAAGGAAAACATGCATATTTGACAACAGTAATAGCACACTTCTTCCAAGCATCCTAGCACTGTGCATCATTATCTTATTAATCTTCTTAAGACTAGAAATCAAGAAAAGTGACAAGGGCACACATTTAAACACATCACATGTTAATAAATCAAGCTGTAGTTAATTTCCGAATCAATGTTTTCAAACATATCCACCTATATTTTTCCTAGAATTTACTGTGTTCGTCATTAAAAAAAGCATACGATTACTAAGCATGACTTATTTCTTCTAAAGGGTCTATACCTCCAGTGTTTTTCAGTTTGGAAGAAAATGCAAAATCTCCCAATTTGTCTCTATAAAACAAAAAAAGAAGTTTGGGAATAATAAATTAAAAGGATCACCCAAAGATCTTCACTCAATCTCATATCCAAGTAATTTTGCACACCAAAGAAAATGGTCAGTGCTTTACCTCAGCCGGATCCTTAGCGCTCCTATAACAACACTTTCTGTCCCACTTCCACTCCTTTGTATAAGCTGGAGGCCACAACAAGGATCAATGAGGAAATTATGGGACTAGGAAAACAGAAATGTATAGAACAGCACTAACTCAAAAGTAAAGAATTACATTAAGGCTGTGAGCTCCTCTCCTTGGTGGAATCAATGTGGAAGCTGCAGGATTTCAAAGAGGAACATTATATAATGTTTTTTGCCCTTGGCTGAAAGTAAAGCTAAGTGACTTCCAAGTTCTCTCTCAAGTATGTATAATTTGATCAGTTCACCATTTTACACCCAAATATACCATATATGAAATACTATTTTACTCTAGGTCATATAATAATGAATGGCAAATATGTGTATCTATATATTTCCAAATACCTTTCAAATCCCTTCTTCATTGAATGTAGCAAAAACGACACTGTTTTAGAAATGTTACAAAATCATAAGACCAACCATTACATGTTGTTTAATTTATTTATTTTATGTACACATTGGGGGTTAAAGGGCAGTTAGTGTCATCTCCACAGAACAGAGGCAACACACATAACGAGTTCAACATTAACAATCAGTAGGATTAAACTTAGAGTTCTATCTTGTCTCACAGTTCCTTGGAACTATAATTCCCACTGATTACCACAAACACCAATCTGCAGAGGTGTCACAATATGAAGGAGCCAGAGAAGGACAGGAGAATCCCAGGGTCACTAGATACATGGAAGCAAGCGAGGCTACAAACAGTCAGACAGACTAGTAGCCTGGAAGGCTAGACTAGGCCAGTGTGTGTCCCATGTGGCCAGGAGTGCACACCTTACCATCCAAAGTTACTAGGGAGTTGGCAGGGGGGTGTCAGTATCCATGGTTTAGAAGCAGGACTTGGGAGCTGATTGGAATAGGAACTCATTGATTAGAATGCAGTAGGTAGAACACATAGAGAGGTCCTAAACACCAAGTATTTACCATCCATGTATCAAATATCTTAATACTTTGTCAATGAACATCCATCATGCTACCTATTGGCTGACTAACAATGAATTTACATGATTTTGTTTAATCCACAACTAGACCAAGTTCTCATGCTTGAACCAACTGATCTTCCACAGGCCTATTATTTCTCTTGGCTGTAAAACTTCCTGGGAACTCTAGGCTTGTGTGGCAAGTATCCCAAATGACAGAGTCTGCTCAGTCAATAAAGTAATGTCCAGAATAAGTAGGCAGGGAGGTGTGCATCCAGGTTATAACTGCAATGCATCTTTCATGAAGGGGAACAGAATTCTACTCTTTATGTGCTGGGTGATACGGGGAGTGGAAAAGGGGAATTTTAAAGGGTGATCTTATCAACTTCACTGCAGCTTCCAAGTTCTCGCTTCATAATATTTGTCCTAGACATAGAAACAGAATTAGTCAGTTATCCAGTGTCATTAAATAGTCTGAGCTGAATCTAGTCTGAGCACAGAGTTTGTGGTGAGATTTGAATCCCCTTTTAGACTGCAAAGCACCACAATACATTCCTAGAAGGCATCTACCATTTAGTCCATGAGAATGGCTTATGTCATGGGCTAAAAGAACAAAATGAAGTTTTGTTTAGCTCAGCTCTAATTCTCCACTCAACAATAAAAGAGTCATAAGGACAGATCTAACTTTTCCCCTTCAATACTTGACAATATTACAAAGCTCAGTTTCCCTTTCAGTTCCCTCTAATATTATGGAATTGAAGGGTTAATGCACAACCTAAATCAGAAGCTCAAACAGATTCTAGAAAATAAAATACTAAAATCTATCTAGAAGATAAAATTCATTACAGGCTTCAAATGTCTCCTACAACCCTCTTTAGCCTCCGCTTTGGAACTTACGAAGGTTCACTTAATTGAAACTGGACAGTTCCTACATTAGTCTTGGTTCTGTTTCCATCTCAAACATGAATGAAATCAGAGCAAAGTGGAATGAGATATAGGACACCTTGGCATTCATTCAAGAGGAACATCTGTTGCTTATCAAGGTGGATGGTTTCCCAACACTAGAAACTCATCAAACTGGATCCTGAGATACATAAGTAGTTGGATAGGACCAGCTAATATGATAAATAACCACACTTCACCCATTCATGGGAACTTTCTGGCACCTCTAATTAGGATTGCCATCCTTGCAGGAAGTCACTCAGAAGCTGGTCTAACAGATAACTGCTCATGAGATGTCAACTGACGTTTCCAACCTGAAACAGATTAGCTTCTGTTAGGAGAAAGTTCTCAAAATTGAAATGTCACAAACAGCCAGGGCATGTTTCTTCATTCATTCAAAAGTTAATTACATTATTTGTGGAAAGAACATTGCCATCACCACAAAGTCAAACTATACACCTGAAGATTAGAGTACATCAAAGCCCAACACCTTTTGAAAGTAGACAACTCTATGGAAAAAAAAAAATACAACCTTCAAATTCATTATTTATAGGAAGTTCAGCTTTGGTTCACTAAAAAGAAAATCCAGTGCCCTCTTGTTTTATTGTTAACATTTCTCATCTTTCAGGTCATGTTGGCAGTGTGGCAGAGGTGGGATATGATTTCCCCACCCTCGATCATGTCTTAACAAACTAGAGAAATGTTTCAGTAACCTGACGCTTAACAAAGATCTCAGTACATAAAAAGCCTCAAGATTACATCAAAAATTAGAGATCTAAATAAAAACTCTTTTCAGGCAGTAATTCAAAGTTATTTAATTTATAATGCCTACATAACATTTGTATTTGTCTGATCCATTTCAATACTGAATAGCAATGCTATTCTTTTTGGATATTTAATAGCCATACTTTGAGGCCTATGCTAATTTAGTCAGAGGGACATAAAGGACAATTTTTGCTCCTTGCCATCCTAGGTCAACGAGTTCCAGGGGACTATAAGCATCTCTCAAAATGTCCTGTAACTGTGGTGAGTCACATGTCATCTTGATCAAGGAGGCTGTGGAGACCCCACAAGATGGACTTGAACCAGTGTCCAGTCTACAAAGAGGAGGGTCAACACAGAGGAAATATTTCCTCCATGCTTCTGAGTGAAGCCAGCCATGGTCGAGTAGGACCTTGGACTTATCTTCACATAGACGGAGCTGGTAAAAGAAAGAACCCCGGGGCTCCTCCCAAACCCATGTGACCCCTGAGGAAGAGATCCTCAAACGGCCTTAAGAGTAAAAATAGATTGGTTTATCTGGGCCAACTGTATGGCCTTAAACCCACAAAAGGAAAGTATAACCAAAGATTAAAGGGGCCAGTTTTTTTAGAGTCCATATGCAGAGCTAAAGGCTAAATAACAAGAAACAATGCCAGATAGGAGATACCTTCTTTTGAGTTGTTGGCCAGGGTGGCCAAAGGTACTCCCAGACAGTAACCCAGCATAAAACTGGGAAAATGAACAGCAAACCTCAATCTTATCTAAAGGAATTTTGACAACTAATTACCACTAGATGAGGAACAGATGACCCTCCTAAAACAAAGACCTCTAGGTAGGCTGACTAGACTCACCAGATGGACAACGGTGAACAGCTGGGGGTGCCGACAACACAGCGGACAGTAGCAGGGAAGACAGTAAAAGCAGAGTAGCATTGGGGAGACTATGGGAGGGTGCCATCTAGGAAATGGGTATATAGATGAATAAGATTGTTTGGGATGTTCTGTGCGATTACACACAAAAAAAATCAATAAATTTAAAAAGTGAGTTATATTTGAGGAGGAAGCATAAAAATTTATGTCACGTTGATTAGTAGAGGTGCTAAACATTACCATTGAAATCTACCCAATGATTTTATATCCATACACAGGTGCCAAAGATCTGAGTGAAACCCACCATGACTGGTAATAATCAGATACATACAGATGAGAGACGCGTGTGCCAACATCTCAGTTTATTAGCAAAAACAATGAGTCTTTCTGTAAGAAACAGTATATTTTAAAATGAAATGGAGATCTTTTTTAAAGTTAAAAAGTCATTCAAATTTATGTCTTACAGGGTTTATACTGAGTTCAATATTGTATAATTGTATTAATTCACCTGTGAACCTAAAAATTTTATAGCCACTTTTGAAAGAGATGTATCTTTGTTCTGGAAATTGTTATTGAGTATGCTA
>NW_008360302.1:162871-164058 GCF_000622305.1 Nannospalax galili
TATAAAACTGGAACCAGAACTGCAATGTGACCCAGCCATACCACTCTTGGGCATATACCCACCAGACTGTCTATTGTACTACAAAGACACTTGTACATCTTGTCCATTGCTGCTCTATTCATAATGGCTAAGAAATGGAACCAACCAAGATGTCCACCAACTGATGAATGAATAAGAAAAAACGTGGTGCATATACATCATGGAATATTACTCAGTAAAGAAAAATGAACTCATGACATTTGCTTTTCTCTTTATATTTAGTATGTACTTCAGCCTAAGGATGGTGTCACCCACATTCAGGGCACTGTTTCTCTCCTCTGTTAAGCCTCTCTAGAAGCACCCTCACAGAGACACTCAGAGGTATGACTCCTAGAAGATTCCAAATCCTGTCAAATTGACCATCAACATCAGCTTTCATACTCATTTGTGGTTGCTGTGCACACCCACCCGAGCCCTGAAGATACAGATGTTCATGATAATGTTGACTACATGTTCCCTTCTGAGGAGATTCTTCATGAGGAGCTATGCACACAAAGGAGGAAACTGCCTCTGAGAGGTGAAGAGAAAAACCTGGGCCACAGACAGGATCAGGAACCAGACAACGCACTCACCCGGGGGCCCAGCAGCAGGTCCTGAGGAAGGACATTTGCGAAGATTCGGGAGGCGTGAATTTGTTCGTTTGTTCATTGTGATGAGACTTTTAATTATTGACTGTTTTCCTCAGTGCTGAGATGAAGAAGGAAGGCAGGCATAGCCTCTCATTGACATGTCAGTATCTATCTCTGTGTTCTCCCTTTCAGGTGTCCTTTCAATGCATGCACCAAAATGATAGTGGCTTAACCTGGTGACACTGTTCTCTTGCTCTAGGGAGGACACTGAGATTGGGGGGTATGGGCAGCTGTCCTTGGTGGCTAAGTGTTTTTAATCTGGAGAAAATATACTATGTAATTAGAGATATGGAAGGTACAAAAGAGAGGGGAGGGTTGTTGGTGTAAGGAAAACCCAAGGGATGAAGAAGGTGGAGTCAAAGGAGCAAATAGAA
The DNA here is from genome assembly GCF_000622305.1 of Nannospalax galili. Lineage (NCBI taxonomy): Eukaryota > Metazoa > Chordata > Mammalia > Rodentia > Spalacidae > Nannospalax > Nannospalax galili. Next base: position 163,914 of record NW_008360302.1, read on the forward strand.
AGCTAGCTTGACTACGGAGGCTCTCTTCTGAAGGGAATGGTTTACAGGGTGAACACTCATGCTTATGTTGCACAGAACTGAATTTGAACCCTGCTTGTATTGTCTTTTACAGTGCAACCACAGTAAGTAGGCATTTAACTGTTTT
>NW_008360302.1:164187-219651 GCF_000622305.1 Nannospalax galili
ATATATATATATATATAATGAACCACAAAGGAATGAGTTTGGATAAGGAAAATACACTGAAGTGTCAAATTTTCTTTTGATACTGCTCAACTTATTTTTCATCACTAATTCATCCTCTAATGACACTTAGGTGACTGGTTCAGCTCATTTTTGTTTGGTCCTTTCTGGAATAGCTTTGAGTAAGGCAAAGTTAAAGGACCACAAAGAAGATCGTTAGCTCTATGTACTAGTGGAAGAAGTGTTTTAGGTTTGAAAATGTGTTTTATAAAAATTACAGAGAAATGAGGCTTTAACTGGTGCCTATATTCATGAGAGAAAATAAAGAAATTAACAACGTCTTGTTTTCCTGCCTGCTGAGAGCTGATAGAATCTTAGACTTAAAATACTCTCTTGAGGTTATTATAACAACTTAAATAACATGACATCCAACTCCCGTTTATTTCCACCTACATCCCAATGGAGGAGAATCCATCATTTCCTTGGTGTCTTCTGCATTGTCATGTGACCATCATAATAGAAGCCCTTCCTGAGAGATTGGGATAAGGGAAACACACTTGTGGTCATTTCCTTCATTCAGGTCATGGTTTATCTGAGGAGTCTTTAGGAACATTAATAAAAATCCCATCAAAACATCCATGAGCACTGATAGATTAATGGAATGAGTGACACAACTCCTCACGTCAATGTGAGCATTAGTGTGTTAGAATTTCAAAGGGACAGTTGAAAATACCCGGTGTGTCCTCCCCAAAGTAGACGGATGCAAGCCAACCCTTGGATGGTTACTGTTAGCCTCACAGTTTTACAGTAAGAACAGCACTCAGAGCTTCAGAGCACTTAGAAGTCACATGAAAGAGCTATGGTGACACTGGTCTGTCTTCTACCCAGGATCACACGTTCATGGGCAACTCACATGACTTGGAAACTGGTAGTAAATAGGAATCATACCAGAACTAGAACAGTACCTCTCAAACTTTTGATTTGCATTCATGCAAACTGAAGATCTATTAAAAGGCAGATTCTGAGATGAGGCCTGACAGTCTGCATTTGTAACAATTTCCCATGTGATGCTTGGTGTTTCAGACCCATGGTCTGCACTTTGAAAAGCAAGAGATATCTCTAAGGTCTTAAAACCAATGTTTTTCCCTTCAGATAGAATAAAAACAGAAATCCCCAGCACACTGTATCTCTGGGAAGGAATCTGCTTTTTAGAGAACAGTTTCATCTTAATAAGGTCTTTTCCTTGGCTAAACAAATATTTGGTTTTTATTCCCTAGAAAGAAAGCACAGCTCATTTTTAAAATATTTATTCATTTGTACATGTGTATGTGGATATGTTTGTATATGGACACGATCATGCCACAGTAACGCTGTAGGGGTCAGAGGACAAGTTGTAGGAGTGGATTCTCTCCTTATACCTTGTGTGTCCTAGGGATCAAATTCAAGTCATCAGGCCTTTCTCTGCTGAGCCATCTTGCTTGCCTACAGTTAAATATTTTAATGTGATGCAGCATTAAATATTTACTTTCACTGAGCTTTACATTAATTTTGTGGCAGATAGACAAAGAGGCAAAAGATAAAAAGAAAACAGAAAAGTTGCAGGGTGTGGTGGCGCACCCCTTTAATCCCAGCACTTGGGAGGCAGAGGCAGGCGGATCTCTGTGAGTTCAAGGCCAGCCTGGTCTACATTCCAGGACAGCTGGGGCTACAGGGAGAACCTGTCTCAAAAAGACCAAAAATAAAAAAATAAAAAAAAGAAAAAAAAAGAAAAGAAAAGAAAACAGAAAAATCAATAGAGGTTTACGCTAGAGGGATAGAATTTGGTCACTTTTATTTTCTAAATCATACAATTGTAAAAAAAAAAAAGAAAAAAAAAAGAAAAGAAAAGAAAACAGAAAAATCAATAGAGGTTTACACTAGAGGGATAGAATTTGGTCACTTTTATTTTCTAAATCATACAATTGTAAAAAAGCTGAATTTTCACAATCTAAGTGTATCTTTTAAAAGAATATAATGAAGATATAAAAATAATATGCTTAACATATTGGGAGGTCCAGGTTTTCATCTCCACATGGCTGTCAGCACTGTCACACGTGCAGCACCACTCGGCACTGCTATGACATCATGTGAGACAAATTAGGCAACTGAGTATAGGATCCAACATTTGTCAGAAACAGGACAGAATTAATTAGTTTTAAACTGTAAGTTTTCAGATTAGCTTATTTTGACTGTGCACTTCATAGATGAATTCACTTACACATCTCTAATCGTGAATACAAACAGTGCATTCATATTAGCGTACTAGCAATCCCAAACTGGTACTTTCCTTTCTAGCAGTTGCAAAATAATATAATGGTTCAAGGACTGGGCATTTGTATCCAATTTCACTTTTGGCTTAGTTAAGCGAAATCATCATCCCCGCAAAAGGCTTTCAGTGTTTTTCAAACAAGTTTCTTTGCTGAAGCAGCTCTTTTCACAAAATCATACAATAGTCTCTGAGTTTTTTTTTCTTAAATGATGCACCATCTCTTTAAGAGAAAATTGAGTTATTGATTAATTGATTATATGCTGCTCACAAATGCCAACTTAAGCACAAATAAAGAGACACTATTGAATGTTCATAACTCAAAGCCTGCAAGACCACACTACATGGTTGCATTATTATCATCTCCTACTTTAATGAAGACATAGCACAGCACTTTGTTGGCCTAATTTATACAATATATCAAAACTATGTGAAATTCCCTTACACTACAATGGGAGAGAAATTGCAACACATATGTGAATCACAGAGCTTAGCTTGGTTGTTAAGGCAGGACATTAGTATTCCAAAGCTGTAGCTGGAATGTTAGTCTTTTATAAGGTAGCCCTGGATTTCTTCTTCAGAGGAAATTAAAGTGCATGAAGCTGTCTTTATAACTTGTTAGTGAAAACTGTGACATTTGAAAATGATTAACAGAAAATTGAGTTTTTATTTAGATACTCAATAATCTAGAAGTGTCTAAATAATAAATGACTCCTAGGAAAATATCACCCATTTGGAGTGGAGACGCGAATATTACAAACATAACAATAGCATAATAACAGCATCTACTATTTGTCTAGAATTTATAGCACAGATTTAAGGACATATGTTTTTGAGTCAGGATTTAAATCATAGCTCTGCAATGAAGTGCCATGAAGCCATGAGGAATTTGGCTACCTTTTTGTTACTTGATTTTACTCATAGGTAAAAAGGTAAAATGTTAGTCCTTTCATCACTGTGAGTTATAAACAACAATGTGGACACAAACAGCAATTAGGACTGAATGTGTCTACATGTAACAGAAGCCCAGCTGTTCCAGTTTAAAACCAAACACATATAATTCTTCATATAACAGTAAGTCTAGAAGGACTCAGTCTCAAGGAGTTGGTGGTGGTCAGCAAGTCATCATGGCCTCAAGTTTCTCATTCTCTTCTCATCATTCTTAAGCAGGGACCTAACCTATCTTGCTCTGTAAACGTGAGCAGTCCTCTCCTTTCCATTGTCCAGGCTGAGGGAAAGAAGCAAAATTACGAAGGACATAGCACTTAGCTCAGGATACTAAACATTTTCTGAAATCCAAAGGAGTCTTCTGATTTTATGCATTCCCCATAATTTACCACATGACCCTTTCTGGCTTCCAAGGATTCTAGAAAATAATATTCATTGGCATGTTGCTGCTGGGAAAACGTATACTTACATATTAAGTAGAAAGAAGTTAGGAAATATTTCATAAACAATATCTGGTATGTCACTTTAAACCCAGAGTTTCATGAAAGTTACACATTATTATTACCTTAATGTTTCTGTCCTAAGTATGTGCCTCGGGAGCAAGGAGGCTGACCATGGTGTTTGAACCTGAAACGACAGATGTATCACTGAGTATATCTGACAAGTGAGCGGTTATGGTGTTAGGGAGCAGTAAGGAGAAGGGGAGCAAAAAGGGGCTAGTGCTCTGCACCCTGTCAGAGAGAATAGTGAGCCCAAGCAAAAGGAATCTGATCAAACAGGCAGCAGATCACCAAAGAGGCAGAATGTCTGAAGAGACAGTGGTTACCCAAGGCCCTGGGACAAATGCCCAGCAGTCACACCAGACATCCAGACTTGTGACAGTTCAGTTCTGACACAGAGAACAACAGGTTTAGCACATATTTTCTGGAACTCCTAGCAAAATGAAAGGGAGGCATTGCAGGGGCAATGCAGGAGTATTGGTGACAATGGGAAGAATTTAGTGTGTGTTCATGAATATCTCTGTTAATAAGTCAATATAAAGCTGGTATAGTGATGCTGAAACTTACTGTGTGTTTTGGGTAATATCCCAACAAAATTACAGGCATATTTCTCAAATACTTTTTAAAAATCTGAATTAAGTATTGTTTAAATTTAAATGAGGCAGAAAACATGACCTGTTTCTCTCGTTTAGAAAGTTCCAGGGCTGGGATTTAAACTCAAGTCCAGTGGATTGTGAATCATCGCCTGAATTCTAACATTGGTTCAGTGAGTAGAGAACTTCTATTACTCATTTTTTTTGGAGAATACACAGGAAAGTATTTTAAAGTAATTTTCAAAACTATGTGCATACAGAATCACCTATAAAGCATGTGAAAAGTGGAGTTTCCTAGACCCACCTAGGGACTCAGAGGTAGAACTAGAAGGAAACTTTTAAAATACCTCTAAGTGATCTTGATGTGACAGATGGAGAAACATGCAAATGTATCAAGGGTCAAAGAAACAGCATCTGCAATTCTCAGAATAAGCATACAAGATCAGCGCCATTCCTAAAAGCAATAAACAAGTTTGCCTTCATTAAATACTCTGTGTGGTATGCTATATTTAGAACATAAGATGATATTCACATAAAAACTACTTTATATTTCCAGAAAAACTGTGGCTATAATACACAAAGCTCAATGTACCATCAAGCTTATAGTATCATTAAAAACTTAATATCAATATGCCATACTGATGAATCAGCATTGATACGTTACTGTAAATTCATACTTGGTTTGGATTTCATTTTGTTTTTAGCTAAAGTCCTTTTTCTGTTGCAGGATCCCATGAAAAAGTACTCTATAATAGTTTGTCATCATTCATTCCTAAGTTCCTATTGAGTCTAGCAGTTTCTAAGACTTTACTTATTTTAAGAAAGTTTTAAAGAATATTGGTCAGGTATGTTTGGAATTTCAATTAGGGCTATATGTTTTCTTTTGTTTCACTGGTAAGAGGGTTATGAGCTCAGAAGAGGAAGACCACGGTAGTATGGCTCTGTCACACTGTCACATCGCATCAAGGTCACATGCTGTCAACATGATATATCACTACTAGCTATGACCCTGGTCATCTGGGTGATTGTGAGTTCTACCACTGGGTTATCAGATTTTTCCATTGAAAATTTACTCTGCTCACCTCCAGCTCAAATACAACTGTCTTTGGCAGGAAGACGTTAATCATAGCCAATATGTAACAAAGTAGAGCCTATACTTCACCCTTCCTTGAGAATGGAATAATTACATTTATTACTTGAAATTCCTCTACAAATGTGACTCAATTTCATTATTTACTCATTCACCTATTTATGTTGGTATGAATTCTCATACATAGCTGAGTTGTAATATGAAATTTCTTGATTTCATCCTTGCTCAAACGCTCCAGATTCCACCATTGAGAGCCCTTTCCACTAGTTCTTGGGACCCTTTGACATATTCCATCATTATAGATTTTCTTCCTTTTCACAAACAGGAGCTTCCGTATTCTTTATTTTCTGACACTTTAAGATGCCCTAGGCTTATCTTTCACATTTTCTGTCGAAGTCCTAGAATCAGCTATTTCTCTGATCAACCCTAGTCCTTTTATTGCATTGCAATGTTAGAAATCAAGATCTGGGTACTAGAAAGCAATGTTTTAATACATAAACTTATGGGGGACAAAATAGCAGAATTCCCTTGCTTTGAAAATAATTCAGTATGCACTAATGAATTCTAAGAGTAAACACTAGATTTGAGTTTTCAGAGCTGGTAACTTCCCTTCTGAACATTGAATTCTCCTTCCAGAAGCGATAAATAATAGGCCAGCAGTTTTCAGAACCTCATTAATGAAACAAATTGGATTAATTATCTATTTTGCCCATTTGATAGAGGTCCTACTGTCCAAAGCTAGGTAACAGATTTCAAAGGCATGGAAGACAGAAAGTATCAGGCAACTACAGAGCCAAATCATTGTCATTACCATCATTCAATAGTCATCCCTATAACCTTATGTGAATGAGGATCTTCAGAGGAAAGACAAAAGAAGAGCTAAGTTGCAAATTACGAGATGGGCTACCTGCACTTGGGGTGTAAAATGTACAGAAAGTCTTTCCTAGGATAAGTCCTATTAGTGGTAAAGAATTCGTTACCGGGATTGGAGAGATGGTTCAGCGGTTAACAATACTGGTTGTTCTTGCAGAAGACCCTTGTTTGAATCCCAGCACACACATGGCAGCTAACAACTGTCCATAACTCCAGTCTCAGGGGATCTGACAGCCTCTTCTGACCTCTGCGGGCATTGCATGACATGGGTACACTTACCTACATGCAGGCAGTACACTCATATGCATAAAGTAAAAATAATAAAATAAAATAAAATAATTCTTTACCTTTCGTGGTAAAGAATTTTGGCACTGTTTATGAAAGTTTTTTCTACGCATTTTGAAACTGCCCTAAAAGGAAAAAAAGATGGGCACACTAATTTCCAGCAGAGAGTTACTATAGCAGAGCAAAGGCATAAACTGGCTTTCTCAGTTACTAGATTTCAATGTTAGAAATCAGTGACTGATGGCATCTGCCCTTCTCCAAGCAATTTGTTCTTTTGAGACATCCCTAAAATTATTAGGAAAAGCCTTGCAGGCAAAACCTCTTCATTCTAAAATTACACTATTTATCCTGTCAGTTACTTCTTAGGTGACCCTTTCACTTCTGTCTGCCTCTCACTCCCAAGCTTATCATACATCTGTTTGAGAAGAGGCTGGTGAACAGGACACCACTGCTGGTGATGGACGTGGGACAAATTGGAGCATGTAGCTAGTTCTCAGCAGTGAGGCTTTATCATTATTCTCCTTAAATTGTGAAGAGCAGTGTCCTACAGGGACTCCTCCCTTGTTCTCCAGGGATCTTGCCCACCTACCTCCATCCCTCCTTACTTAGGAAGGTGTTCTAATGCTGTTGTTTTCTTTCTGTCCTGTATTTCCTTTTGACTCATTTGTGTCTTACAAATACAACATCTCATCTTTTGAGACTATCCTTTTTAAACTGCAGAGGTCCTGTTCCTCAGTCATTTGTGAATTGTAAAGACAGTGGTATTTTCTTTACATGCTTTGTAAATCCACTATAGGGTGTGATCACATATGATATAACAAACATAAACTTAATAAGCACCGGAGGAATGAACCAATAAAATTAAAAATAGCTTAGAGTACACTGTGGGCCAAGGAGTGCAATTATCTATTTGTGTAATATAGTTTTTTTCTATTTGGGATGTATAGTTTATTATGAATGAAAAAGGCAGAGAAATGATCATTCTTACAATCTATTAAGTTACAAAAGCAAGCTATGTGCTTTGTTGAGGATCCCTAATTCTTAAACTCGAGAATAAAAGATGTTTAGTAACTCAGACTTAGCTGTAGAATGTAAGTACTGTGTCAGTCACAGAGATAAGAACCCTTCTTCAGAAACCATCCAATGATGTTTGATAAATTTAAGGACGCTGAGTCTTCATGAGGTCCTTCGGTGGTGCAAAGACTTACCTCCAGCTATATGCAACAAATGTTTGATAGTGTCCATTGTTATATTTGTGACTTGGGGACCCACTTAACCTCCCCAGGATCCTATCTCTCGCCCATGAATAGAAAGAGCCATCTTCTAATAACCACCAAACTCCTTTTTACTGGATTGATGCTTTTAAAAACAAGCTTTGTCATTCTCATTTATCATGCATTATCTCATAGTCTCGTCTTGGCTTCCATTGGTTTCTACAAAAATAACAATTAAATTTTTGACTCATCCAAGTCTTCAGGAATGACTGTCCTAAGGCAAACTCAGAATCTATCCCTAGGATTACCACGTAGGAAGTAACTATTCACTTCTTTTACATTGTTCCATATTTGGACACGTGAGTTAACGAAAGCTCTGGATGACTTAGGAAAAGGGCTTATGGAGATAGCAAAGGCTGTAGACTTTATACATTTGCAATTTCACTTTTGCAGTATTTCCTTGATTTTGAATTTCTCACAAGCACTCTGGAATGATGCCAGTAGAATTATTAACATGGCGTTCAAAAGAAAAATGTCAAGCAAAAAGAAATGGGAGGTGGAGAGGAAGAGAGTAAAAAGTAGCCCTGTTGGTGGTTAATAACTCAGCAGCTCTAAAACTTAACACGTCCTTAGCTGAACTTCCTAAGGTCTCAAGTACAAGATTAACCAGACTCTTTGCAAGCCTGACAATAATCATCATATGGAAATCAAGTGTTAACAAACTGCTACACACACAGGAACTGCAAAGAAATGCATTGCATATGACATCACCAGTAAATGCATCATCCGCTCCCAGGTGTCCCTTCATGTAGCTAACAATGTGATGCTTGTTACTTCCCAGCAGAAAACCATTGGCATTCTTCCCATGCTCATGTGCTCACGCGCAGGATACTGACCTAATTTGGAGTGATCAAACATCATAGTTTACAGTCATAGTTTACAGGAGCTGTCATGGTTGATATTAAATCCTTCCTAGAAAGCCTGTAGTCCCAGACAAACAGGAACAACTGGTCAGCCTGTAAATCCTCTAGCAACTGGGGCCAGAGCAACAATGCTCTCAATGATAATAACTCAGGGCTCCAATATCACTTTCAAGTGCTTCCCTTTCCTCCTGAATCATAGTACATTTAAGGAGGAAGCCAGTGGAGAAGAGTGGGAAAGCATATTACTTTCTATGTTTTCCAGTAGTTCCTCCTTGGATTTTTTTTCTCTCCCTTTTGTCCCTTAATTCTTCTCTGAAGACAGATTGAATTCTCTTTCTAAAGTTATAGCATAAGAAATGCATCCCCCCGCCCCCAGGCAGTTCATTCTTCTATAAATAGAATTTAACTCTAGGGGAAAAGTAAAACAGCAGCCTTACATAACCTTTCACAAACGCTCTACTCGTTTTCTACCAGGACCAGAGAAGGGCCTACAGTTCATGTGCTAAGCAGAAACTTCTCTCACCGGTGGGAACACTAGTGATTTTCATTCAGATTGATCCAGTCTGCACAGCTGAGCCCCCGCATTCCCCTTCTGCTCTGCTGTGATTAGGTTTCCCGGAAAAGCTCATCTCTCCACCAAGCATGGCAGAGCAAAAGCTTCAAAACCTTGTGCTGAGCTAGCTTTCTTCCTGAAAAGCTTTACTCTTCTATATAAACCTCAGTTAAGTTCCTTCCCCCTGATCTAGAGGCCCAGGAAAATGAGCTGTTGGTCTGTTTCATGCCCTAAAGACCATTTCCAATCAAGAGGCTAAGTTCCATTTGGGGTCACTTCCACCAGGATTCCCCTTTAAGCATGTGTTTGCTTTCAGTACAGACCAGAAGGAAAGGAGGAGGAGAAGGACCTAGGAACACAGCATCCCTTTCAAGTGCTTTCCTTTCCTTCCTGAATTGTATGTAGTATTTTTTAAGGAGAAGAGAGTGGAGGGAGGGGAAAACAGAATGGAAACTTGCAGACTCTTTGAAGTTTGTCATCTTATCTTGCACATTGGTGGGAAAAGAATTGAAGAGGCAGGGGGAACACCCAAAGAGCATTTTCAAGAGTTTTTGATCTTAAGGAAAATGAAGCCTGTCATGACCTCCATGAGATGGAGTAGCCGCTAAACCAGAGTCTGGAGTGCTTTGATGTGGGCAGTTTGCCATTTTGAGACCCGCTACTAAAGAAAGACCTTCCAAAGGTGCCTCAAGCTAAGATGTGGCTGGGACATTTTCTTATTGACTTGGTGACACATTAGGGTTGTGAAGACTGGAGAAGTCTGCCTAGGTTTCTCAATCACCTTTCACTCTAAAAGCCAGTGTAGGCATAGCCTGAGTTTCTGAATTTCTACCAGGTTCTCAGGTGATATCAATGCTGTTTTTCCGTGACCAAGAGCTTAAACAGCAAGAATACAGAACATCGAGAATCAGCACAGTGGCTACCTGCCACCATCACCCAAAGAACATTGAAACATCATTACACATGGGTCCCATCTCATAGCTCCTGAATTAACTGACATGAGGAGAGGGTTAACATTTATTGATAGAGTCAAGAAGAAAGCCATTTCTCCAGACCAAAGATTTTAGGGACAACATATATTTAGTACTTCATATTAACCAAGCAAGAATTAGGTTTTGGCATTCATACTGAGTAGCTGCTCTGTCAATAGATCTGAAGAAACTGCATGTAGCTAAACATGGGAAGAGGTAATAATGGAGGTTTGTTTGAATGTAGAATATACTGGAATATGTTACAAGCTACCAAGTTCAATCAGCATTATTCTGTTCCAGGACTCACTGATTGGTCCTCTGAGCCCCTAAATTCAGCAAAGGCATGGGCCAGTACCCACTCAACTATGATGTGCTTGATGTCAAAGTTGTCAATGAAGTAGAAGTGTCTTATTTTATTTGTATGTCTTTTACATATGACAATGAAATTGAGGAGAATTTTAGAGTGGGTACCTGTTCTCCTGAATTTGTTATTTATAGAGCCTATCTTAGGGTTTACTATAACTCATATTATAAACTATCATTGCATTGGAATAGATACTTTATATATTTAACCAATGGAGTGATTTTATCCCTAATTTAGTTAGGAAGCATAGGTTAATTGTGTATCCATTTTATAGCTGAGATAGAGTGAAAACAAAAAATTCAAACACATTGCCTTTCTGGCTTCTTCAATATAGATTATATCACCCCTCTTTATGGCCAAAGACCAGAAGACCAGACCCTATAGATGGTAAAGTGACTCAATAGCACAAGTAGTTCTAGGTCTAGTGACTTGGAGCAGATGTAAGTCACTTATGGATGAACTGTAGCAAAGAGTGCTTCCATCGATATTTGAAGAAATATCAACGTAGAGAAAATATAGTAGAATGTGCAATCAAAAGAACAAAGCTTAGGCTTAGTTTTCCTTCTTAGCTGACTGAGAGAAACCAGGGGCACTGTTTATAGGAGGCTACCTACCAAAGAAATGTCCTAATGTCAATCCTACTGCTATGAAGAGATGAAGTCCTGTTCTCTTTCTGCTCAGGGGAACTAGCTTCCTGCACATGTATAGCAACAAACATTTGCCTTTGTCTAATCTCTTTGTGTTTTCTGAATAGCTCTACTTTGGCAAAAAACATGTAGGAGAGACAGGCTAAGAATTCATATCTGACACATGAGTCAGGGCAAGCATTGCCTAGGTAATTTACCTACATTTTAAAAGACTGCAGCTATTAGGGAAGGCGTCTAGATAAGATTTCATTTCAATAGATTCAACTAGTATTTCCTGAGTATGAGAAGAAGCTACTAGTGAGAGGGAATCATGCGGGCTTTGCAGACACAGGTCTGGTCAATCACAGCCATACTGTTGCTTCTTGGCTCAGGATACACTGATCTTACAGGAGTTCCACTGTCTTTGCCCCCACCATAGGGACTTGGCAACCAGTCTTCTTACCTGACTTTCTCTGCCCTGCTCCTTCTCAAACATTCTCTTCTTAACTAATCAATCCACCCTTCAGGTGCCAGCTCAACCACAACTTTCTCAGAGAAGCTTTTTATGACCTGCTTTCTCTTTTATTTATTGTTTATTATTTTGAGACATGGTCTCACTGTGTAAAGTACTAAATTCCTAATAAGCAAAGTCACCATTGAATAATAAAGCACTTTTTGTTTCTTCTTGGTCTGAAACGAAGACCTAGAACTCACTTTGTTGTCCAGGACAATCTCCCTGCCCCAACCTCCTAAATTCTTTGATTATAGGGGTGTGCCACCACACCCAGACCAGGCTTATGACTGATAACTCTTTATATGCTTATACTTTAACAAAAACCCAAAACCTTAATCAATCTAAGAAAACGTCATTTTGTATCTTTTCTTAATGAGTATTTCGTTTTGCCTTATGTCTTACTTAGCACTGTATATGCCTATATCCTTTACTGGACAATAAGCTCGTGGAGGCAAAAATACATTAAAGCTCCCCATTTATCATGTCATAATCCTTGTTAAATGATCTGTAACTATGATCTTGAATCAAATACGAGATATTATTTATTTTATCATACATCAACAATTCTGTTAGACATTGAGAGTCCTACCTGAAAAGTGAGAGCACAAGTTTTGGAAGACAAAATATGTATCCCTGTATATACCATAAGTTAAAGAGTATACTTAATCTATATTTCATCATGCATTATTTGGGGGGATATTTAGAAAAGCACATTAAATTTGGGATCCTTGATTACTAGAAATATGTTATCAAACTAGAGGGACTTAGGAAGTTTAAGTAAGAAAAAAAGCATGATTAAGCTTCTGGAGGAATAAGGGGACAAATTAAATGAATCAAGCATTTATAGTCAGGTTCAATAAAATTACCAAAGGAGACCAAAATGAATAATAGCTAGTTTTATTTAACATGCTTGAGCATAAAATAGGTGGTGTCATTGAAAAGGGAAAATAGGAACTTAGAGCCAGATGAGGCAGGTGAGGAGAAGAACATTTGGAACAGAATTATCTCAGATGAATTGCAAAATAAATTTTCAACAGCAAAAACTGTTATGCTACAGAAAAGTTTCCCAGGAGAAACAGTCAACAAACCATCCCTAGAGATGTTGCAAACCAAAGAGAGAAAATAACTAAAAATTGTCCTGCAGGGAACAGCTCTGCCCAGACATTAGACATGAAAGGGAAAGCTTTGCAGATTTTCCCTCTCATTTATACTCTTCTGGGATCCCATGAGGCTGAGCAAAGATGTGGAAACAATGGATGGAGGACTGTCAGTGAAGGGGGTTTGCTTAGATGTCTCAGCCTTGGCATACATCTCTAATGAGTCAGCACAGAAGGCAACCTGCTAGAGAGGTCACTTCCAGCAAACCCAGTGCTTTATTTCATCCAGAGACCTTTTGTTGCCCTGTTCCACAGGACCAAGTGAAATAATTAAGAACCTAAACAAAAATTGGAGGGATAGTTTTATGCAAACACGGGTGTCTGTTTGAAACCACCAACCATATACACCATAAACTTAATACTGATTTTCAGCCTAGATATTTTACCACATTGGAAAAATACCCAAGGCCAAATGGCCAAATTAGGATGCATAGATATCAATCATTATGAGTCTGAAATCCAGTTATCATCTTTTTGGTCCCATTATATTCAAGAGTTCCTAAATGTGACTGAAATGAAGCCTCGTACCCCAGAATATTGTTTTCCTGTGAGTCTCTGCATAGACATAATAAACAGAGTAAGCCAAGATACTGACAAGGCAAGAGTTGCTCAGTTTAATCAACAATCTAAGGCTATCTTTTCCTAGATAAAATTGCTTAAGCAGTGGATGGGATATAAACATGATGCAGACTATTGTTAACAACTTCCTAAAAGTTAGGCTACAGATAACACCTGTGCTTAAAAGGAAAAGATTGTTTAAATGGAGACACAGAATAACCACCAATAATATTCTTAATGAAAAGCAAATGGATGTTCAGTTGGAGAAACAGAATCACGGAGGTATCATGCTGAAATCACAAAAGGCCAACAAATTTACAAGAAAAAATGTTCAATTTTATTAGCAATCAGGGAAATGCAAATTAAACCCATAATGAGATGTTAATTCACATCCACCAGATGAAGGCAAATTAAGCAAATGAAAATACCAAGTGTTGATGGAGACATGAAACAAAGGGGATTTTCATATGTTCCTGGTTGGGGGGATGTTAATGAATATGGCATGTCATTGCCTCTTAAAATAAGGGTGTCCTCCCGTGATTCAGCAGTTCCACACCTAGATGTGCACATTAGACATGGTGGCTAATTTTCTAAGCAATGTGTAGTTGTTGTAGCTGTTATTTTTTGTTTTTCTAAGTTTAAATCAAAAGTACAGGCAGCACCAAAAATTGGAGTCCTAAAAGGTCTATCAATGATAGATTAGATAAATTATAATTAGTTGATTTCATGGAATAGTATACAGTAGAGAGGTTGAAATAGCCATATGCATGTATCTAGATGAGTCTCACATGTTTAATATTTAATCATAAGGCAAGTCAGAAAAAATTTTTTTTGATACAACCACATGAAGCAAAGCAACATAGCGCGCTGAAGAAGCATGCATTGCGACAAAGCTATACAAAAGGCGTGGTTAATTCACATGAAATTAAAAAAAATGCAAATAAATGCCTTTTTATTACTGTTTTCATGATCTTTAATACTACTGTTAGTTACACAAAATACTAAGTGTATCTACAGTTCATAACTTAAATAACATAATGTTGAAACTAGTAAAATACTAGGATTGATCTAGTCCACACCTTAATTTAACAAGGAAATTATGTTTCATGATGAACAAATGGCACCTAAATTAATGTATCAGATTTCAGAACTACTACAAACCCATTAATTAAAATGACTTAGAGCTTTTTCCTCTAACAAGGGACTCAGGTTCTGATTTAGAATCTGTTCTCGTCTTTAGATACAACACCTCAAACCTCAACAAAAGAAAAATAGTATCAGGGAAGAGTTTCAGCTGGAAGTAATGAAGTAGAGAAAATGAATGTATAAATCATGAATAAAATTCTTAATAAAATACAATTAGAAGCTCATGCCCTTTGATGAAAAAAATTAAAAAGCAGTCCTTTGACTCCGTGACTTCAGAAAAGATCTCTGTATATCACATAATGCAATAACTGAGCCACAGTGATGCCTGGATCTAGGAAAAAGGGTTCAAATCATGTTCCACATCTTAAAAGGGAGCTGAGTGGAGAAATATTTCTAAAAAACTACTTGTGAAACTTAAAAATGTTGGGACTTAACAGGAAATGTCACTTACTAAAACAAATAGCCTGAGTCGGTGTCATTTATATTATCTGCCTAATTCTTCTCTTACAAAAGTGTAAATGCAGATTTAAGAACACTTAAATGTCCTAGAATAAAGTTACTTTGATAATTTATTTTATTAGGTCACAAGTCTCAACAAGGTGATGTTCTCATTAAGTCATATAAAATCAATTAGTTCAACAGAATATTTTTGTTGTAGACACTGTGGAGAGGAATCTTCTGTCAAAACAAGTACATAAAGGAAAAATGAAAAACAGAGAAGAAATCGCTAAGTGTGTCAAACGCCTATGCTACATATTCTCACAACAATTGCCAGTGCACTAAAGGCCCCCTTTCCAGGAAATTATGAAAACAAAAAGCCAGGAAAAAGTCGCAGAATTTAGATTTGGGAAGTTAAGCTAAAATATATTTTTAAGAAAACAGAAACAGGTTACAAGTTTTAGGTTCCTGAAATTTAGCAGAAAAGAGAAACCTTCCACTGAAATCATTTCCTAACAGTGTCCTTGAATAACATGATCAGTAAATATGGGATGATTTGTGTGTTTCCTTCCTGGACTTCCCCTACAGTAACAAAAGCTGTGAATACAATAGTTGTTTGAAACTTTGCATAAAATGCAGTATGTGCTCTTGTATGACCATTGACAAATTATCATCAGTAATGAAAACAGAGGTACATTCAATCACATACATTATTACACATTTCTAACATGCCATAGGACAAAGTTGGAGCACTTCTAAACTCTCAAGGAAAATATTTATTCTTAGTATTTGGTTAAAGGTGGTTTTCTAACCTCAGGCTAAGCTTGTCAAAGAACTGAGCGCTCTGTAGTAATTTTGATCATCAATCACCCGACCTGTATTTCCTCATGTTAGCACAGCACTGAGTCAGAAAAACAACGAATCTGCACTCTTGTGTGGGAGACGTGAAAGTGTGTATCTAAATTGTGCTGCAATTTCCCTGAGTGCTGCAATTATAAAGGTGCATAATAATTTGCATTTTATTTTTTGCTATTACTCATTTTGCATATGTAACATGTAATTTTGTCTTGTGCATTTTTTATTGGCCTATAGGGAAAACCATTCGGATTGCTTCTCCTTTCCTAACAGCAAGTTTAAGAGTCACTTTACCTGAGGTCTTGTTTATTTTGAAGGAAAATGTCTTAAATGCATTGAACATTGCTATGAGAATTATAAGGGCCTTGAGAAAAGCTCTGATCTCTGAAAAGCAGAAATGCTTAAGAAAATTAAAGTTCTATTATTCTACCTTAGTAATACACGCATGGACAAACAGTATGCCTAGGCTAGTATAACCCATTTCCCAGTAGAGCTCATTCCTGCCCCAAAGTCTGTGCACTCTAGAATGTCAGCAGTATCAGATAAGAGGCCACAGGCGAGGTTCCTAGGTTAATAGTACTACTTAGCTCTCTTTTTAGTATAATTTCATTCTTCATTAAAAGCAGCCACTAGTAAACTTTATAATGGTTATTTTTAAGGCAAATTCTCATGTGTTACTAAGTGTAACACATCATGTTAAACATAGTGACTACAGATCTAGGACTTTGATTCTCAGTGAAAAAGGCTTTCCTGAGCTGCATCAGGTGATAATATTGATGCCATACTGATGTGTAGAAAGGAGAGCTGAATTCTTCAGGGACAATCTAGAGAGAAGCAAGCATCTCATAGAAGGCTGCTGAACAGACCACTGGGCATTGTTTTGATCTCAACTCAGTGTGCTGTAACCTTCAGTTATTGAGATTCCCAAGCTAGGATTCGTTAAGGTATAAATCATGTGAGAACTCACGAAACTCTTAAACCATTTTCACATACAGTAATGGAACAAAGAAAATCAAAACGGAGATTCTTGTTTATACTTTGTGAATTTTAAATGTGCATAGTAATTCTCACTCACTATGAAGATTATAGTATTTTTCTATAAAAAGTGACTTTTTATCTATATTTAATTAATCAAACAATCCTCAGTGGGTTTGTATCATTATTCTTTTAACTCAAGCAATGTTAAGGTTTCCTGAAATTTATATATACAGTTCATCTAAGAGATTATTATTGGAGATAGATTACTTCATCAAAAATTTATCATCTGATCAGATAGGTGTGCAACAAATACCCAGCTGCAGCAGCATGTTCCTTATTTGGCAGGAATTTCTGATGGTAATGCAGGCCAGGTCTGTGGAAACTGGGGAAAGCTGGAGCCAGGCCAGAACTCCTTCGCTAGTGAAATCATGAGTGTCCTTAATTATACACCTGAAGGAGAAGGCAGGCGGGGGAAGCAAGCAGTTCTCCATGTGTGTATAACTATCTTTGAACTGAAGGCAACAACCCATAGCAACCATAGCCTTTCCTAAGATTGTTACAATGACTGGCAAAAGCATGAGGGAAAAGTCTCATACACAAAATTTATCATAGTAAGTTCTCAAAAGAAATAATAAGACTATTTGCTTATAAAACATAATCTTAGGGCATGGTCCCTCATGGAAAGATACAGTTCAAGAATTCCAGCACTTCCTTAAATAAGCAGAGCAAGTGAAGATTACAAAATGCTTTGGCCAGGAAGTCAAGATTTAAATCAGGGATGTATTCAGAGGACAGTGATTACGTTATGGGATGTTAGCGTGTGCTGTTAGAAATGTCTCAGGAGCAAATCATATGCATAGGAGGAATCAGACTACTGGATACATAAAATGGGAAACAGGCGAAGAAGGGAGAAATATTTTCATAAAAGATGTCTTTGAGTTGGGCCTGGTGGCACATGCCTTTAATCCCAGCACTCTGGAGGCAGAGGCAGGTGGATCTCGGTGAGATAGAGGCCAACCTGGTCTATATAGTGAATTCCAGGCCAGCTGAGGCTTCAGGGAGACCCTGTCTCAAAAAGAAAAACAAAAACAAAAACAAAAACAAAAAAAGAGATTGGTTTTTAAGCCAATCTTCTTATTGGTTTAAAAGTCTGCAAAGATTCCCTACTCCAGAGGGGACGACTGGCAGAGCTTCTTCAGAAACTAGACAGAAAGAAATCTCATCTTCTCAATGAAAACTAAAGTTTGTGGAGAGGCTAACTTACCAGGGATGTAAGTTACATACACTGAGACGTTATAAATCTCTTCACAGACAAAAAAAAAAAATGTGCCTATCAGCAACTCACACCAGCCTAGCTTTTAAAAGCATTAGAGCAAATGCTCTGAGCCTAATATATTCACATATACCACATGTGCTGGTCATTTCACATGCTCCATAACTCAGAGGGCAGCTGCTGCTGGATGGGAAATGGATACTGTGACAGGTCACAGGTGATTTATACTACAGCACTCACAGAGCCCTGGACAGCCAGCTTCCCCAGGCAACCTCATGTCCTGCCATCTTCCTTCCAGTCCACAGCAAACCCAGAACAGGGCACCTGACCTGCTTTGGTAAAGGGTGTGGGGCTGAGAAAGAGGCTTCACAGGGTAAATAACAAACCTCACTTCACTATGTTTATGCTACATAAACTCTCACAGAATGTAAAGCAAACATGCATGAATAATTAATTAATGGGTATACCTATTCCCATCATTGGCATGTAACATCTAAAATTCCAATCGTACCTGAGATCCTGAGACTTTATGAGATGCCTCAGCATATGATTCATGTCAAATAAAGAAGAGGGCATCTTACAAAAACCATCTAAAAAGCCACTGGGTCCTCCCTCAGCATCAAGTCCTTACTCTACACTGACACTGTTCAGGGATGTCCTTTTGTTATGTCATAACAATTTCATTCAAATCCACCGCAGCTTCACACTTTGCCTAGAAAGAGGGGACGGGCCAGTGCTATTGTGCTAGTCTCCATAATCCTTTGTTACCAATCAACAAAGTCTTGAAAACCCTCTGCTGAATGAGAATTTCAAAGCTGGTGAACTAGACATTTGGCCTTATTAATGGCACCTCCTACTGGTTCTTTCTTAGAGTGAACTATGTGCCTTTACCATCAATTCCATGCTATAGTCCCCAAAAGGAGAAATTGCTACTAAGAAAAAGATAATATTCAGGCAAATGAGCAAAGACTAGAGTAATCTCAATTAACAATATCTTAAAAGTGAACCACCCACTTTCCTGGGACCTGTGCAAACCACATCACCGTTCATTTGCAAATAACAGATATGGATTTAGAAGTGTAGAGAAGTTTAAAGACAAAGCTTCACAATCTTATCCACTGACATTTTCCTTGCATATTTCTGTTGAAGTTTTTTTTTTTTTCAGGTTTAGGTGTGTCTATGAAGAGAAAAATTTGAGGAGAAAATGAAAATAAAGCAGTAATAAATAACCTTTATAAACAGGAAACAAGTGAGGAGACATTTAACTTAGAGACTAATAAAACATATTTAATCCATCTCCATTTATCTACCTCCACCCAATCTTTGCAGGACAATAGTCATTTGGGAAATGGCTTTGAAATATTGTGTAATTTACATTGTCCATGTTTTTGCACATTTTCCCTGAGGCAATATTGTCAGCTACAGCCATCATTCCTCTGTATTCTGTGGACTTTCTACCTAGCAAGGAACATCTCTGAACTTCTTTATATCCTGTTCAGGTGGTCCAAACTACCAGAGAGCAGTAGCCAATCTTCTGGGCACAAGGAGGGTCCTCCTCACCGCATATTGTAAGCATCTGTGGTCGCAGGGAGGGAATTTTTAAAAGACACCTATTCATTAGTGGAGAATAAGACACCTTCTATCCCCTCCGCGCCCATCTTTGGTGGGAGTAATTGTAGAGGACAAAGCTCTGGGAGAGAGGAGCCAGGGAGGAAGGAACCCAGCCCAGAGGGAGGAGGGAGGGCGGGCAGCCGAGCGCCAGGACGCGGGTACGCGCGCAGCCTACGCGTGCACACACACCACACACACACAAGCACACACGCACACACACACTGCCTCGCTCTGCCTGGCTAAAGAAGGATGGAGACGCTTGTGCGTGTGCTCGCCTATATCTGACGTGTGGCGGTGCCTGGCTGGGGCAGCCTGGGCTGGCTCGGAGCTTTGCTGCCTGACTCCACACACTGCCTCGCTCTGCCTGGCTAAAGACGGATGGAGACGCTTGTGCGTGTGCTCGCCTATATCTGACGGCGTGTGGAGGTGCCTGGCTGGGGCAGCCTGGGCTGGCTCGGAGCTTTGCTGCCTGACTCCCTCTCCACCATCAAGAGGTGCATTCGCTGATCCTGTTTGCAACCTTTGGCCGGGCAGCACGCAGCAGAGAAAAGAAAGCCAGAGCATAGGTCTCAGGGAGGCTGGGGACTTGGCTGCCTGATTCAGTTCTATTCCTTGTTAATTTCCAAAGCTCAGTTTGGGGCGCTCCTACTCAACTCCTGGCCCCAGTCAGGGCCGTCTTTGGATCTGAAGAAAGGTCATTTCCGAAGGGATTTGCATGCTCACACAGCAGCTGTCTGTCTTTTCCCCAGCAGGCCGGCTCCCTGTACCAATGGTTTACTTGTGGTGATGTCCCACAAAACGAGTAAACCTTATTAATGAGTCACTTTGCTCGTTTTTATTCGTTTTGCCTTCGAAGCCCGCAGCTCTGTAATTGGAGGCTGCAACACCCTGGAGCAGCCTTTGGAGCCCTCTTTCTCCTGTTTTAGCCCAATCCAACCCCAAAACAATTTTACCATTTTTAATTAGAAACTACGCTTGCCAAATGCAGGGCCAGGAGGCCTGTTTCCCAGAATATCAATCATTTGGAGTTTGGAAATGTCCTAGAGATATTCGGAGACTTCGCTAGCGAACAGTATTCACCGTGCAAAGAAAATTAAAATACGCTTCCCTTCTCCTGGCAACTCTGCGCCTCTTTAGGCACCGTAATCGGTTCTTCCAAAGTGCACACACATATATCTGTCCCTTTACTGATTCTCGGTCAGCAAAGCAAGTACAAAAACGCAAATCTTGGTTCGCACGTATTCATACAGCCCCAGCAGCTATATCCCGCACAGACTTGCTCAAAGCTCCCCTGACTTGCTCTTCCACTTGCTCCTTTACCTAGGTTTTGGAGGCTTTAAGAATCCAACCCAGTTCCTTTCAACAGCATCCCCATCACTTGCCCCAGCGAGCCAGCTCTCCAAACCAACGCAAGTATTTGCACATGCAAAGAAGCAAGAAGCATCAGATTGAGAAAGAGCTTGGGATGCCCTCGCCCTCGCCACCAACATCCTCCACCCCCAGGGGAAAAAAAAAGTCTTCCGTCTTTTATCCGCTAGAGAATGGGGGGGGGGCAGAACAAGCGCCGAATATCTTCTTTCCCTCCCACCCTAATTCTACTCTCGGCATATGAAATAATAAGAAGAAGGGGGTAAGGGGTGGAGGAGTGGAGAGAAGAAAGGGAAGGACCTCTTACCGGTGACTTGAAGATGCGCGCTGAGCAGGGAAGCTCCGAAGAGTACAAAAGCCAGCTTGGGTACCCAAACACATCCAAGACTATTCTCCATATTTCAGCCAATACCTTCGGGGCCAGGGGTCCTGGGCAGCGGCGGCACTCACACACATGCACTCACACACACATGCACACATGCACACACCCGTGCCGAGCCCCTTAGGCTTCCTCCTCCTCCTCTTCCTCCTCCTCGTCGTCCTCCTCCTCCTCGTCCTCTTCCTCCACCTCTTTCTCCACCTCCCCTGCGCCTCTTCTGCCTGAGAAGCCTTTTTCCTTATCCACGGACAGAATCAGCAGCTAAAAGAGGCAGCAAAAAGTTCCATTCGGTCCAAGAGATCCCGAGCTCTGGTAAAACCTTGGAGAACTAACTCAAGGAAACAGAGGAAGCAAGGGGAGGAGAGACAGCCCTCGGTGGAGCTTTCAAGTCATCAATGTAGGGAATATCCAGGAGGCTCAAGAGGAGACGCAAGCAATCCCGGGGCTAGCGGTGCATTAGAAGGTTGACGCTGGTTCCATGTCGTTGGTTGGGTAAAGTTAGAGAGAAAAATCTGCGCGAGAGCTGGCGTTGCTGTTCCTTTTGCTTCCCAGAGCTGGGGAACCGGGTAGGGGACAGAGGCGGGGGAGTGCGGGGCGGAGCGCTCTCACTTGTTAACTGGGGTGTCCGCCAGCGGTGTGTGAGCTGAGAGTTGGAATCGTACTATCCATTGATCCGGAGAAGTAGAGGGTTGGAAGGGAAAATGTGGAGACCGGAGGGAAACGAACTGGATCAGGCAGAGATTCCACGCAACGAGGGGTGGGGGCCTAGAGACGTAGGCTTAGGGGAAAAAAGAGCGGACAGAGGAGGCTTCCAGCAGCTGCATTGGCCTGGTCTACATATCAATGCGCAGGGATGCCCTCTGTGGGCAAAGCGTGGGAAGTCAGTTTTGTCAACTGAGCCAGCGAACATCATGAGGTCCTGGAGGCTTTGCAGCAATTATTTTTGATATCCAACAATCAGGAAATTATTTTTATGTGATTCTAAAACCTAGGCAGTGTTTCAGCTAGGGCAAGTGGCCAGGCGTTTACTTCCTTCCTTGTCTCTGTATTATTTAAAAGAGAGATTTTCATTTGTGAAAAAAAAAAAAATCACCTAATAGAACCCACTTCTACAAGTAGGAAACTTGGGTCCCCAGACAAGCAGTGGGCAAACGCCGGACCTCTGCTTCCTGACAGAGTAGCTGGCGTCTGATTTCATAGCGCATTTAATTTCATCTGTGGTCATTCTTCTCCAGCCCTGAGTCAGTTATATACATATTTTAAGCACTTACCGTATTCCAGGTGCCCTGGTGTCTCTCAGGAAACATGGAGAGATTTAACATGACTCAGTTTCCATTCCCAAGTCAAGGGGATTTTCATCAGTTAGAAGAAAAGCATACGCTGATAATCATAAAATATCATGATAAATTTGCTGTCAAATATAATTAGGATATGCTCTGGGACGAGCTTCGCTTCTCCAGTCCCTGGACATGAAGTTAAGTGCATGTGCCCACGCATGCACAGATAGACAGACAGACACACAGACACACAAGTGCAGGAAACAGGAAACAGGAACACTACAGGGAGCAACCTTTTCAGAAAACTTCTTTAAGCTGTGTTACTCTGTACATCTTATTTGCACTGAGACTTCAAGCACCTTTGATAGAAGTTGTATGCCTTTCATTTTTGCATCCTTCACAGATCTGGGTAGGGCTTGGAAAACAGCACTGACCAAATACATTTTTGCTGAATAAGTGAACTTACAAACTAATGAATTTGCCCAGGAAAGATAAGGGATAGAAGTCACTCTAATAAAGTTCTGTCTTTAAAGGGGAGGACCAACAGTATTTGTCTCTTACTTCTCACCTTGTTACAATTTCTATTCCTTCCTTCTATTCCCCAACCTTTCTAGTCATTCTCTCAAATTCACAACGTTATATCAGGAAAAAATATGAATAACTATCAGAAAAGAAGGAAGAGTAAAGGAAAGGGCATGAATGAATGGAATAAGGTCACCACCAGGGAAACGCTAAAGCTGAACAAGTATCTTTCAGATCCTTAGCCATGCCCACCCCTTACTATCTTGAAAAAGTTAAAGTATCTGTAATCACTAAATACAACTGTTCTGAAACTGCTTAGACATTGTACTGACTCTCAAATTTCTCAAAACACACAAGCTTCAATTAGCCAAAGTAGAAGCTTCTAGAGGTGTAGAGCTGGGGTCCACGGCAAATGGTTTTAATTGAGCAATGGGTCTTTCTGGAAGATCAATGTTGACACACTGTAGGGAATTTGTGAACATTCGGAAATGTTATAAAGAGGAACTGGGTCCATGCTCTTTTGCTCTTGGGAAGATATCTTTTACCTTTTATTTAGTTGTGTAAAATGATCTCAAATCTGCTGAAATAGTGTACAGGGACCATTGGGTAAGAAGGCAAGGGTGAGTCAAAAGCTACAGTCTCTTTTTGAGACTCAATATCCTGTTCTCCACATCAGTGAAGACAGCTGTCTTCACAGAGCAGAGGGTAGGAACCGAAAATGTCTCATACTGTTTGAATCCTATAAAGGCCTCCTGCTCAGTCCCACACAGCAGGTCTAGTCATCACCTTAACATTGATGTGGTCTTTGGCTACTGTGCTCAAATTAGTCCAGGTTATCAGTCCTCTGGCTAATCGGCTTTTCCAACATCATTTGATGATGCTTCTCCTCCCCGTTGATGTGTCTTTGGTTCCACAGCTGATGGCAATTAACAGTTTCTTAGACACTTTTCCCCACTATTCCTTTCTTTAGTCTGGTTTTGGAATCTCCTGTTGGAAACAGTTTTAATGTTTTCCAACTCAAAGATTCGTGGCATAAACTTCGGAGACACAGGACTTCCTTTTCCCTCCTTTCAGAGGTGTCAGACACACTTCCCACTCACCCTTCTTGCCAGGAAAAGGAAATCAAAATATAAGATGGGAAGAGGAAAGAAACAGGACCTATAGGAAATAGTTTAGTATAATTAATGTCTTTACGTCATTTGGTATAAGAAACACTTTGCAGTTTTAATCTGATGATAAAGTATGCAGTATTCAGACACACTTTTGAGCTCGGAAGACACATTAATCAATATTTCATTTCTTACACCCACATATACCGTAAGTCTTATGTTTGTAGGAGAGGGTGGGGAAGCCAGGGGAGATTTTGATGTTATGTGATTAAGCCTAGAAGATAGGCCAAGTTAAAAGTATCTAATTCTTTTTAGTGGTTCCATTTGGGAACTGTACTCTAATTTATAAAATTAATTACCTTTATCTTTTTCCATTTCCCATGACTATTATCTGACTTTGTGTACATTTGAAGTGATATTTTAGTAATTTTTTTGCAAAAAGAGTAGCATCCATTCAAATGACTATGAATTTGACTACACTACAGATCAAATCATGTAAACATGAAAATGCGATAATCCACAATTTATTCACTATTTAAGAAACCCAATTATGCTATGCACTTTATGTATTATCTATATAAAATGTGAAAATATAAATATAACAAAGTTATTTCTATTATCTAATTTTTCATTACATTTTAAAATGTTAGGTTTTAGGGAAATGCCCATGTGACAGTGCATGTGTGGAGATCAGAGGAAAATGTGGTTCTTTCCTTCTACCATGTGGGTTCCAGGAATAGAACTTAAGTTGTCATCAAGTGTCTTTATCTGCTGAGCCACTTTGCTGGCCCAATGGGGTATATTTTAGTTGAGAACTGATTTGTTTTGGTATCTACTTGTTTGCTGTGTTAGTTCAGAACACCTTCTTTCATATTTAGATACAGTTTGTGCCACATTTTTAACTAAAAAGTTGAGTGTGGTTCCTGAGTCATATTAAGGAAAATCTGGAGCTTTTATGAGGTAGGTAGAATAATGCTCCCTAATCCAAAATGCCAACATTGTCTCCCTCTAATCCTGTGAATGTGCTATTTTACATGGACAAAGGGAGTTGAGACTTACAAATAATAAAGCCAAGGCCATGGCATGAGGAAATTATTCTGGATTATCCAGGAGAGCTCAATGTAATACAAGATGGTTAGGAAATGGAAGAAGAGGGACAGAATCAGAGTCAGAGAAAGAGATAAGACCACAAAAGTAGGGGTCAGGACAGAGTGGTCCTGTTACTGGAAGGGATCAGGAGCCCAGGAACTTGGAATTCTCAAGGAGCTGAAAAAGAAAAATATCATACTGTCTCTTAGACCCTATGATCCTGAAGATCCCTAGGTCTTAACAATGTAACAACCTAATGGCACTTTTGGATGCTTGGCTCTCCTAATTGTAACAGAGTAAATCCATGTTACTTTAAGCTGTTACACGATGGTAGTTTGTCACAGGACTTGTAGAAAACTACCAGAGATATTCACACCACAAAGTGAGGCACTACTGTAGCAAAATGTGAAAAATGTGAAAGTGGCTTTGGAATTGGGCAATGGCAGAGACTTATTGTGCCTTCCAGTTATGTGGGAAGTAGAATTTGCAAGCGATGAACTTAGATCTTTTTCCAAGTATATTACCAAAATGTTGAAGATGTGGTCAAATTTCTTCTTATAGTAAAATGTGAAAGGGAAGGAAAATATGGAGGGATCAAGTATTACAAACCTTGAGTATGATTGTACAATCACTATTATTCATGCCTTTGAAAGGTCAAAAGATCAGAATATTCAGTCAGTCAAGCACTGGACTCTTTGAGGATTAGGCCTATGAAGCGCAGAACCTTGTAGCTATCCAACTGAAGCCAGGAATACAGAAGTAATCCAGGAAGAGTCCTTGAAGGAGCAGCTGGCTTAATGGAGTAAATACTCAATATGTACATGGGAGACCAACAAGGTTCTTGAGATTCATACAGGAGAAACATTGCCAACTTGGACTGAAGGAAGAGAGAAAAGACAGAATAAAAGGAGGCTTTGGGACTCCTAAAATTTCACAAGTAGGAATTTAAGCTGGTAAGAATACTTAGCTGCATCAATGTATTAAACTTCATGGAAGTAAGAAAGGAAAGATCCTCCAAGGATGGAGATGTGAACTTAAAGAGCCATGAGCTAAGAGTAGGGCAGCCATAAACCAATAAGTATTATACCTAAGCTTGAAAACTGTTATTTGCCTGGCTAGCTTTCAGAATTGCTTGGGACCAATGATTCCTTTTTTCTTCCACATTCTGACTTTTGAACAAGATGTTCATAACTAACTCCCTATGACTATTATATGACTTTATTTTGAAATCATATGCTTTGCTTTCTAGTTTGACAGGCCCTCAAATAGAAATGAAGTTTTCACCAGTATGGGTTATACCAGAGTCTCACCATGCCAGTGAGAGATCTGGAAACTTCTGGCTACTGATGTGTGAGATTTTGGACTCCACTGACATTGGTAATGGAGAAACATTTGGGGGATGTTGGGAAATGGGTAATATAGCTTTCAGGTGAGGTCAATGTGGATCTTACAGGAGGAAGATTCTGTATGTAGAATACTATCCTTCTCAAAAAAGGTATCTGCATCCTAGTCCTGGAAACTGTGCTATCTAACAAGACATAAGGGACTTACATAATATTAAACAGTTTAAAAAGGAGATATTGTCTGGAATGTTGGTAGATCCACTATAAACAGAGGGCCCTTCAGAAATGGAGGAGGAAGGCAGAGTCAGGATTAGAGAACTGCCTGTGATGATGGAAAGAGAGGTCAAACGAATGCTATTGCTGAAAGAGGCCCAAAAGCCACATGATACAGGGAGCCTCTGGAAACCACAGTCAACATCAGATTGTGATGTGGTGTTTCCATAAGAAAAACACCTGTGCACTCTTTGATTTTAGAGGGTAAGACCCATCTACTGACTTCTGACCTCAGCACTATGAGATAATACATCTGTGTTTTAGTCTCTAAAATTTGTATAAAGATAATTTTGAAAATACAGAACGTGAGAACAAAGTTGAATCTGCTGAATGAGAATGAAAAGAAGGAAGTAAACTGTTGGGGTCAATGCAAAAAGCCACCTTTTTAACGGCAGCCTTGCCTCTAGGTGTCTCAGTCCCGAGCATCAAGTAATTCCTTTATTATTAAATGCAGGCAAAATGGGTATCTATCTTTCACAACATAAGTCAATTAATTAAAAACAAAAATGATCTTATAAGTAACTTTTCTGTCACCATGACATGTGTGGCTTTTATAGAGTTTTTGTTTTATAATTGACATGGGGATGGCAGAGGTCAATGGAAGTTTAGTTCTTGGTAAGATAATATGTCTCTGAAGGGAAGGTCCTTGTGTTGTTGCTAGTCCACAACCTTCTTCAAGGCCCATATTTGAAAATGATAGTGTGATTGTTCTAAGGAAGACTAAGAAAGTTCTTCCTTTCAAGCAGCCTCCACTCTAGACAAGAAAGGCACTTACTATTTCTTACATAGAGATTTAAACTACATACATGTAACATATTTTTACAACATTATTGAGGTAACTTAGAGAAGGAGGAAATGAGGCAGTCAGAGGTTCATGGAGGGTAGCATGGCTCCTACGGGGCCATTCACCCAGCAAAGGCTTTGAGTTAACTATGGACTTCAAAGTTCTGAAGTCTGATATTGACTTAGTCTGGCAGAATCAGGTACTTTGACTTGGAGAACAGTAAGATGAAAATCCACAGCCTGGTTTGGGGTACATGCTGGTCATCCTAGCACTTGGCAGGCAGAAGCAGCTGGATTACAAGTTCCAGACTAGCTTGGGCTACTCAGTGAGACCCTATCTCAATAAAAAAAAAAATCTAAGAAAAAGAATGAAACTCCTCAGTAATGACAGGACTCTAAAGTTTATCTCCTCTAAAAAGTACCTGACTTTTATATTCTGAAAGATCTTCTAATGTTCAAATATCACACATAAAATAGAGAGCTGAGTTGTTTTTGTTATTACTTGAATACTAGGAGATAAAATACTTATCCTGAAATGAGCAGGTTTCCTTCCCTTAAAGAATAAATGTAGAAAAAGCTATAGTTATTCCTGACTTCATGCAAATAAGATTAAAATCAGTCATGGGCATGAAAATTAATTAAGACATAATTTTTTTAAAATTAAAGAAGGAATGGAAGGACATCAGAAGTCAGCATAGGCTTACTTAGAGTAAATTATTACTGATTAAGGCAACTGGGAAATATCACAGCAAAATAATATTTGAATTTCAGTAAAGTGTCTTATAATATATTCATGATATTATTATAAATAATCAAATTAAATTTGACCCATGAGAACAAATGCTATTAGTATTAGTAACTGCATTGGAATGTATATTAATTAGTTAAGGTTAATTAATGGACAATTAGGTTATTCTCTTGCAACTTGAAACAAGGCTCCCTATCTTTGATCCCAGAAAAAATGTCTGATTGATAAGAACCTAACTATTGACATGTTATCTAATTAGTTGGTGAAACTGAAGGAATCACTAATATAGTTATTGACTCACTTAAAATTGAAAACTCCCCATAGGGTGTAACTATGAAATCAATACTTTCATTTGAATATACTAATTTACATACTGGAGTTCATTATGGCATTTTTGTATATGTATATGGTTTAGCCCAATCATATACATGTCCTGTTACCCTCTCTTATCTCACTTCCTCTCCCACTGACTGTCTTCCTCTTCACAAGCCCCTCAAAGTTTTCTGTTTGTTGGTTCTTGTTTGAAGACCCAAGGATTTACATTAGGGTTGTTTACAGGATCATGAGTGAGGGACTCTTTACAGGAGCATGGGCACCTTACCAGAGGCTACGCCACTGAGGAAAAATGTCTCTTTCCACAACATCCATTAACTTCATGTCACTTCTCAGGGAAAGTGGAATTACTTGAGTTTCTCCCTTCTCCATAAGAAGGATATTGGCGGGTCCAGTCTTGTGAGGATCTTGAGCAGCTAATTACAAGTGCATTGAGTTCAAAGGTCCAGTGGCCATGTCATTTCTGCCAGTCAGAATTCTACACAATTTATCTCTATAAAGGATGACAGTCAGTAACTCCTTCTTCAATCTATCCCCAAGTCTAGCTTCTATAAATAGAGGGTGAGAAAGAAGGGATATGACTTCAACTAGGTTTAAAGAAAGATGAACATTCTGACAGACATAAATTTTGATGAGAGAAAGCAATATGATGCATCCACTGAAATATCCAGGGCCATGTGAGCTAGATAAGATGTGATAGCATATGCCAGCTGGAAGGTAAACACTGTTCTGCTCTTCTTCCTACATTACACTGTGCCATTATCTTTCAGAAAGAAGCTCAACTTCACAATTATATCTGCTTTTCCTATGTTTCTTTAGGGAGAGGGTTGTTTTAAGCACATTTGTTTTATTATATGTGCATAAGTGTCTTGCCTGCGTGTATAGTGGTACAATGCCTGCAAGGTCAGAAGAGGGCATTGGATCCTTTAGCACTGGAGATACAGAGAGTTAAAGACCTCCATGTGGGTGCTAGGAACCAAACCAAGGTCCACTGCAAGAGCAGACAGTACTTTTAACCACTGAGACATCACTTGAGCCCCCTTTCTCTTTGTTTTTAAGATGATCTCATTTCCCTAATTACCCCCACAAATGTCATGCTTGGCATTGAGTTTAAAATTAAACTTTGTCTAAGTTCTAGTAAAAGTAATATATTTATATATTTAACATATACTTAAGTATATTGTATTACATAAATATACCATGTAAAATAATTTTAATATATACTTAACTATTTAATGTATTAATATTACATTATGTTAATTTGTTCTAATATCTTATGCCACAATAAATAATATTTAATGACACAGACATAGCTGTGTGGTTCATGTCCTACTGTGAGAGGAAATAGGCCTGATTAGAGAAACTAAGAAAGTGACTTCTAATGGCCATTTCTGTGAAGAGAAGGCATGAAGATGCACGCAGTGTCGCTACTCTGAGAACAGTGGACTGCAGGACAATAGAAGAGGGACACACTGCCACCATATACTTGCTTATTATATATGAGGCTTTATGCCAGACACTTTAAATATGTAATCTTGTTTCATCCTCACAACAACTTTGGAGATTATTTCCCTGCCCATTTGCTTACAGAAAGCCTGAAAATAAAATAGATAAGATTGTCAGGAAACAATACACAAGTTAATAAGGGGAAGTACTCAAACTCAAAGAGGCCTTACTTACTGCATGGGCATGGATGTTACTTGCGGTGCCTTCTGGCTGTTCTGGTCCCAGCAACTTATGCTAAAGTAAGGCCACCCTTAGAACCAGCTGCTGAGAAAGGCACGATTTATTTGTGTGAATCAAAGTCCCTTCCTTGGATATAGGTTATATCCTTAGTTGAATCATAAACTCTTGTAAAAACATGGCTAAATAACTCAAAAAGATTATCCTTAATGTGTTCTTGTAATGACTTGTGAGAAATTGCAATGGAACATAGTCTAGAATCTAGGATGTACTAGTTTAATCTGCTTCTCTGTGAACTTCTAACAGCTGGGATATCTGAGCCTTAACACCAGGAAAGTATACTGTTTATATATTTTTAACCAACAGTCTCCAGTCTCCAGATGGCTGTCCATAGGGATAGCAGAGAGGGCTCCATCTTTATAACTTATTCAGGAACAGGGTTGCTTTTCTACAATAACCCATGGCATGGAGGAAAAAGTTTTATTGATTTCCAAAATGAGAACAGTGCTTTCTTTCTATCTCAGCAAATCACAAAGGCAAGTTCTTTTGCACATAGAGAAGTGTCATTTTTGCAGTTGAATACTCTTGAAAATTGGTACTTTGGCACAACTCTATTCGCCAGTACTGAGGGAATACTCCTTCAGAGGCTGGTAGAACTGCCTCAGAAATAGCCTATTTGTTGCTACAGCAGTGAACTATAGAGGCTTAATTGAATAATCTCTTGTTTCTAGTTCCACCGTGTGAAGCACTGTGAAAAGCTCAACTGCTGGCCTTGATCTATAGAAACTCAGGGTATTTTTTTTTTTATATGGTACAGCCTCTCACACATCCACAGCACTGAGGGTGCTGAAGGGAAAGGAAAAGGTGATGAACTAAGTTTTCCACAATGGTAAGTGAAGCAAGAGAAACTTGAAAATCTGAGGAAGAAAGGCTAAATTCTACATTAGTGAGGTTAATTAATAGATGAGGGAACATGAGAGGCATTTTAGTCCCAAACTTTTATAAAGGAGAACTGACACTTCTAAGAAATTGTCATCAACATCAGACCAATAAGACCATTAAGATCTAATACCCCAGAGTGAGGCAAGGTATTGATCCAATGAGTTTTTAAACTAATATATGAATATATAGATACTTTAATTTCTGCATACAACATTGCCCCCAGTCATGAATATATTGACTGAATCTTCAAATCTAATGAAGTGGTAGCTTTGTAGCATGCTTATTTCACAAAAAAGTACAACTATGATTTTCAAGAAGAAAGTATTTCAAATGGCATATACCCAAAGGACTCATCCTATTGTAGAGACACTTGTACAACCATGTTTGTTGCTGCTCTTTTCATAATAGATAAGAGATGGAAGCAACCTAAGTGTCCCTCAACTGACAAGTGGTTAACAAAAATGTGGTATATTTACACAATGGAGTTCTATGCAGCAGTAAAGAAAGATGAAATAATGACAATTGCAGGTAAATGGGTAGATCTAGAAACTGTTATAGTAAGTGAAGCAACACAGACTCAGAAAAACAAATGGCACATGTTCTCCCTCATATGTGGCTCCTAGCACCAAATCCTTTTAAATTCTGGGTCCTTTTAACAAAATGATGCTATACAGCAGTCCCTTCTGCATGAACTAACTACCATCATCATGATTTCGGCTGAGCCTGATCGCTAAACACAGTCACAATTGGGCTTGTTGACAGTTGTGCTCATTCATTAAAGGAGTGCCAAGCAGGGTCAATGGACCCTCAACTGAGTGTCCAGTAACTCTTCCCAGCCAACTAGTCCAGCCTTGGAAGATAAAAGAAAAATGAGGAAGAACCCAATAGAGGGATGCTTTCGGAAGCCCTTGTCAAGAAACTCCAATGGACTCTCATATGAACATTTGAAAATTGCCCTGTTCTGACTTTTTTCTAGTTCCCTGTCTAGAACTTGTAATGCTGATTACTCTTTACTTCTCCTTCACATCTCCTATTCGTGATTCAAAGACTTTTTTCCTCCTTGAGGTACTCCCCTTAGAGACAAGAGTTATGCAATTTGGGAGTCTTTTAGATAGACCCACTGAAGGGGTACTCCAATTACCTCACCCTGTGTCCCTGTTCAGCATGGAAAAAGCCAGAGCAGTCGGCATCCCTAATCCCTATTGGCAATTTGGGTAACCCCTTCAGAGGATTCCATGATAAGAATAGGAGGTAGGAATTGGCTAGGCAACTAGGGTAAAAAGACCCCAAAGAAATGTAGCCAGTTTCATCGCTAAAAGCCAAAATGTCCTTGGATCTGTTAGCAACATACTCTGTTGCAAGACCAAAAATGTCAAAAGTATTTGGGAGCTTGAATCTAATCCTTAAAAGATTTTAGGGTTCCCTCTTGGGGGGAGGGATGTTGGAGGGGAGGGAGTGGGCATGGATTTGATCAAAATACCTTATATGCATGTATGAAATTCTCAATAAAGTTTTTATAAGTATTTAAAAAAATAGCCAAACACATAGGGATGGAGAATCATAGATACTAGAGGAAAAACTACTTTTGTTACATCCTTACACCAACATAATTTCTTACAATTGCTAAATATGGATCCTTATATTTACAGACAAGGACACTTGTCACCACTTATCAAAAATGGTTTTTTTTTTGCAACAGATGGAGACTTTTACAGAGTTCCAAAACTGGTCACACACAGAGAATAAGTGTCTGTGAGATGCCCATCCCTAAGTGACACATCTACAATGCAACAGCTACACCTAAGGCTCAGGGAACATAGCAGAATAGGGGGCAAAGAGAATATTAATGCATCTCTCAACTCCCACTAGTGAATCTTCCTCATGAAACAGATGGTGATTGCTACAGAAAGCCACAACTGGCCAAAGTGCAGAGACTAAGAGACTGCAGAGTGCTTATCCTTGAATAGGGCACCTATATCAAAACTCTGCCACTCAAGCCTCAGGGACCATTGCAGAAGAGAGGAGGAAAGATTGTAAGAGCTAGAGGTGGTGGATAACCACAAGGAAATAGAATGTTCTAGACAGCTGGGAAATTACTCATAGGAACTTACTGCATGCGCAAGAGCCATGAAATCACAACGCAGAAAAAAATCCAGTATGGAAATAAGGAAGTGGGTAAGAAGCACCAACTTTAGCTGAGGAACTACTGGTAACTGATAACTATGGAGAGAGGGAGAGATTGTTTTCTCTAAGGCTGTGGCACTAAATAGGTCAACCAGGCTCCAGTGGACAGGCACACACCGAAGGACATTTTGGGACAAAAACTTGGTTCCACAGGCCTTAACATATATGACAGAGTACATGAACTCTGACAGAGGGGCTATAAGAGCAATGCTGATAGGGGAGGGAATCTAAATATAATGAAAATATATTGTATGAATTCTCAAAAATTCAATAAAATTACTTTTTAAAATAAAAAAAATAATTTAAAAGTAAAGCGGCTTTACAACCACCAAGCTTAGATTATTTTTTTTTCATGTATGGAAGATTACTTTCCTGTCAGCATAAATATTCTAACTATTTATCTTAGAATATTTGGTAATTTTCCTTCAGAGAAAGGTACACATTCTTCTGCAAATATTTTCTTAAGTATTCATTAAAGTAAATTTAACAAGACAAAGTAGATTATCTGAAGATGATGAATATGAATAATGGGATAAGAGATTAGGCCTTTAAAATGATGCCATGGGATAAAGATGCAACTCGATTGATCTAGCATGAATGGAGCCATGGGTTGATTCTTAACACTGTATAAACTGGATGTGTGGTGCAAGTTTGCAAGCTCAGCCCTGAAGGTGGAGGCAGGAGATCAGAAGTTCAAGATCATTAGCTTCAGCTACACAGTGAGTTGGAGGCAGGTCTGGGATACATAAGACTCTGCCTCCAAAAGGATAAAGCAAAATAAAATAAAGATAAAACCATACAATAGAAAAAATATTGTCATGATTTTTTATGAAAAACTGAAAAATCATATCATATATGTATATATACACACATACATATCCACACACATATATATCTACACACATATGCACACAAACACATATATGACTACTTTCCTTACTCAAAGTTGCACACACTTTTCTAAGAAGGAGTAAAGAGCATGGGCTCAGAACCACTTAAGCCCATAATTAAATCATATTTATATATTACACAGTGCTAGTCTAGTCGAGTGCAAAATCTCTGATCTCCATTCCCTTCCTTATAAAATGCAAACATAAAGATGCTTCAACAGTCATCCTTCTTCTGTCTGTCACTCTATCCAATCTCTTCCCAATACAATCAAGGCCTTCTTTGGAAATGTAAATCAGGTCAAATCCTTCTGCTCCAAAGCATACGGTGGTTGTGCCTCTAGTTCATGTCACCAAAACTCTGGCACATCACTCAAAACTCTCACTGTTTACAATGCTCAATAAAATGTGCAATGATCCCCAGGGCCAGCCCCGCCTTCACTGTCTATGATCCTGCCTCCTACATGTCCCACTCAGTCCCACTGCTCCAGCCACTGGTCTCTGGATGCTGCTTGCCATCACAGGTGCATCCACTCACCTCAGGACGTCTGCATACATTTCCTTTCTCTTGGGAGTCTAGCTTCCTCCCTAAATTTTTCAAATTTTATTCAAACTTCATTTTCCCATGAAAACCTTCCCTGACATTCATTATTACAGTAGATATACTACATAGAGAGTTCCAGGTGTGCCCATGCTACGTGGTCAGACCAGCTCAAAAACTAAAACAGGGAGGAAGGAAGGGAGGGAGGGAGGGAAGGGGGGGGAGAGAGAGAGAGAGAGAGAGAGAGAGAGAGAGAAACATTTTTATGTAGGAAAGTGGGGAATCAGGTTATTTTTGGCCTTGGCTATTTTCTCCACTCCACCAAATTTGCTGATCATTGCTCATTTAGCCTTCAAGTCTCAACTCTGTTCTTACTTCTGCAGAAAAGCCCTTGCTTAGTAGATGGAATTCACCTACCAGAAGCATTCATATCCTTTAATGTACTTATTACAGTAGCAATTTTATAAATAATGTTGATTAATATCTATTTTCTCAACAGACTAGAATCATAACGAACATGTAGGATTTTGTTTACTTTTATGTTCTCAGAAGTGTTAGTAATGCCTGGCATATAACAGGTGCTCAGTATGTGCCTCTTGAGGAATGACTATACTGGCTTTGCATGCAGGAGCAGTGGAAGTAGAGAGGGACCCAGGGACCCCACTACCTTTCAGTCCTGTCTCAGCAGACTGCTGAAGCAGCAGAAACGGCTACAGGAGAAATAACAGCCCCGGTGTAACAACCTCTGCCTAAGCAGTGTTCTGACACTGAGAGTATACAACTGGAATGAACCAAAGTGGTGTTCAAGTTCATTATACGGAAGGCACTACTCACCAAAAGTTGGGCAGAGGAATGCACCAAAAGACAATGACCAGTACATTATGTGGAAGTCCCTCATCACTGAACGGTAGGAAAGGAAAGACCAAAAGACCATGTCCAAACTGTGGGATCAGGTTCAAGGATAGGATTCATACCAAAGAGAAATTAAAGACCTACACAAAATGTCAGAGCTTATAATACAGCTCTTAAAATTATTTTTAAATGGAAACTTTGTATATATATTCTGGTTCTGAAAAATACTGAGAGTAAAACCTATCCCAGCTCTCTCATGGAAAATACTGCTAAAACATCTTATATTGTAGCAACCACTGCAATTTTTACAGTATCGAAAAACTGAAAATTGTGCTTACCTGAAATACAGGATATTTTCATAGAAAATCCCTTTTTCTTTTTTATAATAAGAAAACCCACATTACAGTTATTTTTGGTTAATGTCCATATAAAATATAACTTTCAGAAATATTGAGAAATAGCACATGACCTGTTCATTTTGATTTGTGTGCATGTTTTAAACCACATAACTTATACAGATATTGATTTAGAAATGCTTTTATGCTACGGCTATTTTACTTATCATTTTCACATGTGTTCTTGACATCATCTGAATCTTCACGGCAGCAGTTTCTTGGTCATGTACAAAATACTTTCTTAAAGAAGGTCACTCTGTCATTCTGTCAAGTTGAGATGCATTTTGAATTTATAATTGAGCGTGTCAAACCACAAGTGATTGTTTCCAGAGAATTTTGGTAGTTTCATTTCTTCATTCTTTCTAGAGCTGTAGAACTGGTGTCATCAAAATTTAACTTTTTACAGGATTTCCCTAATAGCAAAAAATCATCAGGGCTGGAGAGATGGGTCAGAGGTTAAGAGCTCTTGCAAAGGAATTGAGTTTAGTTCCCAGGATCCACTTGGTGACTTCAACCCTCTCTAACTGGAGTTGTTGGGGATCAAATGCCCTTTTCTGGCCTCTGCAGGCATTGCATGCACATGTTGTATTTAAATGCAGGCAAAACATTCATACACATTAAATAAAAGTAAATACTAATTTTTGCGTGTTTTTATAAGACAGGATCTCCATGCAACCCCAACTGGTCTGGAATTCATGATGTAGACCAGGCTTGCCTTGATATCACAGAGTTGAGATATTCTTTAAGGAGAATATGACCATTAAAAGTTTGTTTACAATGCTCTGAAATATATGCAACCTTAAGGTCATCAGGAGAAAAATTACTAAATCTATGCTTTTTGAAGCATTAAAAAAAACTGTGCCAATGACGTGTGAACATGTGAAATGGTCATGACTGAGATCAGTCCATAGCCATTCTTTCCTAAAAGGTCCTTTGTTAGAATAGCAAGGTGATAAGAGAAGCACACCTTTAATATCTTCAAAGATAATGGAAAGGATAAGTTTCTTGGGGAAAAAAAGCAATCATAGCTTGAACCCTGTGTAATACTGTGTGATATTACTATGAACAGCTAAAAGCTATTTGTATATGCATAATATATCTGAAACCAAATATGTGGGTCTTCCATACCAAGCAAATTTCCAATTCTTTATGAACCTATGATTTAATCTAATTCTGAAATTCACTACTCAGAGTTAGTAAAGCAACAGAGCTTCCAGGCACAATCCCAGGGCCCACACCATGCTCATCCTTCTGTCTGGCTGGATTACAAATTGCAATCAGCACAGAACCTTCCTCATGTTCAATGATTTGTTTTCATGGCTGACAGAACTCAGGGAAATACTTTACTTGTACTTTACGGTCTCTGAGAATTGCCATTACATAAACACAAATTACAAAAAGGTACACAGGGTAAAATCAGTATACCTCCTTCAGGTAGGAGCTTCTGTTCTCATGAAGAGGGCACGTATAACCTTCTCAGGCCACGGATCAGTTCAGTGACAGGGAAGCTGTCCAAATGCCTTTGCTTACAGTTTAACATGATTCAGCTATGCAGGCATGAACACATAAGCCACAGGTTACTGAAGACTGAACACAGTCTCCAGTCCTGCTCTTCTTCTTTTTTTTTTTTTTTTTTTTTTTTTTGGGGGGTGTGTGTTTTTGTTTGGGGGGGGTTAAAAAATTTAAAATCTTCAAATTAATTACTTGTTCTCCTTCAACCCCAGTGCGTTTTTTTTTTTTTTTTTTTTTTTTTTTTGTGTGTGTGTGTATGTGTTAGGGGTCAGTATAAAAGTTCCAACTCTCTAATTACATGACTGGTTCCTCTGACAGCCAGTGCATGCAAAAAGACAGTCTTACCATTCTAGAAATTCTAAGGGTCTTCTAAGAACATGGACAAACAGGGTCAAAAGATTATAACAAAACTTGCTCGTGACATTCCCACCACTCAAAAAGTTGCAAGGATTTCAAGGCCTTCCTGCCAGAAACTTGAAGTAGAGCCCCAATATATAGCTCTTATTACATCACAACAGGTAAAATATATCCCAGCCCCTGCAGAGCTGACAGTCTGGAGAGTGAAGCACGTGTACTAAGAGAGACATAGGATTCAGTATGATAAGCACTGTGCCATGGGGAGTACAGGAAATGGGGAGGCATGTACAAGCAATAGTCCTTCAATTCCAGAAGGCCTAGGAAGGCTTCCCTGGAAAGAAGTATATTGTCTAGATGGAATGAAAGGAACAGTAAGATGTTTGTGCAGAGGGATGAACAAAGCCACAGGTAAAGGGACTACATGTGTCATGGAAAAAGATTTTTATATTTGTTCTAAAAGACAGGCTGGTTTTGGATATTTGTTTGCTTGCTATTGTTGTTTGAATGTTTCCCTGTGTTGCAAGCCGGTGAAGACACTGTTGGAAAAACAGAATTCATTTCTTAAAGCTCCAGGGCTTTTCAGGACAATATGGCCTCTCCCTGACAGATGGGGAAATACTAGAAATGAGCATCATTCATATTAAAGGCTATATTCACGATTATTTTCAAAGTGCATGAAATTTTGTGATGCAGATTCATTTCAAAGAGCCAAATTTGTCAAATATAGCTAGTTCTCCTTCAGGCAGAGGCCCTCAAGTGAGAGATGTTCCCAATCCTGTACTGCCAGCAGGTGTGTACTGCTCAGGACACTTCTCTTTAATAGAGCTAAGACGTGCTTCTCAAAGTGACATCCTCATTCAGAAAAGGATTTTGAGCTCTTACTGGATAACAGACAAGTTGTCAAATGGAACATAGGGCTCAGGTCTGAGCATGTTACCAGGTTCCTTCTAGTCACCATGAAGTTAATAGTTTGGAAAAGACAAGAAGTGACTCTGATGAAAATCTTTAGCAGCAAACACATGTCACTGTTCCATCATGTGCTTTCCTGAATCATTTTTAATTGTTTCTTAAAGCTATGAACTTTGAAATTTTAATCAACATGCATAAATTTTAAACTTTAGACATACAAAGAGAGATAGAGGAAAATTCTCAATTATGATGTGATAACTATGAAATTGTTTTTAGACCATAGCAGATTAAATCAGTTAAAATTGTAAAAACATAAACAGGGTCAACAGTTCAGCAAATTTCATGCAGAGCTCCTGACTTGGAATGCCTCATAATTCCTCTGCTGTAGGGGAGAATTGGCCTGAGAGTCTGGAGTGGACCAGACCTTCAAGAATTTGTTCACTGATTTCAATTCTTAAGTTCAGAGAGGTGCAAATGCATAAAGCCAACTAGATGTTACAAATCTACATGGGCTGGTCAATAACTCTTTTGAAGAAAATGTGACCTGAGGCGGAGGAAACAGAGCTGGCCTAGGAATCTAGTGATCTGAGATTTAGGTTATTTAATATCCTGGGCAAGGTCATTTCTAAAATAAACAAAACTGGTGGTCCCAGGACTTGGTTGCACAGCAGAGTAATGGGGGATGCTTATAAAAATGCAGGTACCCTGGGGATGTAGCACAGTTGCTAGGGTGCTGCACAGCACGCACAGAATCCTGGTTCACATCCCAATACTGCACAATCCTGGTGTCCTGCCACACACCTATAACCTCAGCACATTCGGAGTGTGCTGAGGTTCAAAGTTCTTGGTCTTCCTCAGCTACAGAGCTGGAGGCCAGCATGGGTTAGAGACCCTATATCAAAGAAACAAAGAAACAAACAAAAACGCAGACACTTTGGCTTTACCTCAAATCTATGAAATCATTCTCATCATGGGGAAAAACTTGAATATCTACACTCTTATCAAGCTTCCAATTGACTTTGTGATGGTAATGCAGTATAGGTCTAATGGCCAATATTTGGAAATCTTTGAATTAAATAATCCAGAACTCATTTAAATTCTAAGTTTTTCTGATGTTGTAGGAAAATATGACCTTTAAAAATATATACTCAAGGGCTGGGAATGGTGGCACATGCCTTTAATCCAAGCACTCCATTCAGGAGGTAGAGGCTGGCGGATCTCTGCAAGATCATGGCCAGCCTGGTCTACATAGCAAGAGCCAAACCAGCTGGGACCATAGGGAGATCCTGTCTCAAAAAATAATAATGAAAATTAAAATGTATGCTCACATATAAGCTTATAAGGAATAGTTTTGGTTTTGGCTGAAAGTAACTGAGTTAATAAATCTACTCAACATTTTGAAGATGATACCTAAAGCTGACCTTGACCCTCAGAACTGGGGGATTAAGTGCCTCAGGGTGTCAGGCTGTCTCTTCTTTCCTTGATGCAGCTCTCAGGTTTGCATCTGAGAAAAAAGTCTTGAGCTAATGCTTTTTAGATGCACCAATTACCCTGCAAAGAGTGTATCCATACTTGGCTAATTAAGGTGATATTTGCCCATTGAATAAGAAATGACATTATACACCTTGCTTCACTGGCACAGGACCTTAGTCAGACCTTCACTGAGGCATTTCAAGTCACAGGCCTCAGAAGCCTTGATCTTCTATAGTGAAAAATCCCAAAGGAGATAAGATGAACCCATAAAGTAATAAGATATCTCTCGTGAAACAAGTAAACTTCCAGCTTGAATTACGTCTTCCTAAATCATCAATATTGAAAGTAAAAATTATGCAAAAAAATTATCTAAGTTCTCAAACTTGGGTGGAAAATGAGACAAAGAGTTCAAGTAATTTGAATACTGAACAAAAAACACAGTACAATTAATTAGTGGCCGCATGTAAATGCGGAGACCTACAAACAAATCATCTTACTGTTATCCAGCTTGTTCATCTTCCTGTAGACTTGAAAATGACAATTCTTTTGTTGTACATATGCTTGAATTTCTAAATATATTACTGGTTATGAGCATATGCCATTACATTTTACTTATTCACTCAGCTTATCTTGCACAATCTAAAATAATTAATATAAGGTCAGGTGCTGTTGTCAATGAAATGCAAAACAAGGCTCAGAACACTATACACCACAGGGCAGTAGTCTGCTGCACCAAAGAAAGTGAGTGCTTCAGCCAGTATAGAATACTTGGGGGTCATTCACCATGTTGGTATGCCCTCGCCCAGAGCTTGCCAGACCCAGGAACTTCATTTGGAATTAGAGCAGAGCGCAGTCCTTGATTTTAGAGTCCCCCAAACCCAAGGCCTCCTTGTTTTCCTGTTAGAGGTTAATTAAAGACTAACTGCAGGGGGGAAAACACATTATTAGTAAAATATTTGGAAAAGTGTTGTTCTAAATTTAACTAAATTATTTTTCCATTG
Source organism: Nannospalax galili (assembly GCF_000622305.1). Lineage (NCBI taxonomy): Eukaryota > Metazoa > Chordata > Mammalia > Rodentia > Spalacidae > Nannospalax > Nannospalax galili. The sequence continues at coordinate 205,920 of NW_008360302.1, forward strand.
TTTTGAGAAACAAATCATAAATTATGAAAAAATGATTTTCAGTATATATATTAAAACCTGTGTTTAACTTAATAATCCCAACTTTTTTTGATACAGAGTCTCTAGCACAGATACACCCCAAACTCCCTATAAAGTGGCAGATGATCTTGAACTTGTGATCATCTTACCTCCTCTGGAGTGCTGTGATTACAGGAGTGCATTACCTCAGTTTATGGAGGTCTAAGATCAAACCCAGGGCTTCATGCATGCTAGGCAAGTGTTCTAACAATTCAGTCATCCCAGCCCAATAAACCCTGAGTTTATGAAGGGAGGAATATATAGTCTATTCTAAAAGTATGATGAGTGAGGGAACAATTCAGTCATCCCAGCCCAATAAACCCTGAGTTTATGAAGGGAGGAATATATAGTCTACTCTAAAAGTATGATGAGTGAGGGATGTTGAAAATATTTACAAATAACATACCACAGGATCTAAAGGCCATCTCCAGAAATAGTAACAAAATGGTTCTGAGCCATGGCAGTACACTGCAATTAAACTCCACATTGTGATTATTTCAAAAGAAAATGCAATGTTTTTGATATAGCTATTTTTATTTATGTGTGTATGTATATACAGATGTGGGGATACCAGAAGAGGGTGTCCAATCCACTAGATCTGGAGATACCAGTAGCTGTATTCTGCCCAGCTTGGATATCAAACTCTGATACTCTACAAAAGCATCAAGTGCTCTTAACCACTGAGTCATCTCTCCAACCCCAAGAAAATGAATGTAATACTGTGGAAAGCACATGGAATTTACTCTGCATTTGGCCTGAAGTAGTGGTCCATTTTTTACTAATTGGTTAATTTTTTTTTTTTGAAACAGGGTTTCAGTGTGTAATGCTGGTTGGCCTGGAAATCACTACGTAGACCAGGTTAGACTTGAACTAACAAAGATCTGCCTCCCTCTGCCTCTCAAGTGTAGGCATTAGATGTGTGCATAAATCACCACCATGTGTGGCTGATTGAATTATTTTGTGAAAAATTACTTAATCTCTTTGAGGTTGACCTATTTTAGTTAATTAACATACATAAAGAACATTTATAAGCTAACATGTACTGCACACAATTAGTGCTGTTAAAAATTGAAGGTAATAATATATATGGGAATCTATAAACAAGAGAATGCTTTATGAAATATAATCAATTTACTGTTGTTATATTAGATGCATAGAGCTCATGTTCTACCCCCATCCAGTAGTACATGATCTAGAATACAAGACTTCAGATAATAATTCTTTGTGAGTTTTAAGTATTTAGAGTATAAATTTCAAACACATTTTAGGAAGTTCTGTAGTATGCTGATGAATGGTTGAATAAATATGGAGTTCACACACTAAAATGAATGATCCTTCTATCTTCAAACACCAAAGGGTGCTGACATATGTGTCCATTGGAAGAATGAGGTTTACACCCTGGCAATGTCTCTGCAGTTCACTGTGCGGTGTGTGGCGTCAGCCTACCTTGGTAGCTGTCCCAATTTACATGAGTGTTTCAGGAATCACCATGTGCGGCTCTCCTCTCTCTTGTGCTGATGTAGTTTCTTTCAAATGAAGATCTTTTTTCTGTGTATGTGGTGTTTGTGTGGGTTCATTCAGGGGTGTGCAGTTGTGGGTAAGGATCTACATGAACATGTCTGCATGTGCATAGAAGACAGGTTGATGTTCAGTGTCTCTCTACCTTAGCTTATGAGGTAGTGTTGTTTTTTTTTTTTTTTTTCCCACTGAAACTGGAGCACGCATATTAAGCTGGACTAGTTGACAGATGAGCCTACAGATCCTTGTCTGAGTTACAAATGCTTGCTACCCTGTCCTTTTTTTCTTCTTATGGAGGTACTGAGGATTTGAACTTAGGTTTTCATGTTCACATGACAGGCACTGTACTGACTGAGCCATCTCCTCAACCCCTGAAGATGTGCTGTTGCCATCTATTGACCAGAGGTTCTTGTATACATCCCGCAGTCCACCTCACAATCCAGTGAAAGAAAGCAGCATCTGCCCTAAAGTGTTAGCTGTGCTGACACGCAGAGACCCTGCTCTAAATTGAACGTTACTGTGTTCATCTTTGGGTCACTACAATAAAGTACCAGCAACCTCTAGAATTAAGACAGGCTCCAGTGGGAAATTCTTTCAAGTGGACCACCCAAACCCAGAGCTAAGCACCCGCTCTGCAATCCCTTCACTACCCAGCATTGGAAATGTCAGCTTCCTACCATGGCCTCTGCCTGATTATTAGCAAAACAAACATTGGGGATTAAACCAATTAATTTCTAATGACGGGCTTCCATGTCATGGTATCTATGCTGGATACCTTGAGTTGTCATCTTGACACACCTAGGTAGAGAAAGCTTAAATTGGGGAATTTCCTGTATTTGATTCATATGTGGGCATGTCTGTGAGGCATTTTCTTGATTGATGAGTGATATGGGAGGGCACATCTCAGGGCAGGTAGTTCTCAGTTGTATAAGAAGGCAGGCTGAACAAGGGCCAGAAGAGGAAGCCAGGAATTAGCTTTTCTCCATGGTCTATGCTTCAGTTCCTGCCTCCAGGTTCCTGCCCTGAGTTCCTGTTCTGACTTCCCACAATGATAGACTATGCTTTGGAAGAGTAAGATGAAATAAACCCCTTTCACTCCAAGTTGGTTTTGGTCAGTATTTTGTCACAGCAATAGAGAAGCAAACTATAACCATATTTATGAATGGGCTTCTGTGAAGTTAACTTCAATACCAACTTTCTTTGATGTTGCTGCCTCAGGTCAATATAGGCAAGTCAGCATTCCAAGTGCTTCATAGGGGCTAACTCATTCAACCCAAGAAGTGTCATTAGAAAGGCTTTATTATTATAGAGAATTTGCAATCCAACAATGGAACTGAAACACAGAAGTTATCTGACCTGTACCTGCCAGGCATTCCCAAGTCAGCATAAGTGGGTGACACAGACATGTCCTCTCAGAACACTGAGAAGCCAGAAAGGGAGGAAGATGATCGCCAGAACGATAACACTCCACCCTCATTTACTCCAGAGCAGCAATGTACCTTTCTTCATGTCTCTTTCCCACAGCTCTGAGGGGTGTGTGTGTGTGTGTGTGTGTGTGTGTGTGTGTGTGTGTTGAATGAAATTGATTGAAGTGTATTTTTGTGAAAACTGCTACATATATAATTTCTCTATATTTTTGAGATTTTATAATTTGAATCTTTCTTTTTTAATGTGTATACTTTATTGAGATTTTGTATATTTCATATAATAGACCTTAATCAAATTTAGATTCCCCTCTCCCATCCTCACCCCTAAAGCGCCCCACCAGATTTCATGCATTTTGTCATAAATGTTAGTGCCCAGATGTCCCTAGGTGCAGGTATGATTATCTAAAATGAAAACAAAAATCAACAATGACAACAATAATAAATGCCAAGGAAATCAATGACAGTAACTAGATGCTATTATGTTCACATTGGTAACAATTGCCTTGGCTTTATAAGGAGGTTTCCTTGCAAAAAGGGCAAATCACATAAACAATTTAAGAATAGCCCAATGAAACTCTTGTCTCTGAAACTAAAGTATAGCATCCTGCAACACAGATTTGCTACAATGTTCTTTTTTTTTCTTTTTTTGGTCTTTTTTGGAGACAGGGTCTCCCTGTATCCCCCAGCTGTCCTGGTACTCACTATGTAGACCAGGCTGGCCTTGAACTCACAGAGATCTGCCTCCCTCTGCCTCCCAAGTGCTGGCCTGCCTATGCCTCCCAAGTGCTGGGATTAAAGGCGTGTGCCACCATGCCTGGCAACTACAATGGTCTTTTAAATATCAAGTTCCCTCAGTGCATTTAAAATTGATTCAATTTACAAAAATTCAATGTACATTTGATTCTTCTGGATCTCTTCTTTGGCCTACAATGAAATATACCTGCAAGAACTAATTTATTCTTGCAATATCCCAATTTCTCCAAAAAGCATTATTTTCCACATGTTTGAGATAAACAGAGAATGATAGTACAGCATCTTTTGTGGGCAGGAAAGTCAGTGAATATTATGTGATGAGAATGATTCGCAGTAATGATGATGATCTCAGTGAAGACAATGGAACCATGAATTGTCCATTGTCCTAGAATTAAAGGCAATAACTTCACATTTGCAGAATAGAGCTCTTTTTATTATAACCAGCTACCATCATGGCAACTGAGTTTTATAAATGGCGTATTCCTTTCCAATTTCCATCACATAATATTGAGACCCCACCACTAATGAGAAATGATCATATTAATGCATTCAAAAATTAAGTATTGTAATTCTACTGCAGCTGTCTTTGTTGGTTATTTGCTCAGTGCTGTTTTTTTCCTTGCCACAAAACATGTTGACAGGACCTGCCTTCATTGCAGGGGCTGACAGAGGAAGCTATTTACTTCCCCAAATTTTCTTGTATCCAGACCATTGATAAAAGCCTTAGCATGTCAAGAACAGTTGACTAAAGGTCTAGAAAAGAAATTCTCCCCTATTTCTATTTGATGCAGCCATGCAAAGGAAAGAAGCCTGAGGCAACAGCACATAGCAAACATAGTAGGATGCATCCAATAATGAAAACCACCATGTTGAGAAATCAGAGCAGACAGAAACACCGAGCTAGGTGAACTAACACTTAGTAAAAGGGAAAGAAAGAGGTGAAAGGATGGAAGTGTGCTTTAACAGCCAGTCAGTGTTATTCTAAATGGCTAATAGTAAATTCTTGTTGTGATGCAGTATCTCTCTCTCTCTCTCTCTCTCTCTCTCTCTCTCTCTCTCTCTGTCACTCTCTTGCTCTCTTGCTCTCACTCTCTCTCACCCCTGGATATTACTACAGAGGAATATATAGTACAGAGTATATATAAGTACATGAGGAAGATAAGTGAATTATTAGATCAAAATAGCAGAAAATGATACACTGAATCAATTTATCACTCCAAATATTACCAGTTCCTTTTATTGGTAAATGAAGAAATAGAAGGAAGAAATCAAGAGTAAACTGAAGTAAGTATGTGTAGATACTTAGTGTTCTGTCAGAGAGCTCATATGTTAAACAAGCAGAATGAGAAAATATGCCTTAAGTTTTGGCAAAATTTGTCATCTTTGGCCATGTAAAACCCAGTATGTCATCCTCACAAACTCAGACAATCAGTAACAGGAAACTGTGACTTCTAGCATTGTCATAAATATTAAAGGCATTAACGTTCATGGAACAATCTACAATCTGCAGATTTTCATAAAAAATATTTAACTAGTATAGCAGAATACAAAGATAATCAAATTTAAAACAAAACTAAAGTAATTTTACTTTTAAAAGATTTGCATTAAAGTTATTCTGTAATGTATTATGCAGTGTTCTCTAGTGTAACAGAGCTGATAGAATATTATTGTATTATAATATAAAACAGAATTTACTAGAATGGCTTATATGATATGGTCTTGGATGTCAAAAACTCTCTGCAGTCTAGGGAGACTGAGAAATCAGTAGCTGCTTAGTTCAAGCAACTTGATGTCTCAGTATTCCAAATTTGGTATTGAATGACTGGGAGATTTCTCGAGAGTCACTGGTCCTCAGTTCTTACAGAGGATACCTAAGGTCAATGATGGATAAGAACAGCGACGGCAACCACCACAACAGCAGAAACAGAGATAGACACACTCACCAACAGATACAAAGGCAGACAAGCAAGCAGTTTGGCTGTTTCCTCACCTGTATATCTAGGCTACCCAGTCAGTGGTGACACCTCTCTGATGAAGGGTCTTCTTCCCTCAGTCAATCCTTTCTGGAAATGGTCTCACAGATCACACAGAGGTGTATCTCTGTTAGTTTATAATGAAGATTAACTTTCATAAATACATTCTGATGCAGATAGTAAACTGTTTCCCAACTTTTGCAGTGGCTAAGTTTTGAAAACATTTTTTTTTTCCTTCTTAAGGGGGAATTTCTACCAATTGCTAATGATAAGGACTCTATTGGGTGGGTAAGACATCTTTTCTAACACTCAGAGACAGGATAGGAGAAACAATGAGAGTTAGACTGTGGATGTCATGTGTATGTGGTGTACTGAAAGAGGAAAAGTGGTGAGCCTTGGGGATATCGGAGAGGGAGATGAACAATTGTGAATTCTAGAGCTATGTTTTCAAAAACATAGTTTGGAGCAGGTACTAGGACTACTGGTACATGGTGGATATAGATATCACCAGTTGACTTTTTGGGATGCCTAGGATCGCAGGCTACTTTCCAACCAACAGTTCTTTATGTGAGAAGTTCTTTGTGTGAAAAGGGGACCCAGTGCCCTCATTAGATGCTGTACAAAGGGAGAAATGCCTGGAATCTAACAAGTAGTCACTATTTTCTGGAAATACTAGACACTGTCTCCATTGCTACATGGGAAGGTAATAAGGTGACAGGGAATCCTACCCACTTAAAAATTGTTATAAAATGCAAACCAACTCTGAATAGAAGGAATTTAATGGAATGTAACAAGCTGTGTTGATAGAGGGTGTACATCCCCATCCCATTGTAAACTCTACTTTAAAGATAAAGAACTGTCAGTGAGGATGAAAAGGACTAAAAATAAGAAGCATCCTAATGATCTCTTCATTTTCTGAAACTGCATTGCAATGAAAACATCAAGTAATCAGTACTGAACCAGTCTTTGTTTTTTATTTGCATTTTCTCTGCTTCTAACACTATGGGTTTTTAAAATAGTAATCTCGTTACTTTTTATTATGACTTTATGTGTTTGTAGTATTGCTCACATACTTTAACAACAAATGCATGCTTTCTTTTATATTTTTAACTGATTTTTTTGTACATTTCATATTTAGAGCCCCTCCCTTGTCTGTACTCCCACAAACCACCCCAAGGATTTCATGCATTTTGTCATATATGTTATGGCCTATCAAGTCAAATTTGGATTTAAAATGCTCTCAGTGGGGGGAAACTCATGTGTAGTACTGTAAACGTAGATAATATACATGGCTCAAGAGGTCATAGATCCTAGAGAAAAACCTATATCTCTCATATCCCTAGACAAATGTAATTTCTTACTGTATGCTAAACATGTATCCATATATTTACAGAAAAACATACCTCTCATCACTCATCAAAAAAAACTTCTTGTTGCAACAGATGGAGACCATTAAAGTGTTCGACAACTGGCAAACTCAGAAAATAAGTATCTCTGAGATGTCCTGCCCTAAGTTTCATTTACAATGAAACCTCTATACCTAAGGCTCAGGGAACATAGCAGAACATGGATAGAGAGTATATTAACACATCTCTCACATCTCATGAGCAAAGCTTCCTCATGAAACAAGGGATGATTAATACAGAAAGTCACACTAGCCAAAACGTAGAGAATAAGAGACACCAGAGTGCTTGTCCCTGAAAAACACTCCTACATTAACCTCTGCCACCAGGGCTCGGGACCATTGTGGAAGAGAGGGCTGAAAGATTGTAAGAGCCAGGGGTGGTGAATGACCACAAGGAAACAGTTTTCCAGGCCTCTGGGAACTTGCTCATATGAACTTACACCAATGATGACAGGATACGCAAGATCCATGCAAACTCAAACCAGATAAAAACACAGAACTGGAGAAATGGATAAAAAGCCCCAAACTGAGCTTAGGAACTATTGATAATTGATCACTACTGATTGAAGGGCAGTGATCTTTTTTAAGTGAGTGATGCTAGATAGGCTGACCAGGCTCCAGTATATAAACTCACACCGAAGGACATATGGGTACCCAAACAACTCTCGGTTTTTGTTTCTACCTCATCACCAAAACCTTCCCTGGCTCCAACATGAGTCTACAGCCTCCTATAACTGACCTCTTTGTTTCTAAACTGTCCTCCTTTTAAATAACTTTCACAACTGAAACCATATTAGTATTTCACATTTCCATCTATAGTCATGCATCTTCTTTCCAAAATATTTTAATACTTTATTACCACCAAAATGAAGTTAAAACTACTTACAATCTTATTTCTTTATTCTGTCATCTCATTATACTCCTTAGTCTTCCACTTTGTTTCTTAAAGTTACTGGTAAATTAAAGTCTTAAATGCTTTTGCTTAGACCTTTCTTGCTGCCTGGAATTGTCTTGTCACCCATCACGTCTATTAAAATCTTAACTTTCTTTCTTGAACCATTGGATTGCTAACTTCTCCTTTAGGATGGCCTCTGGCATATTTTATTCATTACTTTGTCCATAACTACAAACCATTTTTATAGTTTGAATATAGTGTTCCCCCAAGTAGTTTCTGTGATGAAGCCTTGGTCACCAGGTGGCAGTGAAATTGGTTAGATAATTAGGGTGCTAACTTCATCACTAATTAATCCATTGATGAAATGATAGGTAAATGGGCAACTAGGAGGTAGGGCATATGTGGAGGAAGTGGGTTGCTGGTGATGTGTCTTTGAAGTTCATCTGGTCCCTCAACTTTTCCTCTGGGTCTTTTGCTTGCTGGCTATTTGTTCCAATACATCCCTCCTCCTCCATGATATCCAGTCTCAGCTCAGGCTTAAACTGATGGAACTACAAAATCCTGAACTGAAACTCTTCAAACTGTAAGCCAAATAAACTTTCTTTCAACTGAATTACTCAGGTATTTTTGACATGGTGACAGAACGTCAACACAATCATAAGCCCAGATCACAAACTCCTTGAGACAAATGGTAGATGCTCAAAACTACTTACTATAAAAAAAGAACTTTGTGAATTATCCTAATTTCTAAATTACACATTGCTTAGAGCCAAAAACTGTAATTTTTTTTCTACAATTGCATCCTTCCTCTTCCTCGATATTCCTGGTATATAACCTGTTCATGGTAAAAACGCAGTAAATGTTCAAGGAATGTTAGTCTGTGTCTCTATTCTCTCTCCTAACATTTATCACAGAGCTTTCCATATGGCAGATGTTCAGTAACCACTTGTTCCAACTAACTGACTCATTGTCATCCAAACAACTAAAACAGTACTTCTAAAAAGGGGAAAAAAAAAAAAAAAAAGGAACGCAAAAGTCATACTGAATGACTTAGTGATTCAGGTGGGATAGAAGCAATGTAAAAAATGGCTCTTTGCAATCCAGCCAGGTCCTTCTATAGGTGTAATAACTGTCAGGAAGAATCATTCTCTGGATCTGTCCAGACAGAGCTATATACCCACCACATACTGGTATCATTCATTCTGCAAAGATCTGGCTCTGATGATTTGTATATAGAACAGGATGAAAACTCTTTATTAAAAATTCTCTGACTGTCACAGATGATTTTAAAGAAAGCATCTCTTCTTTACAAGACCGTGAGTATTAACCCCAGGTACATACAATCTTTTTAGAAATTAAATTATTGTGTTGAACCTTTTCAACCACTTCTCCAGCTTTTTGAAACATACTTTTCTCATGGCTAGCATTTCTTGTATTAAACTGATTATTTCCCATCCTCACCTGGACCACTGATTAATTAAGAAACTCCTGGCTGGAGAGATGACTCAGCAGTTAAGAACACTGGTTGTTCTTGCAGAACACCCGGGTTCGAATTCCAGCTCCCACATGGCAGCTAACAACTGTCTGTAACTCCAGTCCCAGAGGATCAGACAGCCTCTTCTGTCCTCCGTGGGCATTGCCTGACATGGGTGAACTTACCTACATGCAGGCAATACACACATACACATAAAATAAAAATAATAATTTAAAAAATTAAAAAAAAAAATCCTATGTCTTTCAGCCTTTAGGGACTACACAAGTTCTATGTCAATTCTTTAACTGTAATAGTTGCAACAAAAAAACCCCAAAAAGTTGAAGTCTGCTGGATGCAAGCCATGAGGCTCGTGATTTGGATGGGAACACATTCATCCTATTTCCTCCTTCCTGTGCTACTTTACTCTCTCTGGGCAGAGAGGATTTGTCCATAAATTCTGCTGAGCTGACAAGAGCAAATTTCAGGATCCCATTTCACCTTCAAGAAAATGCTTGAAAATGGAAGTTGCTTAATATCTTTGTGCTGTAAAGCTTCAAATAGCCATCTGCATGCTTATATGTGGGCAGTTTGCTCTTTAGTTTTCATCTTAATTGGCACTTCATGGAACAATCAATACTACTAAAAGAGTGACTTGCTAGCCATGTGGAAACTTGATTTTATAGCACATTTCCCACTGGAGCTCAGATTTGATGGTGATTGTGGTTAGGTTTCATTGTTATTATTAACTCTTCAAGAGTCTGGATAATGCATCCAGACATAATGTAAAGTAAACATTGTAATTATGTTACATATGGGCATGTATGCCCATATTGAAAGCTGTTTTAAACTAATTATTCTGTAACTAATTGATCTTGGCATGAAAATTAAAGAAATAGGACAGACCCCACAGGTGCCGATTTGGAAATAGATGTTCTTAGCCATGCTGTTAATATATTACATAATCACTGCTGAGAGAAAACAAAAAGTCAAAGACATTGATTTATTTTCCTAAAATATATTTTTGTTCCCAGTCTTTGCACCTGAAGGATAATCCCATAGTTTTTATAGGTCTATCTAATGCCAAGTCTTTAATAATTACTAGTTTATCGAATGAACACATTGTTCCCTTATAAGATGAACCGTGTATAAGCATGTAGTATAAGATGTAGAAGACAGAGGATTTATGAAGGAATGTCATGAAAATAAGATTGTGAAAATAATTAAGGTTAAAAGCGAGGTGTAAGCAATGGGCAATGACTGAAGACCTGGACTGTACTTCTTAAGTACGCCTGACACTAGTTATCAGAAACTTGCACTATGCAATTCAGTACATGCCAAAACTAGGCTGACACATCTGCTCACTGTAAGGCATTTTCATGAATATATGTCATTATATTTTGTTCTTATTCATCTCTCTTTCCCCTGCCCTTCTGCATTCCTCTGGCCCCCTTCTGATGGTCTTCCTCCTCTTCTCAGATAGCCTCTTCTTTTGTGTCACGTACATTACTCTTTTGAAGTCCCTTCCTCCCTCTCTTCCTCCTCTATTACTGCCCCATTGTACTTTCAAAACCTGTCTGCTTATACACAGTTACAACATAGACACAGATACAGACAGAGAGACAGAGAGACAGACAGACAGACACACACACACACTCAGACACTCACTGACACAGACACACACAAATAAAACACAGATGCACAGATACAGATAAAGACATAGACATACAGACACAGACACAGAGACATACACACTTTAATCCAAAGCTCACAAATGACAGAAAACATGCAAAATTTCTTTCTCAGTCTGGTTCATTTAATTTAATTTAATGATTTTCAGTTCCATCCATTCTCCTGGAAATACCATGATTTTATTTTCTTTTACTGCTGAATAAAATGTCATTGTGAATAAAAATTTGTATCAATTTTTCATTATCCATTCATCCATTGATGGAAATCAAGATTGGTTGTATTTCTAAGTTATTGTGAGTAGTGTTGTTTAGCAATAAATATCAATGTGAAACATCTATGTGGTATTTTAAGCTGTAGTATTAGTCCTTCAGGGATTTATCCCAGGAGTGGTATAGCTTGGTAATACTGTAGCTCTAGTTTTAGTTTTTGGAGGACTGTACTCTGGCTTCCATAGAGGCTGTACCTGCTCACATTTGCAATAGAAGTATACAGGGTTCCTCTTTCCCCCCACCTTTACCAATATTAATTGTCATTTTTCTCCTGACAACAGCCATTCTGACTAGGTTAAAATGGAATTATAAAATAGTTCTAATTTGCAGGGTGTGGGAGAGCACACCTTTAATCCCAGCCTGGTCTACATAGCAAGTTCCAGGCTAGCTGGGACTACAGGGAGACTCTGTCTCAAAACAAAACAAAAGAAAACAAACAAAAAAACCCAAAACAACAAACAAAAAAAAAAGGCCAAAATTTTCAATTTGAATTTCTTTGATAGCTAAAGATGGTGAGTGCTTTTTAAATTTCATTTAGCCACTGAAACTTCTACCTTTGAGAACTGCTTAATCAGTTCGTTATCCCATTTATTGGTAGGATGATGTATTTTCTTGGTATTTACTTTTTATTTTATATTTATTTATTACTCACTATGTAGACCAGGCTGGCCTTGAATTCACAGAGACCTGCCTGCCTCTGCCTCCCAAGTGCTTCGACTAAAGGTGTGTGCCACCAAGGCTGGCTGTTGGTATTCACTTTTTAAAGTATTTATATAGACAAGCTAGTAATCCCCTGTCTGAAATACAGTTGGAAAATAAGTTTCCATTCCAAGGCTGTCTCTTCACTCTGGTGATTGTTGGCTGTACAACAAAATCCCATATTTCTATCTTTGACATTATTTCCAATGTGATTGAAATTGTTTTCAGGCAGTCCTTCCCTATATCCTGAACTTTTCTTCCTATGTTTTCTTTAGAGGCGTCAAGGTTTCAGGGATTAAAGGAAGCTCTTTTATCTAGTTCAAATTTACTATGGTACAAATAGAGTACAGATTAGTTTCTTTCTTCTATATGTGGAAATCTAATTTTCTATGAAAATCAATTGTGGAATGGGCTGACTTTTTTGAGACAGGGTCTCCCTGTAGCCCCAGCTGGCCTGGGACTCTCTATGTAAACCAGGCTGGCCTCAATCTAACAGAGCTGTACCTGTCTCTGCCTCTCAAGTGCTGGTATTAAAGGTATATGCCACAGTACCCAGGGAGGCTGATTTTTTAACCATGTATGTTTTTGACATGTTAAAAATTGGGTTGCTAGAGCTTTGTGGTTCTGTTTCTGGTTGCTCTATTCCTTCCACTGCTTTCTGTGTCTGGTTTAAGTCAGTAGCGTGCTGTTTTTGGCACTATAGCTCTATATCATAGTTTGAGATAAGATAATAAATTACTTCCAGCTTTGCTCTTTCAGTACTATTTTTCCAGATCTGCAAAAACAAAAGTAATTGGGAATTGGATGCAGACTGCATTGAATCTGTAGATCACTGTCAATAAATTAGTCATTTTTACAAACATTATTTTTGCTAATTCATGGCCCTGGAAGGGTTTTAAATCTATTGGACTCCAATTTGTAGAAAATTTCCTGAGTGATCAGAGCTCCTTTCAGAAAGATTTTTCTATGTCTGTATGGTGAAGCTTAGTCTCTTCTTTCTCTTCTACGGGTTTCAGAGTTTCAGGTCTTACATAAATGTCCTTATTCCATTTGAAGTTGATTCCCTTGAAGGATAAGAGATGAGGATCGTACTCCATTCTTCTACATGTACATGTCTAGTTATCCCAGGACCATTTGTTGAAGATGCTATATTTTCACCAGTGTGCCTTTTTTTGCATAACTGTGGATTCTTATGTGTATAAAATTGCATTGCCTTATATCTGGGCACTCAATTCTATTCCATCGGTCTATGTGTCTGTTTTGTGCCAGTATCATGGTGTTTTGTTACTATGGTATAACTGTGGTAAAACTTGAAATTAAGCATAGCGACACTTCCAGCACTATTTTCTCCACTCATGGATGTTTTGGCAGTCTGTGATCTTTCATACTTCCACATGAATTTTAAGGTTGATTTATCTATTTCTGTAAAGAATTGTACTGATTTTGATTGTGACTACATTGATTTCATAAATTGATAAGATGGCCATTTTTCACAATATTAATTCTTCTAGTACATGAGTCTTTCCATCTTGTAGTATCTTCCAAAATTTCTCTTTGGCGATTAAAGATGCCA
>NW_008360302.1:219693-238285 GCF_000622305.1 Nannospalax galili
TATATATATATGTGTGTGTGTGTGTGTGTGTGTGTGTGTGTGTGTGTGTGTGTGTGTGTCTATCACACTGATGCATCTTTTTATTTAAGGAAAAACAATGAAATAACTTACTAAATAGCCATTTCCACTACCTTTTCTAACTGGGCTTTTTTAATCTCTGTGGAAAATTTTTCCCAACTGGAGCCAGGATTTAGATTTTTGACTGATGCCTATATTAGCTCTGGATAAAACTACAATGTATAACCCACTTCTCTAGTTGCTGAAGAGACTGACAGGGAAAAAAATAGATAAGTAAATCCTAGCTGGGCCTCCCACAGAATCAGAGGTGGTCCTCCCTTCATAACAGTGTTAAGTGGATCTGACACACACAGACTCAACAATCCTGACCAAAGCAAGACAGAATGATGTCCAAACTCCTCTACTATGGTGAAGTAAAGAAGGAGGGGGAGAAGAGGTGAGGAAGGGGAGGAAAAGGAGGAGGAGGAGGAGGAGGAGAGGAAGTAGAAGAAGACAGAAAGGATCTGAGTTCCTGATGACATTTGGGTTCCAAATATTCAGAGTCCTCCTTTGTTGAAATACGCATGTAGCACAATGATTTTTCCTTCAAAAAGATTTCCAAGTCTTAACCTGCAGTACCTGTAGATTTGACCTTATTTAGGAATATAAAATTATTTTCAGACGTTGTTATTGTCTAAGGATTCTGAGAGGAGATAGATCATCCTAAACTCAGTATAGGCCACAAACACACTATTTGCTGTCCTTAGAGGAAAAAGAGGAAGATATGAAATACCCAGAGCAAAAAGCCATTGGAAGACTTGGACAAGGCCATGTGAAAGTAGAGGCTGAACCTTATATCAGCTGTCTCCAAGAAGCAACATTAGTTGGCTTCAGCCACAAGAGCACAGGAGACAGATGAGTCAATTCCTGTTCATTGCCTCTCATGGGACGCAAGCTTGCAGACTGTCATTTCAGACTCTGACTCCAAATTTGGAAAAGGATACATTTCTGTTGATTTAAGTTACCTAGTTTGTGGCAATTTGTTTTGACTACTTTAGGAAACAATATAATGAAAGCTATTTTTCTAAGTGGAAATTAAGAGTTTATACTGGAGAGGTGGCTCAGCAGCTAAGAGCATTGGCTGCTCTTACAGAGGACCTGTGTTCAGTTCCCAGCACTTACATGGCATCTAACAACCATCTGTAGCTCCAGTTCCAGGGGGATCTGATGCCCTTATCTGACCTCTGTGAGCACTGCAAGACATTAGAACATAAATGCAATATACTCATAGTAAAAATATTTTAAAAGAGAGTTTATTTCTACTTAAGCTTCTTTGTAACCTCAAGGTATTTGCAAAAACAGTACATGTGATGCTGATGTGGGTGTCTTCCTTTATTCCTCCTCATTTTTTGAAATAAGGTCTATCACTGAACCTGAAGCTTACTTGCTGGCTAGATTGGCTGGCCAGCAAGCCCCAGAGATCCTCCTGTCTCTGCCTCCCAGCACTGACTACTTCATGTGTGCAAGTCAACTTGACTGGCTTTTGGGGGGTGTTCTCCAGAAAAAACTCAGGTCTTCATGATTGTGAAGCAGGCATTTTACAGCCATCTCCTCAGGCCCACATTATGGCATTCTTGACACACAGAAGCTCTATCAAACTGTAGTGTTCCCAGATTAAAGCCCCCAAACAGGCCTTCTCCTCAGTCACATTAAACATCCAAGCACCTTCTACCAGACCAGAAGTTATTGGTAATCTGGTGCCAGGAAGCCCCCAACATCTCTTCTCATGTTTCTCCCTGCAGTACTCAGGCAAGTTTCCCAAGTGTCTACATAGATCCCTCTATGGAAAACAGCAAAGTGACCCACCCCCCTGGAGCAGAGCAGCTGATGCTCCTTGCCCTGGCCTATGGTTCTTTTTGTTCATAATATATAAAATCTAAGATATAATACATAAATAATATATAAAATATAATATATAAAATCTAAGATACTCATAATTTAGGTTTTTTGTATGATAGTTATTATCTTCCTTTTCTGATACTAGACTATAAACTCTGTGACTACAGGAAACTGTGTTTGGCAACTTGATCTATCTCAAGGACTTAGAACAGTATTTGATCACTAGAAGAAGTCAGTATATAAATTTTACAGTAAAATTATTAATTTTTTATCCCAACATCATTAGATTTAAAATTATGAATAAGTATTCCCTGCTCCTAAAGTTTTGGTCTCTGTTTTCCCATGAGTTATTCTTCGAAATACTTCACATATGTTGTGAAGTTATTATGTCTGTATGACAAATCAAAATAACTCAATTTCCCCTTTATGATCAGTTAAGAAATCACTTACTAATTCTAGTAAAGTTTTCTGTCATTTTCCTTTTCTGTTTCATTTATCATCTCTGCTTGTACATGTACATGCCACAGCATGGGTGTGGGTTTACATGCCACAGCTTGTGTGGGTTGGTTCACTCTTTCAACCATGTGGGATCCAGAGATTGAACTCAGGTTATCAGTCTGGATGGCAAGCACTTACATTGACTTAGTCATGATGTCTACCCTCATTTTTCTCTTTCTACTCTACGAGTGATACTGTTTTGCAAGCTCCCATAGCCTTGCGAAGTCACATCAAACTGAAAACATACAGGCCAAAAATTTGACATTTGAAAATGATTCATTAGATTCAGCATAATGAATTTTATTAGTTCTTGTTTCTTTTATCTCAAACATTCGAAACAAGATATACAGCAGTAATAGTCACTGCCTAGATGCTTTATTTTGAACATTCATTTGCCAGGATAAATCAATACTGTCCCTGATTGAAGGGTATTCTGAATCAGTCCATGTGTCTAGAATCCATTTATTATTGGAGTTTGGAAATGTACCTCCAACAGCAATCCACACTAAAAGCTGACATTTTACATAATGTCAACGTGTCTGACAATGTTCCCTCATGCCTTGATATGAATGTGAGCATCAATCCTGAGGACTGGTTAGCACTGTCTAGCCAGATACATCACAACAGGAATTGTGCTCTGCCACATGGCATTCATTTCTATTTGTGGAAGTGTGTGTACTTTATGTTGTGTTGCTTCAACGTAGATGAGTTCAAAAGGGTCCTGAGAAAAGTAATGGAACTTATAAGAGATGGGAAATAGAAGGAAACCTCAAAAGATGAGGATATTGGTAAAATAAGAACATGTGCCAAAGAAAATAGAAATAGTAGCCCAACAATTGCATCTAACAGAAAAATACCTGCTCATAATATTCTGATGCGTTTTTCTTAGTTCCACGTGATGCCTGTGTTGACAGAGCTTTCCTAATGCATGCTCCAGGTGACCTTGCCATACTTCCTTTCCCTGGTCACATTGGGCACATGCCAGCTCTAGCTTTACTGCTTGATCAAAACCTTGTTCCTAAAGAACTGCTTTATTTCAGTGTACAGCTCGTCTTCACAGAAAAGAATAGCACTAATTATCATCTCTCTCCTTTTACATTTTCTTTGTTCAGTTTTATTTTTTATGTTATTCTATGTATTTAAAGAAGATGGTATGATGATGTGATCTGTGTAAGACTGCCATATAATACATCACACCACACACACACATGTATCTTACATAATTCAGTTTTGAAAGCTAGGAATAAAATTTAAACTCTATTACAAGATTTTAAGTATGTAGCTCTATGTTATTAATTACAGTCATTAAACCTTCCAAATTTATAATGGAAAATCTCTAACCTTTAACCAGTGTCTCATTCTCTGTGTTCTCCAGTCTCTGACAATCATCATTCTATTTTTGTTTCCATGATTTTGAGTGATTATTTTCCATATTCCATGTATAATTTATACGGCATGGGATTTGTTTCACTTTCTGGTCTATTTTACACAAGATATTCCTGTCCAGTGCCATATATTTTATCATAAATATCATAATTTTCATTTAATAACTGAATAGTATTCCAATACATATAAGGATGGATATGTATTTTTCTTTGTATGTTCCTCTATCCATCAGAAGACAAGATTCTATCTTGGATAACATGAAAAGTGCTGAAATTGTATAGTAAAGACATTCCTTTGAGACTTAGACAGGTGGACATTTTCACAACAAAATTATTTTCATCACACTGAGAGTTTTCATTTCATTTGATAGTTCCTTGTACAGCTTTGGGACTGAGGTTATGCCAGCTTTGTGAAACAAATTCAGCACTTTCTCTCTTTAAATTTTGGACAAATTTGACATAAATTCTTCTTTAGATGCTTGGTTGAAATTATCTATGACAAAATCTGTCCCCAAGCTTAGATAATATTCAATTAAAGGTCTACTCAAAATTTCTATTTCTTTATAATTCTGTCTTGAAATATCATGTCTATAGAAATTATTATGGTTAATTGTTACTTTGGGAGGGTTTGTTTATTGAAACAGACTGTCCCTGTAGCCCCACCTGGCATGGAACTCACTATTGACCAGGATGGCCTTGATTGCACAGAAATCTGCCTACCTCTTCTTCATGGGTTCTAGAATTAAAGCCTTGGGCCAGGATAGGGGAAAGTATCTAAATATGATCAAGTTTTATTGTGTGAAATCCACAAAAAAATTCAATAAAAAGTACATTGAAAAAAGAGCCTTGGGCCATCATGCCAGCTGTTGGGAGGTTTTGACTGACAATGTAGAATCACCTGAGAAGGGATACGCAGTGGAGAATTATATTAAGTTGGTCTGTGGGAAGGACTGTGAGGAATTATTTTAATTGGGCTATTCGAGGTGGGAAGACCCATCTTCAATGTGTGTGACACCATTCCTGGGCCAGGCCCTGAAATAAACGAAAAGGAGCGAACATACTGACCACTACTATGCATACACTGATTCGTTGATTGCTTTCTACTCCTGACCTTGGATGTGATGTGAACAGTTACTTCACATTCCTTGATTTCCCGGCATTGATGGATATAGCCTGGAATTGTGAGCCAAATAAAGACTTTATCTCTCAAGTTTCTTTTATCAGAGCATTTTATCACAGCAATAAGAAAGGAAGCTAAGGCAGGAGTATATCTATTTATTCTAAATATTCAATTTGTAGGTGTATAATTTGTATATAATTATTTCTTATGACCTTTTGTATTTTTGCAATATCAATTATGTCTCCTCTTTAATTTTTTTATTTTATGTATGTGAGTTTTTTCTTCTCAGTCTACCTATAGTTTTGCATATTTTATAAACCTTTTCAAAAACAAACTTGATTTTTAAACATTTAAATATAATCATTTTATTATTTCATTGAGTTCATAGATATTTACAATTAATTTTGATCACATTCACTCCTACTGCTACCCAACTCCTCCCAGAGCCAACCCTGGACTACCCCCAAATCCCTCCCAACTCTGTGATCATTTATTTTAATAAAATGCCTAGTCCATACACTCATGGGTGTTAGGCCAGCCATTGGAGCTATGGTTGACCTACCAGGAGCTACAGCCTTAAAGAAAACTGCCTCTCTCTCCTCTAGGAGCCATCAACTGTAAATAACCTCTCAGATACTGGTAGGGGCTGCTCACTGTACCACACTAGAAGTTGGCTGACATGATCCTATGCAGGTCTTCTGCAGGCAATAATAACTGCTGTAAGTTTATGAGTTCAGCAGTTCTGATATGTCCAAATGACACTATCTTTTTCTGGTCTTGGTCAATATTTGGCTCTTACAATCTTTCTGCTTCCACAATGGTCCCTGAGCTTTCGGGAGAGGATACGATATATATTCTACATGTGGATGCGCACATCACAAAAACTTACTCCCTTCATTTTTACCAGTTGTAAGTTTCTGAATGAACCACTGTACACTAAAGGAACTGTTCTTGGTGAGGTTGAGAACTGTACGGATCTGTGGGTATAGTGATATGAATTAGAGATACTCTACACAAGAGATCTTCCTCCCAGACATCATAGGTTGCTAAATAAAGGTCACAGTGCCACGTTTGGGATACCTCCAAGTTGTAGGTCAGAGGTGTCCTGAAGACCCTCAAAACAATGTAGGCTATTGGCACTGCTCTTTGTTGTCCACCAGACCTTGATGGTGAGACCCAATTACTGAAGACATACATACTGGTCAACAAGTCAACACTGGTCCTATTACATGGAGAAATCAAGTTGCTGACAAGGCAGTTTCCTCCTTGCTCCTTAGCTCTCATAGTAATCAAAGGTGCTATGCAGGTGGCTGGGAGGGGAAAGTCATCAAAACTCTTACTGAGCTGCGAACCCTGTAAACAGCAATAATGACCAGCATGACAAGATATGCCCATGGAGGGAATAGTGAGAGAATCCTTATGGGGGTAACAGACAACTGCTTTCTAATTGAATGTAAGGCCAATACCATGGGAGGAAACTCATGCCTGGTTCCATAAATATGGCCAAGAACCCATGGTTAGGATCTCATAGGCACCAGAGTGAATCCACTTCTATTAGTAGGATAAACACATGTAATGAAAACTCTTCATTTTACTGATAATTTTTGTGGTGTGTCTTTCTGTCTGTCTGTGTCTATGTGTGGTTCTGCCATTAAGCCCAGGCACTCACATATACTAGGAAAACATTTTGCTATTAAACTTAAACCCCAGCACATTAAGATTTTGGTACATTGTTCTTCCATTTCTATGTTAGAAAGTTTTAAACTTCCTTGGATTCATTAATTCCTCTTTTGAACCTTTCTTTGATCATTAATTGTTCAGGAATTTGAAGTGTATTTTCCATGCATTTATAAATTGTTCCCTTTCTTCCTGTTTTTTATTCTAGTTTCAAAACATGATACCATGTAGTCAGAAAATATATTATCTATAATTTCAATCTTCCTAAATTTTTTTTTGATTTTTTAAAATTTTTCTGCGTTTCATATAAGGCCTTCCCATGAGATTTCATGCATTCTGTCATAAATGTTAAGGCCTATTGAGTCAAGTTCATGTGCCCAAATATCAATTGTTCACTGGAGCCTGTTCAGCCTGACTAGCATCACTTCCTTAAAGACCAACTCTCCCTTACCCAAGAGTGATCAGCTGCCAAGAGTTTCTTGGATAAGGTTAGGGCTTCTTGCCCATTTCTCCACTTCTATGCTGGGTTTTTGTCTGTTTGAGTTTGCATGGGTCTTGGCATGCCAACACCATTGCTGAAAGTTCATATGAGCAAGTTCTCAGAAGCCCATAAACATAAACAAAGACATATGACTGGAGAGGTCATACATCCTAGAAAAAAAACCTATATCTGTCCCAATCCCTTGACAAATATTTCTTGTTGTACGCTAAATATGTTTCCTTATATTTACAGATAAGTGCACCTGTCACCATTCATCAAAGCTTAATTTTGGAACAGATGGAGACTATTACAAACTTTCACAACCGGTCACACACAGAATAAGTGTGAGGTGACACATAAAATGGAAACTTTCTTTTTTTTTTTTTTTACTTTTTTTTCCTTAAAATATATCTCTTGGGGAATCTTCCATGTGAGCCCTGGAAGAATGTGTGTCCCTCTCCTGTTGGATGGACTGTTTCTGTATGGCTATCAGATCCATTTCTTCTGAACTATATATAATTCAAGACAAAGATTCCTTATTAGTTAGGTATTAAAGTTTCCATTATTATGTTGCTTTTTGTTTCTGCATTTAGATTAATTTATATTTTATCAATATTTTAGATATTTCAGTACCAAGTAAATGTTTTCAACCATTATACCCACTTAATGATTTGACCCTTTAATCATATGACAGCTTTGTCTCTTTACTGTTTTCAAAGTCAGCTCTGTCTGACATAAGCACATCTATTCCCGTTATATTTTGAGGTGTTTGCAAGGAATCCTGATCCTATCCTTTCACTTTAAAGATATGCATGTCCTTAATACTGAATTGAGTCTTTTTGGTTAAGACAAAAGTGTTTTTTTTTCCTCTTTCATTCATCTAATCACTTTTTCTTTTTAACTTAATTCTTTTAATTACAAAGCAATTATTCATAGGTAAAAGCTTACTGTCATTTTATTATTTTATGTCTTACTTTATACTCTTTGTTCCTTCTCCTATTTAGTGATTGGATTAATCTTCTATATTGCTATCCTCTGACTCATTTCTCTATATACTTGTACAACAGTACGGTTTTGCTTTGTGATTGCTATAAACATTACTCAAAACATAGTATACATTTGTTTTACACTGATAACAGCATTTGATCAGGTGTAAAACTCTACCTTTTACTCCCCTCTTACAATTATTTTTAATGGTACAATTTACATATTTGAAAAGATTTATTTTTAGTCATGAATATATGTGTGTCTATGTGTGGGTATGTGTACATGTGAGTGAAGGAGCCGGAAGAGGTAGTCTATTCCTTGGAGCTGGAGTGAGAGGCAGTTGTGAAATGTGACATTAGTGCTAGAAACTGAACTTAGGTTCTCTTGAAGAAAAGTGTGCATTCTTAACACTGAGCCATCTCTCCAGTCCTGATGTCACATTTTACATTTTTTACTATGTATGTTTTTATTGAATTTTTTGTGTATTTCATGAAATAGAACATAATCAAATTTAGACCCCCATCTTTGTCCCCCACATAGCCCCCCCCCCAAGAGTTCATGCATACTGTCATATATATTAAGTTCCATACAGTCAAGCATTACTGTGCAGATGTCCTTCCATACAAGTTCATCCACTGGAGTCTAGTCACCCTATCTAGAGATCTTAATGAAGATCTACTCTACCTCAGCCAGCAGTAATTAGTTGCCAATAGTTCCTAGGCTAGGGTTGGGGCCTGCTGCCCATTTCCCCAGTTCTATGCTGGGTTATGTTATTTTGAGTGTCTTTTGGATTACCCTGACCAACATCCATGGAAAAGGTTTTTCTTCACATCACTGTGTTCCTTGATACATAGCCTTCAACTATATACATGCACTAATGTTCAGGAACTGTATGTGAATATTTCAGGGGATTTTTAATACATTTCCCTCTGGCTTTTTATGCCACCTGAGCTTTATTTATCTCCACTCTCTCTTGCTGTCTAAACTCATTCCTCTCTCCCCAGTTTAAGTGGCCCTATTTTCCCCATTTTCCCCATTGATAATATTTGTCTCCTATAATCCCCCCTCTCAAGTTCCTTCTTCTTTACCCCCATGGTTCCTTGTATGTCCTTCCCTCACCCCTTCCAGTTAAATAACCCCATTTTCCCCATTTCCACCTTGGTAATATCTGTTTCCCACTACCCCCCTCTTCAGGTTGCTTCCCTTTACCTCTGTGCTTCCTTTCCATTTTCCTGAATCCTGCTGTTACATCAAGATACATACATATAAGGGGTTGGAGCTACAATCCGAAAATGAGGGAGAACATACGTCACTTGCTTTTCTGAGTCTGTGTTACTTCACTTAGTATAACAGTTTCTAGCTCTATCCATTTACCTGAAAATTTCATCATTTCATCATTTCATACTGCTGAGTAGAACTTTATTGTGTAAATGCACCACATTTTTATTATCCATTCATCAGTTAAGGGACATTTAGATTGTTTCTAATTCTTAGGTATTATTTAAAAAATCAGCAACAAACATGGATGTGCAATATCTCCACATTAAATGAGTCCATTGTATTTATGCCAAGGAGTGGTATAACTGCATCATATGGGAGATTCATTTTTAGTTAAGAGTTCTCCACACTGCCTTCCGTAGTGGTTGCATGAGTTTGCAATCCCACCAGCAGTTAATAAGTGTTTCCCTTTCTCCACATCCTCTCAGCATCTGGTGTCTTATTCTCTTGATCTTAGCCAGTCTCACTGGGTTAAGCTGAAATCTTAAAGTGATTTGCATCTGCATTTCTCTAATTATTAAGGATGTTGAGCACTTTTTAAGGCGTTTCTTTGCCATTTTTATGTCACTGTTTGAGAACTCTCTGTTCAGGTCTTTAGCCCATCTTTTGCACTGGGTACTTTATTTTCTTGTTCAAGTTCTTTTTATATTCTGGATATTAACCCTCTGTCAGATGTGCATCAGGTGAAGATTTTCCCCCACCAAGTGCATTTCCTCTTCAGCACCTTGGTTTATTATTTATTTATTATTTTGCTGTACATAAATTTTTTAGTATAATGAGCTTAATGCCTGAGCAACTGATGTCTGATTTAGAAAGTCCTTTCATACACCTGTTTCTTGGAGGGTACTGCCTATGTTTGACTATAGTAGTAAAACAGAGTTTCAGATTTTATATTGAGGTCATTGGTGCATTTTGGAATTGACTTTTGGACAGTGTGAAAAATAAGGTTCCAATTTTATTCTTCTATAAGTGGAGATCCAGTTTTGCCAGCACCATTTGTTGAAGACCATTTCTTCCACTGTGTGTTCTTGGCACCTTTGTCAAATATCAGGTGACTGAAATTGCATGTACTCATGTTTGGGTCTTCTATTGTGTTCCATTGATCTAGGTGTCTATTTTTGTGCCAGTACCATGCTGTTTTGATGACTATACTCTGTAATATAGTTTGAAAACTGGTATGGTGATCTCCCTAGCATTTCTTTTATTGTCCAGTATTGCTTTGGCTATCTGGGATTTTTGTGATTCCATATGATTTTTAGGGATTTTTTCTAGCTGTATGAAGACTGTCATGGGGATTCTGATTGGCATTGCATTGAATCTATTGATTATTTTTTATAAGATGGTCATTTTCACAATGTTAAGTCTACCAATTCATGAACACAGTATGTCCTTCCATTTCCTGGTGTCTTCCTCTTTCTTTAAATATTTAAATTTTTCATTATAGGAATATTAAATACCTTTGGTTAAGTTTGCTGGTATAGCTATTAAAGGTTCAGGCTCACAACCAAAAAAACAATTTACATTTTTATGTTGGTTATCCAGCATCAAATTATTGGAGCCATGAATTTTTTTGCATTTTAACTTTTTCTTAGAATTAGTGATTCACACACTGTCAACACAAGACTGAGACAGTTTTATTTTGACTATATGCTTTACCTACGAGTGAGCATTATGTATGCCTTTGTTTTCTGTATTAATAATTCAAGTCACTGTAGTTCACTTTCCTTTTAGCAGTTTATTAAGGCAGTTATAGTAGTAACATAGTTCCTCAGCTTTTCCTTGCCTGTGGAAGTCATTAGCTTCCCTTAAGAAATGATGGGAATCAGCTGTTGCTAGGAGAAATAATCCTGAGTTGTATTTTTTTCTTCAGTTGCTGTACAACATTCCACTCTCTATCTCTCTCTCATGGCCTACAAAGATTTAATAAAATTGTGGCCAAACACGTGAGTGTTCTCTTGTGTGCAAAGTTTGTTTTCTTACTGTTTAAAATTGTTCATTTTTGACAGTTAAAATGCAATGTTCCTTGTTCCTTCTGTTGAATTTGTACATAGAATCTTTGACTGTGACTCAATACTTCATACATTTCTCTAGATTTGGGAATGTTTCAGTTGATTTCTTCAAATAAGCATTTTGTCCTATTTTTCCTTTTCCCTGTCCTTTTAATGTTTTGCTTATGGGAACACTGTTTTACTCAAGAGTGTCACATCACTGACGCAGGGTTTTTTTTTTTCACATTTTCACAGTCTGTATTTTTTTCTCCTCTCATTGGTAGTTTGAAATGAACGTTTTTATGATTTTATGAGTTTTCAGATTCATTCTTCTTTGTCATGTCTTCATTGATGTTCTCTATTATATTTTTCACTCAATTCGCTGTACTTTCCACCTCTAAAGTTTCTATTTGTTTCTTTAAAAAACTCTATTTACTTGCTGAGTTGTGTTGGTTCTTTTTTTTTTTTTTGCTTGATTTCAATGAGTTGTTTATCTGTGCTTTCTTATAGATCTCTGCACTTGCTTCAAAATCATTTTGAATTATTTCATTAACATCTATTTCTTTGATACCAATCTCCATGGTTTTGTTTTGTTATTGTCTTTTTTTGATGTGTATGTGTTATTCTCTCTCTCTCTCTCTGTGTGTGTGTGTGTGTGTGTGTGTGTGTGTGTGTGTGTGTGTCTACTGTAGCTTTTTATGGCTGTCTGAAAAACTGGTTGAGTAATAAACTTTTGTGGACTTTGTGGCATTGGTAGGGACACATGTGAGCACATAGGAGGCAAGTAATTTGGTGGAGTGTAATGGTTCTAGCTGCTCGGGAGACTCAAAAACAGTCTTCATAAACCTCTGTCAGTATCACAGCTGGTATAACTGGAATGGTCCTCCACAACCAAGGATGACAGTGATCAGAGAAGCTGAGAAAGCTGTTAGAATGTCCAGTGCCAAAAGCCCATAAAGACCTCCTGATCTTTTTTCCAAATGTGAGTACTTATTTTTGACATGTTATTCAGCTTCTGAGTAACATGTTGATTGCTGTACCCCTGGTGTCTGATGAGCAAGAACTCATACACTAGCCATAGAGCCATTTTCTGGAACATGAAAGTCTATAGAGGACAGCAATTCTGATGCCTAGAGTTTTGGCTAGGCTATAGCAGTTGTGGCTTCAGTGCCTAAGAATGAATTTGCAGAATTCCTTAGAAGAATTTGAATCATGAGAACATGTGGAAAGAAAACACAAAGCCCAAGTCTGAAGCACAAGCAAACATCAACAGTTATGGCATTAAGGCATCAAGTATATGTGGAGTTGGTATGGATAACAGCCCTGGCCCTGAGATGGCACAGAAACTCTTCTTTGGTATGTAGAGACATCTTCTTTTTCATGGCCTCCAGGGAAGTGGTGGTTATTTGTAATCTCAGTGATTACAAATCACTCCAGGGTCCACAACAGATCAGGCAATGGGGTAAGTGTCAGAAAACACTAGCGGGTCCTACACCATGAATGCTCTGAGGAGCTACTGGCTGTCACTGAAATGGATAAAGTCTTTGCTGTTAATGCTTTGGTGCTAAAGCATCTTCATCTGTAAATAAAGCAACTGAGACCACTGGAGTATGTGTCATGTTAACATCCCAACAAGTCTGACAAAGATATCTTTCTTGTTTCTATCTGACCACTATCATGAATTTCAGATATGAGTATATCTCCACTGATTTGATGTGCATCCTTTCCCTATTCACCTATTTTCTTTTCTACTGCATGGCTCTAGGTTCTTAGTTGGTCTTTGAACCCTCCTGTATTTTTTTCAAGCACAGGTGTCTGTTTAATTTTTTTCTCTTTTCCATTTTTTGAAGGAGGGATGTGAAGACTGATGCCTCTATTCTGCTCTCTTGACAATATCCTAATTTTACATTTATAGTATATCAAATTATATGAAACTCTTTATGGGAATATCAAGAATTTCAGATTTATGAGAATCCTTTAAAATGATTATGTATTATGAGTTTCTGTATATACAGGTAGAGAACCAGGAAATTTGAACTAGAAAAGACAATTAAGAAGGAAGAATGTATTCATCCACCATGTTTGGCTCTTACAAAACACCAACATAGGGGGGAAAGGTGGACACAATGCCCCAGCCCTGGGTGAAGAACTCTTGACAACTGAAAGGTGCCTGGAGAGGGAGAGTTAGTTTTATTTAATGGGTGATCCTGGTTGGTTGACCATGCTCCATGGGATGTACCTACACCCAAGTGTGATTGGGGAACACAAACTGAACTAGATAGGCCTTAAAAATATATAGAGAGGATAGGAAGTGGAGTGATAGGGAAAGTGGGGTAATCTTAGAAGAGATGGGGGAGATTTAGGAATATAATTAAAATATACTGTATGAAATTCTCAATCAATACAGAGATTATTTTAAAAGAAGAGAATATAGAAGCCATTGATTGCAGTTAATTAATTAATTACAATTAATTAATATGTGAATATAGAAGCCATTGATTACAATTAATTTTAGGAGAGAAGCCTTATTCTTTTATGTATATGGCACAGATAGTCACACAAAACATGAGCATATACATAGTATATCTCTGATAAATTTTCATGAATAGGTATGATTAATTAAGAAATATATGCCTTGGGGGCTGGAGAGGCAGCTCAGCATTTAAGAACACTGGTTGTTCTTGCAGAAGACCCAGATTCGAATCCCAGCACCCACAACTGTCTGTAACTCCGGTTCCAAGGGATCCGAAGGCCTCTTCTGTCTTCCACAGGCATCGCATGACATGGGTGCACTTACTTACATGCAAGCAATATACTCAAACACATAAAATAAAAATAATAAATAAAATATTTTTTAAAAAAGAAATATATGCCTTAAACTGTTCCTTAGAGAGGCAATCATGGGAAGGCTAAATAAAATTGAACATATTGATGTGTATCAATTGGAATCAGATTACAAAATCTGTGTTGAGTGATTACTTTAAGCCTAAGCAAAACAAGAAATGTTATAAATGTAACAAAGCACAAAGAGCATGAATCACACTGAATTCTCAAAAGAAGCATATTTTAATTTCTATAATAATAATGTTTTCTATTACCATATAGAAATCTTTGGTGTGTTAATTTTTAAGTAATTTTCTTGGTTTGCTGTATTTAATTCAATGTCAAGTGCTAATAGCATGATGTGGAGTTGGGCTGCTGAGATACAAAAACAATGCAAGATAATCCAAACACAGCTTTGGGCTAGCCTAGAAGAATCCGTGGTTGAAAAGAACTTAGAAGTAAATGAACTGCATGCTTTTCTGACTGGCTATTCCTAAGTGATATTTCTCTTGACTGATTAATGTGAAGAAGTCTACTGCGGATCAATTTGAGTTTAGAGCTTTAGTTAAGAATCTAGAATATTTATTTTGTGTTACTACATTGGTCTTTTTTCATAATAAAAATCTATCTCCTTAATTATATAAGAATAGACATGTATACCAAAACATTCAACAACAAAGAAAAACTGCATGACAGAAAATATCATCTGAGCCCTCACAATTTTGAGATGACTTTTTATCTTTCTTTTATAATTGAAATTTTGTGAATTTCATACAATATATTATGATCAAATTTAGATCCCCTCTGCCATCTGCAACAACCTTACTATCTCCTGCCCAATTTCATATACTCTGTTATACATACATACATACATACATACAACACATACACACACACAAGCCTATAGCTATAGAGACAAACTTGTATTCCCCAAAATCCTTTGATGTGGGTCTATCCACTGGAACCAGGTTGAAATACCAAGACACTTATCCTTAAATGAGACTGACTTTCCCCTGCCAGCAACCATCAGTTGAAAATAGATCCTTGGATAGGGTTGGGGTTTCTTACCTACATCCACATGTCTATGATGGTATTTTGTCTGTCTTAAGCTTACATGAGACTTGTGCATTCTGTCACCATTGCTGTGAGTTCGCATGAGTAACTGACTAGATGTCTGGAAAGCTGTTTCCTTGTCATTATCCAACACCTCTGGGTTTTACAATCTTTCTGGCCCCTCTTTTGCAATAATCCCTGAGCCTTGAGAGACAGAAGTTTTATATTGGTGTCCTACTCAATGATAAGCAGTCTGTAGACTCGTTTTCTCTACATATTGGCCAGTTGTAGGGATCTGTGTTAATTACTATTTACTACATAAGAAATCTTCCCTGCTGAGGTTGAGAGATGCATTAATTGACCAGTGTACCAATGCTATCAGGAGTTGGTTTAATACTATATCATTTTAGCAGAATAACACTATTAGGCTCTCCCCTAGGGCCTGTGACCTACCTAGTCCCATATTACTAGGCCTGATATCAATTTCAGGAATGGAAACGAACTTATGAAATGGATCTTAAATCTAATTCGAAAGTGGTTGGTTATTTCTATAATATTGCCACCATTGCACCAGAGGGTATATCTTGCAAGGCCAGTTGTTGTTGCAACACACAGGTTTCACAGGTGCATAAGGCTGATGATTAATTTTCTGTTTGGGCATTATGCATAGAACCTTCCATCATGATGAAAGCTAGCCCAGAGAGATGAAGCTTTGAAGTCAGTACCAGCTGGATTTCTCCTTATTGTTCTACAGCTCATGAATATAGTATTTTCAGCAACAGGGTCTTATCATAAAATTCTGGTAAGTAACCAATTGCAGGGGCAATGGCCAATATTGTTTGAGGGTCCGTGGGACCCCTGGACAACAGTTTCAAAGAAAGGATTCCATTCCTGACATTGGGCTATTATTTTGCTAGCCTATGGTGTCTAGTAGGGCAATGTTCCCCTGCTATACAGTAAACCCCTTTTATAATATATATTTATACACTTTAAGAAGCTCCTATAGTGGTAGGTTTCCATATGCCTTTTTCCAAAAGCCTCTAGTGTGAATTATCCCACTACATAGTCTTTCCTCTGTCTGCTTTCCAAATCCCCACATTTGGTAGCCACACTTTCATTAATGTGCATATATATATGCAGTTTTAAAATATTACAATATAAAATGTAAACCTTTATGTATCTGTGCATATTTTCAATATGCAAAAATATTAATTACACATATAAACATTAATATGATTGAGAGAAAAAATAATATATATTAGTATACATTAATGGAGATACATTCCTCATTTTTCCAAATCTTGTCCACATTTTTGGTTCTGTTCTAATTGTCTTATAACTTTAAGTAGATAGTATAGTTGAAACATTTAGACAGAAATTAAAACTGTTTTTGGATGAGCTACATCTTACCTATGCATATTAATGAGGCCAATTCATTCCACAGGACAGGTTGTCAAATTAAATTTATATGGTAATCTAAACAAGACCTACAAAAAGGCAACACCAGTTGTTGACATTCCAATGTGGACGTGGGAAATTTCACATGTCCCACCTCTAGATGAAGAGCTTGAGTCAATCAGTGGATACTGAGGAATGGAGAATCAGTTTGCTTCGGTGATAAGCTCCATTAGAAGTTATCCAGTACCCCCTCAAGCTCTGGCTCTTATAGCCTTTCCACCCCCTTCTACAAGTCTATCCCTGAGCCTTGGAGAGGCAATGTGACATATGCCTCATTCATGGCTGAATATTCCACAGTCACTTCTTCTCTGGGCTTTTACCAGTTGTTAGCTTTGGCATTAATCATCATTCACTGCATAAAGAAAATTCTCTGATGAGGTCTGAGAGCTCCACTAATTTAGGGCAGAGAGATGCGAACATGGAAAGCATTTTGATACTATATCCATTTACCATAACAACAGTAATAGGTTTATCTCTGTGGCCTTTGAGTTCCCCAGACATGGGTTTTGGCCAGATTATACAGTAAAAAGAATGTGTTTCCTCCTTTGGTGCAGGCCTTAAATCTAATCAGAAAGCTGTTGGTTACCTCATAGTATCTGTATCACTATTGTACCCATGTCACATCAGTCATGATTGCAGTTCATAGGGTTCACAGATTGGCAAGAATGTTGACGACCATCACCCCCCAAGTATCCTGCATAACACCTTCCAGTATTATGAGAGCTCACCAGCAAGGGGGAAGCTTCCTGGTCATTATCAACTTGTTTATTCAACTATGTCCTATGACATAGTATATGGTTCCTTGAGCAATAGGGTCTTACTATCACATTCTGATAGGCAACCTAGAGCCATGACAATAGGCTATATTGTTTTGGAGATCTCCAGGACACCTTTGACTAATAACTTAAGGGGGTGTTTTCCAAGCCTGACACTTGGCTTTGTAGTTGGCAATTTCTGATCACTAAGCCAGTTCTACAGGGGATACTGGAAGTCAAAGATGTCACAAGAAAAAAATTAATAATCACAATAGGTCTAAGAAAACACCATAAAAACAAAGAGCATGATTATTTTTCCTTCTTGCAGGATGCATAGCACCTACTATAAAATCTAGACAGTAGAAATGAAGCATTTAGGTCATTGCCAGCTTCACATTTCTGCACATCCTCACCAGAATTTGTCAACCACTGGTTTTATATTAAACTGATCACTTATGGTTTTGCCCATAGATTAGAACATCTCTCAACTCTTGCCAGTGAAGTATCTTCTTAACAGATGGTGATTTACAGAGAGACTCATAACTCAATGTGCAGATAATAAGAGTTTTCAGAGTTCTTGGCCTTAAATGGGAAACCTATATCAAATGTATGTCTCCCAAGGCTCATTGGGATCATTGTGGAAGAGGTGTGTGGAAACATTTTAAGAGCCAGAGGTTGTAGATGAACACAAAAACCTGTTTTCCAGACATAATAGGGAAGTTACACATATGAACCCACAGCATTCATGACCCAGTGCACAAGACCTGCCAAAGTCCAAGTCAAACGGGATCCCATCATGGAACAGGGAAGTTGACAAGAAGTCCCAGATCAAGTTGTGGAACTACCGGCAATTGATAGCTGTTGGGAGGAGAGTCCCTTCTCTTTCAGGTTGTGATGCCAGGTAGGTGACCTGGCTTCAGGGGATGTACCCAACAGCATTTGGGGAACACAAATTAGACTTCACCAGTCTTAAATAATAATTTAATACATGAAGTGATGAGAGAGGTAAATGGGGGTAGATCTGAAAGGTGATAGTGGAAGGGGGTATGAATATTATCAAAATATATAAAATTCTCAAAGAATAAGCATATTTTTAATTGACAGGAATTAATACACATTGTATAATAATAATACTTAATATTATTGGATTTTTTATTCTCATTTATATAGGATAGTCATCATATAGACCTATA
>NW_008360302.1:238406-247140 GCF_000622305.1 Nannospalax galili
TAAAACATTTACATAACTCTCTTCAGTTATCACTGTAGTTCAGGCTTCAGAAGACACTAGGGTACTTAGAATTCATTTCTATTTTATGCTTTTAGGAGTTCTAAGGTGCATATCTTGGAGTGTTACTCTTATCCTGATAGAAAAGTAGAAAAATAAACCTCAAATTTAACAATTAATATTGCTTTTAATTTTTGTGTCTGCATCTAAAAATGTCAGGTGAAGGTTAGCATGCTTTTGTTCACTGAGTTCTTCCCAAAATGTTAAGTATTCCTGGGATTTCACAGGACAATTAGTACCCCATCTGATGCAATAATATTCTGAAATAGATTTTCTATTGAGTTATCTTTAAAGATTATAAGGAGGTGGGGGAATAGAACCTGGAAAGAAACCATTAGATTGACTTCAACGCAATCACCACATAGCTTATATAATACTGCCACAAAACACATCTTGATGTCAAATTTACATATGGTCTTTTACTTCTGACTGACTCTGCCTCATCTTCTGTAGCTACCTGGAAGAAAGAAATAGCTTAAAGAGATGAGATTGTACTTACAGCTTTCTTCTTGTGAGAGAATCAAGGCAGCTGAATTCTGAGAAGTCTGGTGTATTTAAAAATAATGTTTAATTTTTTTAGAGTAAATGTGGATTCACAATAAAATTAAGCAGAAGTACACTGTAGTCTTATGTACTTCCCAT
This sequence comes from Nannospalax galili, assembly GCF_000622305.1. Classification (NCBI taxonomy): domain Eukaryota; kingdom Metazoa; phylum Chordata; class Mammalia; order Rodentia; family Spalacidae; genus Nannospalax; species Nannospalax galili. The sequence goes on from NW_008360302.1 coordinate 239,106, forward strand.
TTTCACATGCATAAAGCAAACCCAGTTAGTGACATACAAAAGCACAATGTTACATAACTAATTAAACTACACTGAGTCATCTTCGCCAGCCAAAACCCAAAGCTAACATTGTGATCAACTTTTGTTATTTACAGTCTGCATTCAATGGCAAACAAGCAATGGAATGTGACTCTCCCCATTGTGACATATATTGGATATTATCACTGCCCTAAAGTCCTCCGTGCTCTGCCCAGTCATAGCTCCTTTCTTCCTAATCCCTGAAACCAGTGATCTTACTCTCTCCATGGTTTTGGCATTTTTAGGAGGTCACATAGTTGGAGTCACACAGAATATGCCCTTTTCATCTGCCTCCTTCATGTCTTTCCATGGCTTGATGGATACTTCTTTTTAGAACTGAATGATATTCTGTTGTTTCCATGTACCACATTTTAACTGTTCACCTACAGAAATTCATATTTGCTTCCAAGTTGGGGTAATTATGAATAAAACTGTTATAAATGTCTATGTGCGAGAGTTTTCAGTTTCCCTGGATAAATACCAAGAAGCACAGTTGTATAGTAAGACAAAGTTAATTAAGTTTTGTAAGACACTGCCATTTCTTTATCTCTCACTACCAAAGTTCAATATTGTCATCAGGATTTGATGTTGCTGCTGCTTTGGACTTTGGCCATTCTAACAGCCAAATAGCATATTACTGCATTCCTTTCTACTCTCAAATGTCATGTCATGTGGAACAGTCTCCTTTCTGCTTCCTTGCTGGCATGCCTTCTTGGTGAGGTGACTATTCAGGTCTTTTGACCATTGTTCACATTTTTCTTATTGAGTTTTAGGAGTTCTTGTGCATGTTAAAATAATAGTACATATATATATATAACTAAAAGTTACTTGACAAACAGCAAAGCCAGACAGGCAATATCTTCAGTCGAGTTGTTGGGCAGGATGGATAAAGGCTCTTCAGATAGTAACCCAATATACTACTGGAAAAATGAACAGCAGACCCCAATTCTATCCAAAGGAATACTGACAATGGATTGCCGTTGATAAGGAACAGCTGATCCTCCTGGAACAGGGACCTCTGGCTGACTAGACTTACCAGAAGGGCAGATAGGGGGGAATGGATGGGGGTGCTGACAGCACAGTGGACAGTGGCAGGGATGGCAGAGTATGGAGGCTCTAGTGGGAGAGGAAGGCTGTCTACCTGACGAGTTTGTATTCATGCTCAGATGCTGAGGAGCTCAGAAGGTGGGTGACTGTGACCAGTGATAATCATGTATATAGAGATTAGAAATGCAGGTGAGAACGTCTCAATGTCAATTGCCTTGGAATGAATTTTTCTGTACGAAACTGTGTGTTTTGACAACGAAGTGGAGATCTTTTTTAAACGTTGGAACCTCATTTAATTTTATGTCTTATAGAGTTTATATTGAGTAAAAGATTATATAAGCGTAATAATTCATCTGTAAACCTAAAAATATACAGCCAATTTTGAAACAGATGTACCCTAGCTCAGAAAAATGTTATTGAATAGGTTAATGCTGTTGTAATGAAACGCTTCTTCTAATTAAAAAAAAATTATTAAAAAAGAAAAATTTTAAAAAACATTCCAGGCCCTAGAGAGATGGCTCAGAGGTTAAGAACACTGGATTCTTTAAGCCATAACTATGTAAGTTCCCAAAAACTGATTTATAAACTGTAACAAGTTGAATTTTAAATAAAATATGTCTATGCTTTAATGAAAAAAAAATAATAGTGCATCTAGATATGTCTTTTGCAAATACTTTATCCCGGTCGATAAAGGTTATATTCTTTAACACATTTTATTTATTATTTTTATTTTTTTAATGTGTATGAGTGTATTGCATGCACGTATATAAGTGCATCCATGTCACGCAATGCCTGTGGAGGTCAGAAAGGGCATCAGATCCCAGGAACTGGGTTTAGGATGGTTGTCAGCCACCATGTGGGTGCTGGGAACAGAACGCAGGTCCTCTGCAAGAGCAGCCAGTGCTCTTAACCACTGAGTCATCTCTCTAGCCCCAAAGGTTCTTTTTTTTGGAAGTCATCACAGAATTTTATATATAATGAACCATATTATAAGGAGGCTATATTGTTTAAGGAGCCCAATTTCCTTGTCTTGAGATGGGGTCTCTGTGTATCTCAGGTGTGCTTTGAACTCACCATCCTCCTGCCTTCAGCTCTAGGGTGCTAAGACGAAGGAAATACAGCACCGGAGCCAGATGTATTCCTATTATTTAAATACGGTAATTAATGAATTGGAATTTATAAAAGTATTAGTATTGACTATATCACATCCATCTAATATGTTTTAATGTACATATTTTTTATAAAATTACCACATATATACTACAGGCAATTTGGAGAATGCATGCACATATTATTAATCTTTTTATTCATAAATATATTCATGTGCTGTTTAAAAATGGTAGTTCTGTAGATATAAAAATGAAATTGATATCGCAAAAATACAATGTAATATGCTTTTAAAATGTATCAATAGGCCATGGACATTTAATGAAACCTTAGTTTCTACATTTTTTCAAATGAAGGCATATTTTTATTTTTATTTGCATAGCAATTTAATTGACGAACTGACCATGTTAAATATATTTTCCTTTTCAAAATACACTGATGAGTATTCTAGAAAAATATTTACCATACATGTTCCTTTATTTCATTAGTATGTTTCCAAAAATGTAATTGGAGTAGTAAAACACACAGTAAATTTTAGAAGTTTTGATACAATATATCTAAGACCTCCTCCAGAAAGTTTATTTTCCTTCTAATTAACACCCTGGGGAAACCATTACAACAGTACTGTAAATACTCAAACACTTCATTTTATGAAGGACACTAACTCATATCCATTTATTGTATGATCAATTCTTTCCAGCCATAAAGTGATATTAAATAGCTTGATCTATTCATTATCTCTACACTTGCAGCTGAATTAATTTGGCTACACATTTAGAGGTCGTAGAGCTTAGAAAAATAGCAAATGCTAAAAATAGAGAGGAGAATGGGCTACAGGTGGTATAAAGAGGGGAAAATGAATAATGGAAGAGCAAGGGTTAAATGGGGTGGGGTATAGAAGTACAAGGTAGAGGAGGGAGTGTGGGAAGGGACAACTAACACTAAAGGTCTTTGAAAACACAATCTGGAAACCTACTACTCTACAAACTTCCTAAAATACATGCATATACAGATATAAGAGGAGTTCAAATGTAGTTACTCTGTAATTGGGGGAACAATGCCTCCCTCAGATACCATAAGATATCAAATAAAAACCCAGTGCTAGGTACAAATTAAATCTTCTTGAATTGCTGCTCCATAGGGTCCCATAGACCACTCTCAAGCATTACAGGCTATCATTGTTGATCCGGGTTACCCTCCAGAACTTAGTAGTAAGACCCTATTTCTGAAGATACCACATACTTGAGTCATAGGACATAGAGGAAATCAAGCTGGTACTTACCTGGAAGCTTCATTCTTACTGGTTAGCTTTCATGTTCCTAGAAGATGGCATATATTCTATGGTACTGAAAAAGAAACATGATCAACAGTCTTGCCCAACTGTGAATCTTATTCACTAGAATTATGACTTGCCTGGTAAGATATTCCCACTGGTCATTAGTGACATAAATACTGTGAAAGTAACCAATGACTTTCTACTTGGATTTATACCCTTCTGCAAGACAGAATTCATGACTAGCACTGTTCTCTTGGCCAAGAACCCATGGCTGGTCATGTCGTTGGCCCTAGGGGAGAACTAATACTATAATCTACTAAATAGACAAGGTAATATACTGTCACTTAAGCTATTATCTTTATACTTATAGATTTCTTCATTTCTTAAACCTCATCAAAGAATTTTCTTTTGTGATATATGGCAATTAATACAGAGACACAGAGCTGGTCAATAGGCAAAAAACAGGAGACTGTGGAATGATCAGTTCTAAATGGGGCAGCTATCATATCATAGCACCTCCTCACAAGACCCAGGATCATGGAAGATGGAGGTAGAAAGATAAGCCAGAGATGGACATCTGCAGTGAGTCAGTCTTTGTCAAACCTGACAGCATCCTTGTGCATATGAATGACATTATCTGTGACTTGTACACAATTTACACAAGATTCAGCCAGCTGAATCCAGCATGGATGGGGAGAGCACATGAGGGTCCACTACTAGATGAGGAGGTATTGGAGACTGACAGCTGCTGGGGAAGGGAGACTCGGTTTTCTTCAGGGATGCATGTGAGAGGTGACTCATGTTCCAGTAGATTGTCATATACCCATGCACATAAAGGCAGCACTAAGTGAATTCAGTGGGTTTCAAATAAAGAGCAATGAAGTTGGGAAGGAATAGTATAAGAGGGATGGGGGGATATTGGAAATTCCATCTCTGGATTTGATCAAAGTGCATTGCATGCATGTATGTAATTCTCAAACAATAAAAACTGAGGAAATAAACAAAAGCAATACAAAAGGAAAATTTAGAGGATACTCTAAACAGATGTTTTTGTTGTAATCTGTATTGGTAGATTAGAACATAGCACTCAGAACTCACAAGAGAAAATTTAATATTCATACAGAATGCTAATTCTGTAGCATTTGTCTAATTTTCCCATTACCTCAAATTCATACTTATTATACATTAAACTGGTTCACTTTGAATACTTTAATTTCTTTCCTTTTGGTGAAATAGGCAATGCCACTAGTAAGTAATTTTCTTTGAGAAACATTTTGATAGTGTGAGTTTATGATCAGTCAAGAGTTGAGGTCAAACTTTAACTCTTTGGTAAATCATTTAAACTAGGTAAGCCTCAACTTCTTTGTCTACCACAGGGATGGACTGCCCACCTCATTAAGAGGGTGCACTGGTTTAACTAAAATGAAGTACGCAGAGCACCTAATGACCTCATTATTTTTGTGACAATGCCTAGTTCTCTGAAGTAATGTAACCCTGTCCCAGGGAATATAAAGACTGTGAAAGGGCATATTCCTTGAGAAAATAAATGGTTTTAAATGAAACCCAAAGTTAGCCTGAGTAAAATCTCAGCTTTTCTTGGTGCTAACAATTCCTGACCTGGATAAACTACTAGTTGGAAAATTATTATTGTGGATATAATGTTGGAATTAAAATGGAATCCAAATATCTCAATAATAATGAGAAAAAATAGAGAAAAGCAAAATGTCATGGCTAAGCATTGTAATTTGCCACTGAGTACCAAGGCAAATTTTGGATATTCTGATTTTTGTCTCAAAGGTTTTGCCCAAGATTAGATGGCATTGTAATGCCAGCAAATAAACAATGCTTATGTTCCAGTTCCACAACTGAGTGATAGCTTCTGACTAGAAATTGAATGAACAGTTTAATGGTAGTTCAAATAGTAGCAAATAGTTGTTTGCCAGTTTACAATCGCTTATTCTCATTCTCTCTGTGTCATTTTCTGAGCTATGCTGCAGTTAAGAAAGCTGTCATACAAAATGAAAGTGGCTTTTTCAAGCAGAAAACAAATGTACTCTGGCTGGCAGACTGGCATTTAATCATTCAGTCTCTTAGCGTCATTACTCTGCTGCTAGCATAAAGCGTCCTACATTGTTTATGGGGAGGGGATAGGCTGTGAACACCTGGCCCTTGTGGCATCTTTCGCCAACCTCTGTAAGTAGGTGGCACTGAGATCCTTGTACCCAGTCTGGAAGTCGATCTTTCTTGCTGAGATCTAGGTTATCAGAAACAGTACTTTAGGTGCTATGGCCTCCAAATTCACATTTCCTGGTGTAGGGGTGAGCGTGTTCGGAGGGGCTTCCCCCCTCTTTGTCTCGGATCATAATATTGCTCTCCATAGCTGGGTGATTGGAAGCTATTTAAAATATGGAGTTCAGTGCCCTGTTGTGATTTCCAAATGATACGAACTGCTTAACAAAGCAGGTTTCAATGTATTTTGGTGAGAATGAGCATGATGAAACCATGGGCCTCTGAAATGATTGTATATATTCAGTGTCCTTCCCCCTTCCCCCACCCTACTGTGCATGTTAGTTGGTCCTGTGCCTTTAGGAAGAAAGGCAAAGGTGTTAATTAAATTCACCCATACAGAGAAGGGTCAAATCATTCATGCCGGCAGGTGGGCATTGTGCTTCCCACCACTAGGTCCAGGTGGCTCCGAATCAAACCAGAGGATATTTAGTAAAGATTCAGAAACAGCATATATTTCTCAGGACTCCAGATGTACCCTCCAACCAGAAGTGGAAAGGGTGGACATCCTGTTAGAGAGGGAAAACAGTACATTATTTTCTTACTTCTGGCTATGTATGGAATATAGCAGGTGATGTTTCTTCCCAAAATGACAACTTGAATTACTTAGAATGAAAGAGTCATTTGAAAAATTTTATCAATAGACCAACCTAAAGAATATAAAAAGTCAAGTTTGGGAATTGTTTTTAAGTGTCATGAATATTCACTCTCAGATTTTATAGATAGATAGATAGTAGATAGATGATAGGGATAGAGGATAGGTAGATAGATGATAGATAGATGATTGATAGATAAATAGATAGATAGATAGATAGATAGATAGATATCTTGACATAATTCCCTAGAATAAAAAAATATATTAGCTGTTGTACTTAATTGCTTCTTCGTTAAGGACTACCAATATTATACTGAATTTGACTGATTCAATCCAAAGATGGTCCTCTATTACCATAAGCATCAGTTTTTGCTTTTTTCCCTCCAATGATGAGTGCAGACACTCTGTAGTTATGGTCCATAAAATCCACTCATCACAGACTGTGTTGTGACCAAAGCTTTTATTTCTTCTCTATGATTTGATATTTAGATGTTCTTTTGTGGGGGACCAATGGTATAATTACTAAAAATTTAGACATACAGCTGCCACTGTTTTCAGGTAATTACTAGCTATCTTTCTTAAAATAATTTATTGTGAATTTCATACATACATATAAGTTGTTTTGATCAAATCCATGCCCATTCCCTCCCTGCCAACTCCTCCCATGTCTCCCCATCACTTTTTTCTGATAACTTCATGTACTCTTTCTTCTTGTTTTTTAATGGGGCTTTGGCTACTCTAACATTCCCCCCTCTGAAGAGGTAACCCTAAAATATTTTAAGGATTAGATGAAAGCTCCCAAATACTTTCAATATTTTTGGCCTTTGGAATGGAGTATGTTCCTAAGAGACCCAAGGACACTGTGAGTTTTAGACAAGAAGCTGGCTACTTTTCTTTCGGGTCTTTTTATCCTAACTGCCTAGCCAATACCTACCTCCTATTCTTCTCACACCATCCTCTGAAGATTACCCAACTGCAAATAGGGAATCAGGAAGCAGGCCACTCTGGCTTCTTCCATGCTGAACAGGGATGCAGGGTGAGGCAATTGGAGTACCCCTTCACTGGGTTATCTAAAAGACTCCCAAATTGCATAATTATTATCTGTAGGGGGGGAAAGAAAGTCCTTGACTAGTGAATAGGAGATGTGAAAGAGAAGTAAAGGCAAAAGTAATAGCATTACAAGTTCTAGATGGGGAACTAGAAAAAAGTCAGAACGGGCAATTTTCAAATATTCATATGAGAGTCCATTACAATTTCTTGACAAGGGCTTCCAAAATCATCCCTCTATTGGGTTCCTCCTCATTTTTCTTTTGTCTGCCAAGGCTGGATTCTGAAGTGATAGATTCAGGATTTGCTTTCAGGCATTTTGATAGCTGTTGGAGTGGCTAGAATCAGTGTCAGTTCCCTCTCAAAGCCTTCTAGATAGGGGGAGAAAACAAATTTATCCATCATTTTAGAACAATAGCTGGTTGTCTCCCTTAGCTACAGGTGGGCACTACAGCATTGGAGACCAGGATTTGAAGTCTTACATCTGAGCAGCACTTTCTGGTTAGGAAGAAAATCATCAATGAATAATAACTTTTATATAGACTTAAGCCTAATGTCTGGGAAGTATAATCCCTTGAACTCTTAAAGAAATATACTGATGACTTTACTCTTTGGTTAGG
>NW_008360302.1:247310-255037 GCF_000622305.1 Nannospalax galili
AGTCAAAGGTCCTGCTTGACCATGGCTGGCTTCACTTGGAAGCATAGAGGAAATGTTTCCTCTGAGTTGACCCTCATCTGTCTCTGTAGACTCGACACTGGTTCAAGTCCATCACGTGGGGTCTCCATGGCCTCCCTGAACAGGTGAGTACAGGTGACTCACCACAGTTACAGAACATTTTGAAAGATGTTCCATATTCCCCTGGCACTTGGCCAACCTTGGAGGGCAAGGGGCAAAAAACTGTTCTTTAAGTCCCTCTCACCACATCAATATAAGCCTTAAAGTATGGCTGTTAAACACCCAAGAAGGTTACACCAATCTGGTAGTTTTAATTATCATGTGCTATATAAATGAAGATTGGGTAAAAAAACAAATATTCTCAGATAAACCTTGAGTAGATATATATTTTGTTTCTCCAACTTGTTGCGTAAAATATGACCTTAGAAATTTTAAGATTATGTGTATACTATTTTTGTCTCATCCTTTATATAGCATAACAAACCTACACAGACCTTCATCACTTGCTTAGGCTTTCTTATTTTTCCTATTTTGGAAAATATCTCCATTCCCATTTCCTTTTAACATCTTTTACAACTTCATTTTCTTTCTTTTTTTTAAATAATTATGAGACATAATAATATTAACAAATTTTCCATCTGTTGGGAGAATTCTTTCCTGGGGATACAAAGCAGTGCTTATTCCCTTTTAAGGGTTTAGTGTCAAACCAATGTTTGATTAAAGTTTTACTGGGGAACCAATGAATTTACTGAGATTACTTACAGAGATAACTGAGGGGTTGCTAAGGTGTATGTATGACCTGAGGGTATGCACACTAGAAAGACTTTACCCAGCATGGGTCATTCCTTCTCTTCCTAGCGTTCCCCAAATCCAGGAGACCATGTGTGATTAGGCCAAATTACATACAGCTGTCTGGGAAGAGTGGCTGGATACTCTGGTGAAGGTCCAATGACCCTGCTTGGCCCTCCTTTAATGAATGAGCACAACCGCCAACAAGCCCAATTGTGACTATGTTTAGCAATTAGGCACAGCTGAAGTAGTGATGATGGTAGTTATTTCATACAGAAGAGACTGCTATACAGCATCATCTTATTAAAAGGACATAGAATTTAAAAGGATTTGGTGCTAGGATCCACATATGAGAGAGAATATGCATCATCTGTTTTTCTGAGTCTATGTTACTTCACTTAGTATAACAGTTTCTAGATCCATCCATTTACCTACAAATTTCATGATTTGATCTTTTTTTTACTGACTAGGTATCTTTCATTACAGGAAAATCATAAATTGATAGCAGGTGTCCTTCATTACTTGAAAAATATAAATTGATACATACCAGATACATTGGTAAATACAAATTGATACATACTAGATACATTGGTAAGGAGGATTACCAATCATGAAAAGGGAAGAGACTAAACTAGATTGTTTAATTTGAATGGAAGTGTGAATTCACTGATTATTTTAAGCAAAGCTTACTAAGAAAGCATTAAATTAATAATTTATGTTGTTTTCACTTATATATCAAGGGTGTTCATGTAGCTCAAAGATGGAATTGGCTTAAGATTATTTTGAAATAAACTCAGCTGAAAATACTTAGTGTCTGTTTTTAAGCCTTTGCCTCTTTTACTTTTTCCAAATGAACTTCAAACAATCTTCACACTCCAATTAGATTTCCCATGAGAGGTCCTAGAAGTCAAACTCCTTTAGGAAAATCTACATTATAAAAATAATCTCCATTTCCCCCTTATAAGAAAGATCAGGTTAATCAATGCCTGCTTTCCAAATACATTTCTATCTCTACTGAAATTGAGCCCCCTACTGAGATTTCTAAGGCACAGGAAATAAAAGAAACACTAAGAATGGTTTCATACTAGAATATGAAGTAAAATGTTCTCACATTCATCAGTCCCCAAGATTCAGCTTCAGAGGCTGAAGTTAAAACACCGCATGTTATCAGGAGTTGATAATAGGTTATTTGCTTTCAGTAAGAGATAGAAACAGAAAGGCCAGGGGGGAAAATAAGCTAACGCCAGTGAAAATGAGACATTTGTGTTATTAAGGTGTCAAGTAGAAACTTACAGCCAAGCAGGATTTTGTGAATCGCCTGGCACCCCTGCATGTCAGAACCATCCTTCCTACTACAGTTATGTCTTTTGTTTTCTCTTTGTACCACCACATAAGGGTCCTTCTTATTAGATCTGGCTTTATTTTTACCCCTTGTGGAAAATTGTTTAATGCTATTGTCAGCGTCAACAGTGCTAGGAATGTTTTAATCTTGTAAAAACTTTCCCCTCAGTTACACAGGGGACTTTGCTTTTGAGCTTCCGATGTTATCATGAATGATAAGGGCCCAGCATGCACATCTCTTTCCAATTTATTTTATTAACATCCCTAACATCTCAAATAATTTTAGCTTATAGCCATATATCATGTGCCTCTAACAGTTAGCAAGTGTCTTCTAAAGTTATCTCTGAAAACACATCCATTTTACTCTTGGTGTAAAGCAGCCTGCTGTTTGGACAGAGGTAGAAGGTGCTGGAACGGGCTGTGGATGTGCACAGTCTGGCTACTGAGCAAATACTAAGAGGCGGGCAGAGATGTTCATATGGGAAACTTAAAAATAAAGGATTAGGAAAGAAGGGAGAAGTGTTTAGGGAATGGAATCAACAGGAAGAGATGGAAGTCGGAGAGAGAGGAACACAATGACTTCCAAGGTTTTGAAGTGGGCAAGAAGAAAGTTAACAAAGCCAGTTTCTTATCAATCATTTGGCAAAATCTCTTTACTGGACTTACCGGTTGTCAGTATACAGATGAGCCAGAGCAAAACTGATGCAGTTGGCAGTAGTTATCAGTCTGGGGGTAATGTTGGTTTTTTTTTTTTGTTTCTCATCCAATTAAGTTAAAAAGCAGGAAAATATCCCAGCAGCAAACAACACCAATACCCATGATCACATATACATAGACACATTATACAGAAAGATGAAGCTCTCCAAGTGTGGAGAAAACCTGGAAACCGAGAACCCAACATTCTCCATGGAGGGTCTAGGTTAAGAGATTTAGTGGTGTCCCCCTCCCCTAATTTTGGATTGGTCAACTTAATAGAAGAGAAGGCTGATAGGTCTCATCTCCAAGCTGAAATATCTAAGGCTACATGACTCTAGGAAGGTCAGGTGAAGGGGCCCCATTGGAGTTAAGGCCTTCCTGCCAGATCAAGCAGCAGTAGGAAGTGCTCCATCTTCATTACTTCTCAGTGACCCTGTTTGCTTATTAGGGATTTAGTTCCTTATAAAATGTTATTAATTTGTTCATTTTTTCTTGCCAGTATTTCTTATCTACTGAGTTAATAAATCTCAGAATTCAAAGATAAGTAAGGCAGAGTTTTTGTTTATAAGTCTTGCACACTCTGGACAAGTGTCCAGATTTTTTGATTCAATGAGATCTATCCAGAATGGGATGCATGCAGATGACTAGACAGCCAAAAGGATGAATGCACTGTCTCTTCTGGCATGGCACAAAGGAAAAAAGAGAGAAGAAATATCCAGAGGAGGAGGAGGCAGCACTGAAGAAGTTCACAGAAGACATGCCATTTAAAGTAGGCCTTGAAGAGTAAGAAAACCAAAGGAAATAAAAAACCCAAAAGACATCACTTCACACAGAGGAGACAGACAGCAGAGGACGTTCTAATATTCCTTTCCTTCAGGACCCTGGTGTTTTATTAGTCTCTGTTGATGTTTTCATGTTACTGAACTCTGCTTGCTCTCTTCAACATCATATGTCGAAATACAGAAAAGTGGTAGCAGAGTCCCTCTCTGGACCTTGATTCCTGCTCATTAATAACAGAAAAGGGTTTTAGAGCTCTTCTATTGCAGTGCATTTGGAAGCAGGATGAGATCAAGTAAGATGCAACCCTTAGACCTAAACCTGAGCAAGAGGTTTCCACTTGTGCTGAAAGTCTGAGTAAAGACACCTGATGTGAAGTAGGATGTGCTCCCACTCAAAGAGGAAAAAAGGTTATTCCTCATGTAATCAAGTCTATTAAGAAACAAGGACAGACAAGAGGGTCAAAGATACAGTGAAGATCTTCTATCGTGGTAAATAGTTTGTTGGCGTGAGTTTGTGTGTGTGTGTGTGTGTGTGTGTGTGTGTGTGTGTGTGTGTGTATAAGAAATTAAAAAGACCCATCCTCCCTTTACTTCCCTGGGCAGCACAGCCTCCTTCATCCTGGTTCCAGCACCTTTCTTGGGAAAGCCCAGCAGTGCCCACTGCACCTTGAACCCCCTAGCTTCATTCACACCCCCAGCTCCCCTGCCCTGTCTCTCCTCCTAACCAGGATACTGACCCATTTTTTCTCTTTGCACCCCAGACACTGGAGCTGACCTTTTAGCTCAGAGCCACCACTGCTTCCTGATCCTCTGCATCCACACCAACCCAGTTCCTCCCAGTAGTCCCCAGGAGTCCTCTGGGTCTGGTCCCAAGCCCACCAACCTTTGCTTCCCTGGACAGTGCAGCCACCAGCTACCTGGTGCTATCATTTTGCCTGGGTGGGTCCCACAGCCCACAGAGCCTTGACTCCCCCAACCTCATTCACCCTCCCAGCTCCCCTCCTAGCCTGGGTACTGGCCCAGTTCTTGTCTTGGAACCTCAGACTCTTGGACTGACCTCTAGGCCCAGAAACCCCCACTGCTTCCTGATCCTTTGCAACCAGACCAACCCAATCCCTCCCTGCAGTCCCCAGGAGCCCTCTGGGCCTGTTCCTGCCCTCACCTCCCTTTGCTTCCCTGGGCTGCACAGTCTCTGTTGTCCTGGTGCCAGCACCTCTCCTGGGTAAGTCCAGGATCCTCACTGTGCCTTGACCCGCTGCCAGCCTCATTCACCCTCCCAGCTCCCCTGCCCCATCTCTTCTCCTAGCCTGGGTACTGGCCCATTTCTTGTCTTGGCACCCTAGACACCTGGGTTGACATCTCAGTCCAGAGCCACCACAGCTTTCTGACCCTTTGCATCCAGACCCACCCAGTTCCTCCTTGTAGTCCCCAGGAACCCTCACGCCTCTTCCTTCCCCAACCTCCCTTTCCATTCCTGGGTGGCATAGCCATTAGCTTCCTGAGACCAACATCTTTCCTGGGCCCTGCTCCCAGGCCATCCCAGCCCTCAAATTCCTGAGGGCAGCATCTTTCCTGGAGAGATCCAGACCTTAGGAGAAAGCCTGAGAGCACCTGATCTTCACCTCACTTGGGTCTCTGTGGGAACTCCTGAAGATGAAAGCAATTTGACCACTCCAATATAAAATCAAAAGAGAGAATCTGATGCCTAGACCAAACAGCCTTTCATGCCCAACAAGTAAACCACAAAGGCAAACAAAGTTTACAAAAAGAAGCAGGCATAAACTCAACAAAAAAAGGCTTGAGTCTCACGTAAGAATCAGAAACTATAAAAGAAATTCACATGTCAAAGTCATAGAGAAAAAATAACATGAAAAACAAAAATAATATAACCCCACCAAGTACCAATAGTCCTCTAGAGGAGAACAATAAGAAACCCTAGAGATAACACAAGGCATGGAACTCAAAAGAACAATTATAAACATAATAAAATAATTCAGTAAATTTAAAGAACACAAAAACAAAGAAATCAAGGAATTGAAGGAAGATAGTGATAAACTTTTGAATGAATTCAGAAAAGAGAAAAATTGAATAATACACGGACTGAAATGAAGGAAGTGAAACACTCAGGAAGCCAATTAGAAACAGCAGGAGAAAGCCTCACCAATAGGATGAATGAAATGGAAAACAGAATACAAGACTGGAAGATAAAGTGGACTAATTAGAACACTAGAGCAAAGATTATGAAAAATTTAAGAAAACACAGAATGGAATGTGCAGGAATTGTGTGACACCATAAAAAGACCAAGCTCATGAATCACAGGCACACAGGAAGGAGAAGAATCCCAAGACAATGGTATGGACCAGAGCTTCAACAGGACTGTAGGAAAAAAATCTCAAAATGAAAGAAAGACATACCCATACAAATACAAGAAGCATATAAAACACCAAACAGACAGGATCAGAAAAAGAAACTCTCCACAACACATCTTAGTAAAAACACTAAACCTATAGAAAAAAGAGACAATACTGAAAGCTGCAAAAGAAAAACAACAATTCACATATAAATTATACAGGAAAACACATCAGTATTACAGCTGGCTTTTCAGTGCAAATTATGAAAGCCAGAGAGCCTGGACCAAAGTATTCCCAGTTCTAAATGACCACAGATGCCAACCCAGATTACTTTACCCAGCCAAAAAGTTTATTATAGTTGAAGGGGAAATAAAAAATCTTCTATGACATATAGGCTGAAAGAACTCATGTCCACAAAACCAGCCCTTCAGAGAGTTGTTTTAAGCAATACAAAGAGCTGAAGAAAGGAATGACTATACCCAAGGGGTTACAGAAAGAAACTAAATGAAGGTACAACTAGAAATGTGTGGGACTTGTGTATGCTGACACCATTACTACAGAATCATATGAGCAGGTTCCCAGGAGCTTGTAGGACTGTTTCCATATGATCCCTGAACCTTGGGTGGGTGTAGTTTAGCAGTCCTGTTCGAGGGCCAGCCTCTGCAGTCTCTTAGACTCTACACTTCAGCCATTTGTGGCTTTTGTGTTCCTGACCCTCCGTTGCATGAGAGACCTTCATTAATGAGAATTGAGATATCCATTATTGTCCTCTTACGGCCTGTTCTATGTTCCTTGAGGCTTGGGTGTAGAGGTTGGATTGTAGATGTGCCACTTAGGCTTGGGCAATTCACAGACAATATCTGTGTGTGACCAGTTGTGGCACTCTGTAATAGCCTTTGTCTGGTACAAAAGAAGCTTCTTTGATGAGTGGTGACTGGGATATATGCTGGTAAATATTAGGATACATATTTTGCATAGTGAGAAATTACATTAGTCTATGGATGTGAGTTTGGGAAAAGTATTTGGGAGCTTTGTAACTAATCCTTAAAAGATTTTAGGGTTACCTCTTTAGAGGGGGGGGATGTTGTTGGGGAGGGAGTAGGCATGGATTTGATCAAAACAGCTTATATTCATGTATGAAATTCTCAATAAAGGTTTGTAAAAATTAAAAAAAAAAGCCATCAGGGCTGAAAACCTGTCTGGGAAAGAAAAAAATAAAATTCTTAGATTGAAAAAAAACAACAAAAAAAAGAAATAAAACCCATCTTTTTATTGTCTGCAAGAAACTCATCTCACTTTCAAGGACAGGCACTACCTTAAGGTGAAAGGATAAAAAAAAAAAAAAAAAAAAACTATATGCCAAGAGCATGGTACTAAGGAAAAAGCAGGTGTTGCAGTTCTAATATCCGACAAAATAGACTTCAAAGCTAATCAGAAGAGATGAAGAGGGCCACTTCATTCTAATCAAAGGAAAAATAAACCAAGAAGATATTATAATCATGAACATATATTCACCAAACTCTGGTGCACCAACTTCATAAAAACAATACTATAAGACTTTAAGACAAAGATGAATTCCAACTCATTAATAGTAGGGGACTTCAGTACCCCACTGTCTCCATTAGATAGATCCACAGGACTGAGAATTAACAGAGAGACATCTGAATTAAACAATACCATATGTCAAATGGACCTAACAGCTATCTATTGAGTATGCCACCCAAGCACCAAAGGACATACATTCTATTCATG
>NW_008360302.1:255080-256756 GCF_000622305.1 Nannospalax galili
AAAACCTCAACAAATACAAAAAGATTGAAACAATTCCATGCATTCTATCAGACCACAATGCAATAAAGCTTTAAATCAACACCAGAAGAAACTCCAGTAATCACATGAGCACATGGAGATTAAATAACACACTACTGAATGATGAATGGGTCAAAGGAGAAATTAAGAAAGAAATAAAAGCATTCCTGGAACTAAATAAAAAGGACAATACAACACAACAAAACCTCTGTGATACGTTGGAAGCAGTCCTTAAAGGGAAGTTTATAGCTCTACGTGCCTACATTAAAAAATCAGAAAGAACACAAATAAATGACTTAACATTGCAACTCAAGACATTTGAAAAGAAACAACAAATGAAACCCAAACCCAGCAGACAAGAAGAAATAACAAAAATCAGAGCAGAAATTACTGAAATAGAAACAAAGAAAACAATACAAAGAATCAATGAATTCAAGAGCTGGTTCTTTGAAAAGATAAACAGGATTGACAGACTGCTAGCCCAGATAACCAAAAGAACGAAAGAGCACCTCCTAATCAACAAAATCAGAGTTGAAAGGGGAAAACACAACAGACACCAAAAAGATCCAGAACTTTATAAGGGAATGCTTATGTTACTAAATTTGAAAACCTTGTATCTAATCCTTCAAATATTTTTAGGGTTACCTCTTCAGAGGGGTGAATGTTAAAGTAGCCAAAGGCCCCATTAAAAAAATAAAAGAAGCCAGGTGTGGTGGTGCATGCCTTTAATCCCAGCACTTTGGAGGCAGAGGCAGATGGATCTCTGTGAGTTCAAGGCCAGCCTGGTCTACATAGTGAGATCCAGGACAGCTGGGGCTACAGGGAGACCATCTCAAAAAGACAAAAAAATAAATAAAATAAAATAAAATAAAATAAAATAACAAGAAAGAGTACATGAAGTTATCAGGAAAAAGTGATGGGGAGATATGGGAGGTGTTAGAGGGGAGGGAGTGGGCATGGATTTGATCAAAACATCTTATGTGCATGTATGAACTTCTCAATCATGTTTTTGTAAAAGTTAAAAAAAATAAATGTACGGGTATCTAAAATCATAGGAACCACCAAAACTAAACCAAGAAGAGATTAACAGCTTAAACAGATCCGTAACGCACAAGGAAATTGAAACAGTAATACAAAACCTCCCGAATTAAAAAAAGCCCAGGACCAGATGGATTTACAGCATAATTCTATCAGACATTTAAAGAAGATCTGCATCCAAACCTACTTAATTTATTCAAAAACCCTAGAAATAGAGAGAGAACTTTCAAATTAGTTCTATAAAGCCAGCCTCACTCTAATTCCAAAGCCAGGTAAAGATAAACCGAAATAGAAAACTATAGACCCATAACCTTAATGAACATAGATGCAAAAATTCTTGACAAAATACTTGCAAAAAGACACACATCAAAAAGATCATCCACCATGATCAAGTTGGCTTTATTCCAGAGATGCAGGGATGGTTCAATATACGTAAGTCAATAAACATCATAAATCATATAAATGAACTCAAAGGCAAGAACTACATGGTCATCTCAATAGATGCAGAGAAAGCCTTTGACAAAATTCAACATGCATTCATGTTCAAAGTTCTAGAGAGAATTGGACTGGAGGGAACATACCTCAACATAATTAAAGCCTTATATAACAAACACACAGCC
>NW_008360302.1:256791-292430 GCF_000622305.1 Nannospalax galili
TTTGAAACACTTGCAAGAGCAATAAGACAAGTGCAGGAAATTAAAAGAATAATAATTGGAAAAGAAGAGATCAAGTTATCCCTTTTTGCGATGATATGATATTATATCTAAGAGATGCCAAAAACTCCACCAGAAACCTCCTAGAAATTACTAATGTATTCTATAAAGCAGCAGGTTACAAAATTAATCTACAAAAGTCTGTAGCCTTTTTGTATACCAATAACAATCAATCAGAGAAAGAGCACATGGAATCACTGCCTTTCACAATCACTGCAAAAAAAAAAAAAAAAAAAAAAAAAAAAACAAAAAAAAATCAGTAGACCCTTTTAACCTGTGTTGGAATGTGTAAAATGTTTGTGTCATGCCTTAAAAATTTAAGTGGACAGATTTTGTTTTTTCGGTGTATGTGGGTTTCCCCTCCCTTGCTTAGCTCTTAATGTGTATAGAAGTTTGCTGAAGAGGATGGCTGTAATACTCCCACAGTAACTATGACCAATGCAAGCATTCTCGGAAATGTTGTAATGGTCTTTCATAAGGAAGCACAGACAATTTTGGATAGCCAAAGCAACCCTGAGCATTAAGAACAATGATGGGGAGATTACTATACCAGATTTTGAACTGTATTACAGAGCTATTGTCATAAAAATGTGCTACTGGCACAAAAATAGTCCAGTAGATCAATGGAACAAAATTGAAGACCCAAATATGAGTACATGCAATTTCAGCTACCTGATATTTGAAAAAGGGGCCAAGAACATTCACTTGAAGAAAGACAGCATGTTCAGCAAATGGTGCTGGCAAAACTGGATCTCCACCTGCAGAAGAATGAAACTGAACCCCTGTCTTTCACCTTGCACAAACATCAACTCCAAATGCATCAAAAGACCTCAATGTAAAGCCTGAAACTCTGAAACTGTTCAAAAAAAATTGGCAAAATCCTACGAGATATAAGTGTAGGAAAGGATTTTCTAAACCAGACGTCAATTGTTCAGGAAACAAGGTCAAGCAAGAATCAACAAATGGGATCTCACAAAACTATAAAGCTTCTGTACATCAAAAGAAGCAACCAAGGAAGTGAAAACCCACAGAATGCAAGAAAAACTTCTCCAGTGACACATCTGACAGAGGTTTAACATCCAGAATATATAACGAACTTGAAAACCAAGTTTTGAGTCCATATGTATAGCTAAAGGCTACATAACAAGAAACAATTCCAGACGGGAGATACCTTCCTTTGAGTTGTTGGCCACAGTGGCCCAAGAGACTCCTAGAGAGTAATCCAGCATAGAACTGGGAAAAGGAACAGCAGACCCCAATCCTATCTTAAGGAATATTGATAACTGATTGCTGCTAGATGAGGAACAGCTGATCTTCCTAAAACAAGGATCTCTAGATAGGCTGCCTAGATTCAGCGGATGGACAAGCACTGGGGAAGAGCCTGGGGGCACTGACAACACAGTAACAGGGATGACAGAGTATATGGGCTCCATTGTGGGGGGCGGCTATGGGAGGGTGCCATTTGGGAAGTGGGTATATAGATGAATAAGATTGTTTGGAATATTCTGTATGGTATACACACACAAAAAAATCACAAATTAAAAAATGAGTTATATTTGAGGAAGAAGCATAAAAATTTACTTCATGTTAATTAGTAGAGGTGAAAGACTTTACCACTGAAATCTACCTGATGACTTCATAGCTATACTCAGGTGCCAAGAATCCAAGTGTAACCGACTGTGTAGTAATAATCAGATACATAGAGATTAGAGACACATGTGCAAACATCTAAGTATTAGTAGCATTAAAAATGAGTCTTTCTTTAGGAAACACTATATTTTTAAATGAAATGGAGATCTTTTCTCAAGGTTAAAAACTGATTCAATTTTATGTCTTACAGGGTTTATACTGAGTTCAGTACTGTATAACTATATTAATTCAGCTGTGAACCCAAAAATATTCACAGCCACTGTCTCCCAGGTGACTAGTTCCTCCAAGGGGTGGGGCCTGCTGCAGAAAATGGACTGGGGAGCAGTCTTCTGTGCCATCTTGGGACAGAAGCCAGGAGCCGGGAGGAATGCTCTGCAGTGGGAGTGGAGAGAGAGAGATGGCCCAGGCACCTCACCTGTGTGGACCCGAGTGGGGGCATTTACCGACCTCTGACAAGACTGCGAGGGCCCAAGATTCATGGGTGAAAGATAATGGAGACTATGGGTGGGCCACAGGAGCATCTGAAGTGGCCGGCTCTGAGCCTAGGTGGCACAAGAGTGCTTGTCTCTGTGTAATTCCCCCATTTACACCCTCCCTACCCGAGGGCATAAACCATAATAAATTCACATAAAAATATATTACATGGTTTGTCTGATCATGCAAGAGACCCCGAGAGAACTCTGGTGACACCACTTTTGAAAGAGATGCATCTTTGCTCTGGAAATTGTTATTGAATATGTTAAAGCTGTAATGAAATGTTTCTTCTAATCATGTGGTTATTAAATAAAATAATGTCAAAAAAATTAAATAGTAAATTAAGTAGCAATACTCCATAGTGACCAATAAGAAGCATCAGAACCATAAGGCTTTCATAGAGCCCTGTCTATGGGGATTGCCTTACTCTCTTTTCCCATTTTGGCTCACAGTTCCAGGGTATGAGTCACAACAGCAGGGGAGTCATGGAAGGAGGAGCTTGAGGACTGGTCACACTGTAGCCACAGTCAGGGAGTGGAGGGAAATGGGCTTGTGCTGAGTGTACTTTCTCCTTTTATTCAGTCCAGGACTCCAACCCAAGGAATGGTGCAACCGCTTTAAGTGTGGATCTTTTCACCTCAATAACCCCAGTCCACATAATCCCCCATAGGTGTGTCAAGAGGCTCCTGTCAAGCTGACAGTTACCAATAACCATCATACAGAGACTATGGATTTGGTAAAGTAGGAAAAAGCTAAGATTGTTCTTGGGCTCTTAGACTTGCTTCATGCTTTCACACCATGCTCGTGTTCTTGATGAAGTAGTATATTCCTATATTCTTCCTTTTTGCCCTCAGGAATATTTTTAAAAAGCTCTGTCCAACATCCTATTTTGACTTTCTAGCAATAGAAGAACCCCTTTCAGAAATGCTCCTGAGAGAACACTGCTTATGTGTGTTCCTAGACATAATTGGCATTATAATTCCTCAGCTGGCTTCTTTTGCCAGCAGATATCACTTTACTGATATTGATAATATACTGTAAGCATTGAACTGATTTAAAAAAAAACATTCTGAATGCTTGTTGTGATTCTGAAGCACTCAATGTTATTGGGATCAGTGACTTCAATTGGAAACATTTTATTTGTTCATATAATAAAAAGTACATAATTGTTATTGGTCCCATGATTCCTTCTGGTGAATACAATCATGTTTGCCTTTACCCCAGACTTCATTGCTTTTTATTCTGCATCATGCACTTTATTGATTTTCCTGTTACTATTATTTCCTTGAAAATAAGCCCTTTAAAAATAACACAGCTTTTTTGTTCATTTTCCCTGGCTTTTTCTTATTCACAGGTTTCACGGAGGCTGGGTGTATGACTGAACTGCAGTTTTTCCCTGTTCTGTATTTTGCTTGTTGCCCCATCTTATTTATTTTTCCTGTGATATTATGTGTCAAGATTTTAGGTGGTTTAATGAATTACCTCTTTTCTCCTCCTGTTGAGTTTAGAACCAATTAGAGAAAAAAATACAGGCAACAGGCAAATAGAGATCAAAATGTCAGCTTTAATTGCTACAAGGCTGGTTTTAGAGGGGGCCTTGCTTCTGATAGTCCCTTCTGGAATTAGGCAGGCTTGGGTATGTAGCCACAGACAAAGGGGGTTTGCAAGACTCCTTCATACAGGTTGCTCTTTCCAGTTCAGCAAGGCTGAGTGACTGCCTGTGTGCCCTCTGCAAGGCAGGTTCCAAAACAGAATAGGAGGGAGAGACTGTGGTATGTTCCATCATCTGGTACAACTTGGTTTGAGTCTCTGTTTCCAAACATGTTGCTGATGTACATGTCTGCCTGTCCAAGCTTAAATGATCTTGGGAGTATGGTGAGTAGCCCAGAAGCTTCTTCTAGGGGAAGGCCTTTGAGTGGAATATGGGGCTAAGGAAAACAGGCAGATTTAGTATCCAAGAAAAGCTTCATAAACTGTCCCCCTGGGCCTGAGTTAATGGAGGAGAAACTCAAGTTTGGCCTTCTCTCTTTCTGCTTTCAATTCTCACACCTGGAGCTGGTGTTTGCTAAGTGGGATGATGAAAGATGACAATTACACAGAGCATGTCAGCTTTCTGGTTTGAAGGTCCACTATCCAAAGTAGATGGGTCTTTCCAATATTATCAGACCTAAATACCCATCAGTACAATGATCCTGGAAAACAAAAGAAAGCCTTTGTTGATTTGGATCTGAAATGAACAAGGGATTGCAAAAAAAGTCAAATGAATTACATTTCCTATAGGCTTGACCTGCACATTTTAGATAAGGGAATTGAGTTTTCTTAGTATTTTATTGAGTACATTTTATCCTAATTTCAAAAGTGGTGATATTTCTCAGATCAGTGGATATAGCAGTTGAAGGTAGAACCTCATTTAGATGAGCCATGACTTCATGACTGATTCATTCTAATCCTTTGCCTTTCTCCAAATCTTAGCCTTCTGTATACAGGAAACTTTAGAAGTAGGAGATTAGAGGTTTGAAATGGTGGAAACTGGTGGGACTCAATGATTCATTGGTAGATGTGTCAGTAGGTAGATGTGTGCAAATGACCATACAGACTGGAAGACAAATAAATGCACAGGACCAAAGCAGCTCAGGAAATAACATACAGTCTTCCCAAGAAGCCACAAGAATGTTCCTCTATTTTTCTCTTTACATTTGAAGATGTATCTAAGTCTCCTATAAGAGACCATCCATGCATCTCATTCGCAGTATCCATTTCTTATTCGCCCCTGAGAAATGAAGGTGATCTTACATAGTAAACATTGGAAGTGCACACTCAAGTAGTTTCAATATTTGCAAATGCAAAGTATGATGCTTAATAGTGCAAACTCTGTAGCCCCATTACCAGGCTTCCAGTCTCAGCCCTGTGACCATGAAGGGTATTTCACTTTCCTATCTCATTTTCCTTTTTGGTCAAAAGGAATATAATAATGAGTCTTTTGTGATGACTAAGGGAGAAATGCACAAAAATGCAGAGACTAGGGCAATGTGAGCAGACAATCAAACTTTAATAGTTGTTCAGAGATTTGAGAGATGGATAAGGACGCCAAGGTGATAGAATAGACATGACACACGTGTGAGCATACATGTGTATGTGTACACGAGTATGTACATGCTCATATAGGAAATGGCATAACCCTCAGAATTCAACCATGGATTAACAAATTTCAGATTATATCATTTCTTTGAAACATTTAAGAAAATAGTTGCAAAATTGGATGTAAAATAATTCGAAGCCCTTTCTATATCCCGTGAGCTTACTGTCTCCAGAGCTATCTAATTTTCTACAAGTTACATAGAAATGATGTTTGGTAACATACTCTATGAGTTACTTTTTTCATCTGTGACTAAATACCTGGCAAGAAGCCACTTAGAAGAGGAGGGTTAATTTGGCTCAGAATTTAAGAGTGTAATTCCATCATGGTAGAGGAGGCATGGCACTGGGCAGGTGGGAGGTGGCAGCTGGGACTCCCCCTCACCTCTGTAATCCATGTTATACTAGTAAAAGCATGTCATTGAAAACAGCTAGAAGGTAAACTGTTTCCAACAGATGTTACTATTGTTTATCCTATGATACAAAAATGCCTTCAGTGGAACAGACAGACTGGAAGTTCAGCCATGGGCAGCTCATTCATGAAGAGAAAGCACTGCAGCTGACTGCCTCAACTTCTATAACTGTCACAGTTCTCCTCAGTTTCTGCTTATTTGGAAGCCCCTGATTTGATGGTGTTACCTTTCTGCTGTTTCACTTGGAAGCCTCACTTGAGGGGAATACTCTGTTCTGTCAGGAACTCTATCCAGAAATCCAACTGACTTTCTCAATGATGCTTCCCCAGTCTAATTCTGCTAGATGTCTTGAGTGCCAAATTTGATGTTGCTTTGCTTTCTACTTATCTGTTTATATATCTATCTTGATACTTATTATTTTATTTTGGTTTGATGCATACTTAATAAACTCATTCATTCAAAACCAGAATTGTAGCCATGATAGATCATTCTTCAGATGTACAGAACAGCCTCACATTTCAACAGAAGAGAAAGCAGAAATGGGACAGGAAACAGAGCTGAGCTATAAACCTCAAAACTTGCCTCCAGAGATAAACTTCTTCTATATGGGCTCTAGCAACTAAAGGCTTGACAACCCCCTAAAACAGCACCACCAGCTGGTGTTCAAGTGTTCAAACACTTGAGCCTGTGGCAGACATTCCACATTCAAACCAGGTCAGTCACATAGTACATAAATCTTTCTGCAGTAGTTTTTCTCTTTTAAATATAACTTTAGTGAAAAATATTCACTCATGCAACTCACTATTTAAAATTTACAGTGCAGGGCCTGGAGAGATGGCTCAGCAGTTAAGAGTACTGGCTGCTCTTGCAGAGGACTCAGGTTTGGTTCCCAGTACCCATATGATGGCTAACAACCATCTGAACCTCCCATTCCTCTTCTGACCTCAGTGGACATTGTAAAACACAGGTGCAGATAGATACATTCAGGCAGTACACTCATATACACAAAAATAAAAATAATAAATAATAAATTAAAGATTACAGTACAATGGTGCTCAGTACAATCAACTCATCACAGTCAGTTTTAGAGTAAGAGGCTTCCTGTAGTGGCAGAGAATAGACAGGACAATGAGGAAGAAATTGGGAATGATTGTTAATGGCCATGCCAGTTTTTTCATAGGTGATGAAAATACAAAATTCTTTTCTATAAAAATTGTTATTGGTGAGATTCATGTATGTGTGTTTATGTGTTTGTGTGTATGTATGTGTGTGTGTGTGTGTGTGTGTGTGTGTAGGATTTTAAGACACTAGTTTTTATTCTTGAATAGTGTTACTTAGCATTGATCCTACAATTCATTTATCAATTCTTATAGATGTCATTGGAATTGGCTCCAACTTTTGTCTATTCAAATACTTGCCAGGATCAATCTTCACTATGTCCCTTTACCAATAGAAGCCAGCATAAAATTGTCACAACAGTTTGCATTTCCATCAGTAGGCTGTAGAATTGTTATGTTTTTGTCAACCTGATGAATGTAAATTTGCATCTAATTTTGTTTTAGTTCACAATTGTCTGATAAAGAGCAAAGTTACAAATAATTTCTTTTTTTATATGTATTACTATGTGATGACAGCCTTTAAACTTTGCCCATTTTTCTACTCTTTTGATTTATTTTGTTCACAATTTGGACACTTCTCTTCATACATCTTTCTGCTTATATATTAGAAATATCTTGCTTATACATAAAAATGTTAAATTTTATAGCAGCAGAATTCTCCCTTTTTCTTTTTTTAAATTAATTAATTTTTTAAAAAATTTATGTGTATGAGTGTTATGCCTGCATGTAAGTAAGTGCACCCATGTCATGCAATGCCTGTGGAGAACAGAAGAGGCTGTCAGATCTCCTGGAACTGGAATTAAGGACTGTTGTTAGCTGCTATGTGAATGCTGGGATTCAAACCTGGGCCTTCTGCAAGAACAGTGTTTTTAACCACTGAGCCATCTCTCCAGGCCCCTTCCTTCTTTCTTATAATTTTGAAATTTGTGTTTAACAATTACTTCCTACTATAATGCCATAACATTCACATTTTTTCAAATACTTCAAGTATTTGTCATTTTTAGGACTTTAATCTCATTGGAGACTACTTTTCTTAAAAATAAATGATTATGGGTGGGAGAAGTGGCTCAACCTTTAACAGTACTGGCTGCTCTTCCAGAGGACCTGGGTTCGAATCCCAGCGCTCACACAGCCTCTAACAATCAGTTGTAATTCCAGTTCCAGGGGATCTGATGCCTTCTCCTGACCTCTGCAGGCACTGCATGACATAGGTGCACTTACACACATGCAGGCAATACACCAATACACATAAAATAAAACTGATAATAAGTAGAATTATCTTCACATAGATGGAACTGGTAAAAGAAAGGAGACAGCGACTCCTCCCAAGCCCATGTGACCCCTGAGGAACAAATCCTCAAACAAGCTTAAGAGTAAAAATAAGTTGGTTTGTTTGGACCAACTGCATGATCTTAAACACCCAAAAGAAAGTATAACCAAAGATTAAAGTGATCAGTATATTCCTTTAAGATTCCATGTGTATAGCTAAAGGCTACATAACAAGAAACAAAGCCAGACAGGAGATACCTTCCTTTGAGTTGTTGGCCAGGGTGGCCCAAGAGAATCCCAGACAGTAACCCCGCATAGAAATGGGAATATGAACAGTAGACCCCAATCTTATCTAAAGGTTTGTTGGCAACCAATTGCTGTTAGATGAGGAAGAGCTCATCTTCCTAAAACAAAGGACTCTAGATAGGCTGACTAGACTCAGCAGATGGACAAGCACTGGGGAACAGCTGGGGGCACTGACAACACAGTGGACAGTAACAGGGATGACAGAGTATATGGGCTCCAGTGTCGGGGCAGGGGGGACTACAGGAGGGTGCCATTTTGGATGTGGGTATAAAGATGAATAAGATTGTTTGGGGTGTCCTGTATGAAATGCACACACATACACACATACACACACACAAATCAATAAAAAATGATTAAGATTTGGTTTAGATATTTTTTTCTTTTTCATAAAGAATTAATCTAACATTATGTCTTCATTACTTTTCCTGCCATTGTGATAAAATGTTCTGAGTAAAGCACTTAAGCTCCACCCTTCAGCTCCCATTGCTCATAGTTAAGGGCTTCTCAGATGCTGAGCACTAGTTCCAAACTTCTCCTTTTCCCCTAGCACCCAGTGTCAACAGGTAAAGGATTCCTGGATGCTGAGCACTCAGTCTAAACTCCCCTTTTCCCCCTAGTGCTGATAGGTAAGGGGCACCCGGACCCTGAGCATTCCCACAATCTTCCATTTCCTTCTGTCTTCAGACTCTGACAAGTAAGGGGTCCTGGGGCTCTGAACAATTAATCCAAACTTTCACAGTGATCCCCAGCTCCTGGTGAAATAGGCAAGGAGTCACTGGACAATGCTACTACAAAGTGCTGACAGGTCCCTAGATCATGCACCCCCAGCCCAAACTTCCAAAGTTCCCCTGGCTACCAGTAGTAAGAAGTAATCAGTCCTCAGACTTTTAGCTCCCAGGCTGGCTTATACTTCCAATCAAAAATGAACCTCAGATGCACAAGTCCCAACACAGAGACAAAAAATAACATCAAGGGGCTGGAGAGATGGCTCATTGGATAAGAACGCTGGTTGTTCTTGCAGAAGACCTGGGTTCGAATGCCAGCACCCACATGGCAGCTAACAAATGTCCGTAACTCCAGTCCCAGGGGATCCAGCAGCCTCTTCTGTCCTCCGCCGGTATTGCACAACACAGGTGCACTTACCTACGTGCAGGCAATACACACATACACATAATAAAAATAATAAATAGATTTTTCAAAAAACAAATAACATTAAAATCCAAGACAGCTAAAGAGAATTACTGAAGGAAAGCCCACCTGAAATGATTCTGGAAATGAAAAACTAAATAAGCCAAATATAAACTTCATTGAAAGCCTCATCAATAAAATGAATCATGTAAAAAACAGTATCAGGGATGAAAGACATGGTAGAGGAATTGGATCATTCATTAATGACCAATGATAAATTCATAGACATACACGATGGGAACATGGGAGAGTGTGGGATGTCATGAAAAGATTTAACCTTTGGATTATGGGATTAAAAGGAGAATGGATATCACACCAAAGGCACAGAATGTGTGTTCATTAGAAATCATAGAAGAAAGATTTCCAAACCTAGAGAATTACCCATTCAGCTTCAAGAAATCTACAGAATTCCAAATAGAACCAGAAAAGAAATTCATCACAACATATTACAGTTAAAATATTCAAAACATAGAATAAATAACGATATTGAAAGTGTCAA
Organism: Nannospalax galili; assembly: GCF_000622305.1. Taxonomy (NCBI): domain Eukaryota; kingdom Metazoa; phylum Chordata; class Mammalia; order Rodentia; family Spalacidae; genus Nannospalax; species Nannospalax galili. The sequence continues at coordinate 266,901 of NW_008360302.1, forward strand.
AGGAAAGATGCCAAGTCAACTTAAAGATAGATAGTTTAAAATAATATTTGGTTTTTTGACAAAAATGTTTAAAGCCTGAAGGACCTGAGAAAATGTATTCCAAGTTCTAAAACACCACAAATCCATTCCAGACTGTTAATCCCAGCAAAACTACCTATTAAAATTGAAGTAGAAATCAAACACATTCATGATAAAACCCATATTAAAGGAGTTTACGCCTACAGAAGACACTGGGCAGAATATTTAAATCTGAATAGAATAATGAACACATTAATGAAGTCACAAATAATAAATAAACAGTATAAGAAGGGTTGATCAAAACAGGTCTAAGAAAACACCATAAGACCAACAAAATGATATGAATTGATGCACATAATTCGGTAATGTTTTTTGTTGTTTTAATTTGTGTGTATCACTTCATTATAGCAAGCACCTCTTCATGATCATCAGGTTTTGAATGCCTGTTACTTGGAAAAAAGCTAGAAAATTATCTTGTAAAATTATCACACTGACTTGTGCACAATTACAATGTCAAAGGTGAAACATATATCCATTCCCAAGAGAAGATTATTGTTAAAGGAGATAGAAAATATGCAAAGCCACAAGGGAATAGTGGGAGGAGGGGATAAAAATCTGAGAATCAGAAAGGCATACATTATTGATATCTGAATATCTGCTGGGCTCACACAATGGAACGATGCCTTATGAGAATTTAAGTATGGACTAAAGCTTGTAATCTTGGTAGAAATCTTTGAAAGAAGACAAGACAAACATCAGTAGTCAGAGAAGAGGAGAATCTCACATCTATAATTAGTTTAATGTTTTAGTAGAAAGTTTCCAACATACCTCTCAAAAAAGAGGATAGAAAAATTAACATCTATATGCCAATGTAACTGATACATTATCATTATTAATTCCTTTTTTGGTCTTTTTGAGACAGGGTCTCCCTGTAGCCCTGGCTGGCCTGGAATTCACTATGTAGACCAGGTTGTCCTTGAACTCACAGAGCTACGCCTCCTTCTGCCTCTGGAGTGCCGGCATTAAAGACATGTGCCACCATGCCCAGCTATTAATACTATTTTTATTTTGTCAGTTATTACGTGCAATTAGGAATAGTTTCTCTTCAAGGTTTTTACAGAATTTTCCAATATTGCATGTTTCTGAAGAGAAATTCATAGATTCAGAAAAGAGGCTTGTTATCTAGTGTCTAGACATGTCAAAACGTAGACTTATACAGAATATTTCTAGATAGATATAGCTTTCAACTTTTGACCATTGTGTTTTTCTACAATATAAACATTTATACATTTTATATCAACAGACCAAAAAGTTTTTAATGACAAATTGGGCCTCCAGTATATATCTGCTATATCAAAATGTTTAAGTAGCACATAGAATTTTGACAGCAAACCAGTAGTATACTTTGGGAAGCATATTTATACAGAAATATTTGTGCATTTTAAATATTTTATTGCCCTCAGTCTTCACTATTTTATAAAAACAAATGGAAGATGAAATTGCTGACACAAAGAGTATAGATCTCACAAACCTAATATAGTCGAGACAAAGATGAAAATCACTCTGTGTGCCAAAAGTGTTAAATCAACAAGACACTCATTGGGCTGCTGCCAGTCAAGTGTTTGTTCAGTTGTGAATAAAATGATAACAAACAAGAGCACATTTGAAATTCTAGAAATAAATCACTGAAGTTTGTACAAAAGAAAACTTATAAATGAAGATATTTTAGTTCTCCACACTTGGATACATTATTCTCTACCTTATAAGACATAATATATTGTCTAGAATCTATAATGTGTTATATTAAGATATGCTTGGGGCGGGGGCTGGAGAGATGGCTTAGTGGTTAAGAACACTGACTGTTCTTGCAAAAGACCCAGGTTCGAATCCCAGCACCCACACGGCAGTTAACAACTGTCTGTAATTCCAGTTCCAGGAGATCCAACAGCCTCTTCCGTCCTTTGCAGGCATTGCACAACACGGGTGCACTTACCTACATGCAGGCATAACACTCATACACATAAAATAAAAGTAAAAGCAATAAATAAAACATTTTTAAAAGAATATGCTAGGAATAAGAGCAGGATTTTTCTATTTAGCCTTTATCAGCCTCAGATAATATATTCCATAACCATAGCTATTTCTGATATTTGGAACAAGGGTAACTTACCAATTCTTTTTACACACCTGTATGTACACATTCATACAAATGGGCTTAAGCCTATCTGGTTCAATTTTATATCAATAATGAGCTATGAGAGATTATAGCTGGCAGGCAGGACATCAGTGTTAGCAATGAAGAGACAAATCTTAATATTCCCATTTCTTCTATGATTCATTACTAATCATCACAGGCATCCTTTCATAAACTCTCTTCTTATGCAAAGAAATCTTGTATGTCCCCAACCCATATATTTAACCTTATAAAATAAAAGTCTATTTCCTACCTTTAAGGAGCCAGTTTACTTCAGTTTTCTCTACCTTTAATGACATGGATGACAGCTGATAGATATTTGGTATTTTTTTAACTAGTTGCATCTTTAGAATCAAATATGTAAAATATCCTATCATGTTATTCATTGATCCATTTACTTATTGAACATTTATCAGGCTCTTATGTGGCATACCAATTAGGTAAAAGGCAGACTAACTAGCACATAGATTCTCCCCCTTCAAGAGTTAGTCTGTCAAGCCAGACATTGTGGTTCAGGCCTTTAATTCCAGTACTCTAGAGGTAGAGGCAGGAAGATCTCTGTGAGTTCAAGGCCAGCCTGGTTTATACAGTGAGTTGCGGGCTAGCTGGGGCTACAGGGAGACCCTGTCTCTAAAAGGCAAAAAGAAAAAAAATGTGTAAGTCTATCTAAAATTAGATATTGCCATATAAACCACAAATTTTAGTGTAAGATAAAACCTGAAAGCAATTTCATTAAGAGAAATATGCTATGGGACACATATGAAGACATCTCTGCCTGGAGAGCTTAGAGTGAAATTCCTGGAACATGTGTTACTTGAACTGATCTGTAGTACATGCAGTAGAAATATTTTAAGTCAGGCAAAGAATGCTTCTTTTACTGGATTCTATGAGACTAGAAGTTTAGAGAAATCTTTAGTTCAGGGTCAAAAATCTTTAGGAAATCTATGTTGTTGATTTATGACAACTCCAGGGATAAAGTAGGGGAACATCATAATAGCAAGAAACAAGGGAAGCATGAAACCAAAGAAGACAGTGTTGCTGAGGCTCATATAACCGCCTGATCAATGATGGCTGACAGCCAAGATATTTGAAGAAGCCTAGAATAAACTTGGGAACCTAGCAAAGGGCAGTATTGCCTTAAAAATAAGAAATAGTCCCTAAAGAAGATTTCCTAATAAACAAAACCCTCAGCGCATGTAGGAGGTAGAAAAACACACTGCATTTCAGGGAAGACTCAGATATTTGTATTTGAAATGTGATCTTTAATAGAGTAGAAGAAACAGGAAAAAAAACTAATGAGGATTCCTAAATACAAACACAATTTCACACAGTTCCATGGCTATAATTCATACTTCATGAATGGTCTACAATATTTCAAAGTAAAAATCTAGTTTAAAGTAATTGTGGGTTGGTAGGGTCATCAGGTGACTGGATTGTCTGACTCATATAAATCCAATATAGAGGTTAAATTTTATCCAACATTGTGTAAGAATCTGCATCAATGTATCTCTTACTCTACACATCTGACTGTTTTTAATCAGGTTAGTAGGTTATATTCAACAAAAATTGCTTCAACAAGAGAAATATTCAGATTCCTATCTCTACCCTGCACAAAACTCAACTTCACATGGATTAAGGACCTGAATATACACCTGGTATCCTGAATCTGACAGAGAAAAGGATGGGAAATACACTGGAGCTTATAGGCACAGGAAAGAGCTTTTTGAACAGCACCCCAATAGCACTAGTCTTAAGATCAACAACTAAAAAATTCTATTCATGAAAGCAAACAGCTTTTACACAGCAAAGAACACTACCATTTAAATTAAGATGCAGTCTACAGAATGGGAAAATAATCTTTACCAAGTATACAACTGACACAGGGTTAGTATCTATAATATACAAAGAACTAAAGAACATGCAAACAAATAAAAATAACCGAATAAAATCGAGGTAAGGAACTAAACAGAAAGATCTGAAATAAGAAAATTCAAATAGTTGAGAAATTTTTTTTAAGTATAACACCTTTGCTATCAGGGAAATACAAATTAAAACTAGTTTGATATTTGATATTTCATCTTACCACAGTCAAAATGGCTAAGATCCAAAAAAAGAAAAATGACAAGTGCTTGTGTTGGGAATGCAAATTGGCACAGCCACTATGGAAATCAGTGTGGAGGTTCCTAAAGCCAGAAAGAGATCTACTACATGATCAAGCTACACCTTCCTTGGGTGTATACCTGAAGGACTCTATATACTACTACAGAGATACTTGCTCATCCATGTTCATTGCTGTTTTATTCACAATACCCAGGGACTGGAAAATATCTATAGGTCCATCAATTGCTAAGTGGATAATAGAATTATGGTACATTTACACAATGATATTATTAAGGTGTTAAGAATGAAACAATTATGAAATTTGCTGGTAAGTGAATGGAACTGGAAGCAATCATCCTGAGTGAGGTATCATGAAGCCAGAAAGACAAACATCACATGTGTGTTTCATAAGTGAATACTAGCTTTGAATCTTTATGTATGTGTGGTTCAAACAGAAAATCTATTGAGTTCAGAAAACTAGTTAGGGGACATGGAAGGGGGAGTTTCGTTGGAGGGGTGATAAAAATGCAGTGATATAAAGGGGAAGAGTGAGATAATGGAACAGAAAGGGCTAAAAGGGGTAAGAAATTAGAGGGCAGAGTAGAGGAAGGAGCTTGAGAGGTGTCACTAATGTTAAAGGCCTTTAAAAACTCTTATGGAAACCTACTACTATAGAAACTGCTTAAAATACATACACATATAATAAAAAATAGTTTCCTTGGAGTTACCCTATAATTAGGACAGCAGAGCACAGCACTCATCAGATACCACAGGCTAGCAAATGAAAAACTTAATGCCAGGAATGGACTCTTTCTTTTGAACCAGAACTTGATAGGATACTATTGCCGAATACACTATATATGTGATTCAGAGAAATATGGAGAAATCAAGCTGGTACTGATCTGGAAGCTTCATGTCTACTGGCTAGTTTTCATACTACTAGAAGGTGGCATGCATACTACCAGAAGTGAAAACTGTGAGCTACAATAATAATGACTCATCTGGACTATTTAGCTACTGGTGTAATAGTGGCACCAGTGGTATGAGGTTAACCAACTATTTTCTGATTGAATTTAAGGCACACACCATAAGATGGAGCCAATACTTGGCACTGTTACTAGGGCCAAGTACTTGTAGATAGACAGGCTACAAGCCCTATGGGAGATCCTACAACTGTGATCTGACTAAATGGACATAGTATTTAAAAGACCCCTAGTGACTTATTGTTATGGCCATAGATTAATGCATCTCTCAAATCTCAGAGATTTTTCTCACAGCAGATTGTAATTAGCACAAAGACCCACAGAAATTTCAGTCAACATTCAGAAAATAAAAGACTACATATTGTTCAACCTTAAATTGGATACTTGTATCACACCATCTCCTCCATAGGCTCAGGGATCATTATAGAAGGGGGACAGAAACATTGTAAATGTTAGACATGGTGGATAAATGCAAGGCTACCCTGTTTTCTGGACCGAGCAGGACAGTTGGACATATGAACCCACAGCTCTTGAGATAGCATTCAGAAAACGTATGCAAGTTCAAGCCAGACAAAAGGCCATCATAGAGGGGGAGGTGAGCAAGAAGCCCCAGCTCTAGCTGAGGAATTAATGGCAACTGATAGTTACTGGGAATAGGGACTCAGTTTTCTTTAAGAGTATGACACAGTGGGTGGGTTTACCAAGTTCCAAGGGGTGGACCCATACCCAGGAGATTTGGAGAACACAGATTAGACTCAATGGTCTTTAAAATAAATAATAGAGGTAAATCTATAGTAGTATATAGAGTCCTCTATGTATATACCCAAGGGAGGGCCAGGTAGAGAAAGATGGGGGTGGATATGAGAGGTGATGGGGAGGATATCCAAATATGATCAAAATACATTGCATCAAATTCTCAGAGAATAAGAGAATTATAAAATAGCCAATTCTGGCTGCTGTTTTGGCTGCTTTAAGAAAAACACCATAAGGCAGAGGCTCATAAACAATAAAAATATTTACTAGCTTTTCATGGTGAGAAGACCAAGATCAAGTCTGGTGGGTCCTGCTTCCTGGTTCATAGTCAAGGCCATTTTGCTGTTTCCTCATACAGTGGAGATGGTCAGAGGAGCTATGTGGGCCTTTAGTCATAAGGTTGCTAATATTATCAGCAAGGTTTCACCATTATGACCCCATTTCCTCTCAAAGATCTTCTAACACCATTATATTTGGTTAGAATTTCAACATGTGATGATAGGTTGGACTCTGTTGTAATTTGTTTCTCCATGGCTGTGATAAAACACTATGACCAATACCAATTTGGGGAGGAAGAATATTCAGCTTACAACTCCAGGGACTGCCTCCATGGGACTGGCTTGTGGCCATGTCTGCCGGGCATCTTCATCACTAAAGGAGCCCAAGGTAGGAACTCAGGACAGGAACCTTGAGACAGGGGCTGAAGGACAGGCCACGGAGGGACACTGCTTACTGGCTTGCTCCCCTGGCTCCTGCTCAGCCTGCTTTCTTACACAACACAGGCCCACCTAGGCTGGGTCCTCCCACATCACTCAATAATCAGAAGATGCCCCACAGACATGGCCACAGGCCAGTCCAATGGAGGCAATTCACCAATTGAGGCTCCCTCTACCCAGGTGTGTCAAGTTGACAACTAAAGCCATCTAGCACAATTGACCCTTGTCAACTTGACACACAAATACATCACTATTAAACCATAACCTTTTCATTTCTTGTCCCAAGATATGATGTGATGTTAATAGCACAACAGAAAAGAGTAAAACCTTAAAATTCTGACAGTCCTTTAAAAAATCCAAACACTTAAAATTCCATAGTCTCTTTTAAAAGTCTCTTAATTGTGGGGACCTGTAAAATCCCAAACAAGTAATGTCTTATTTCAAAAGGGAAGAATTGGGCACACCTAAGCAAAACCTAAGTCCAGCAAAGTAGCTAAAGGCTGGACATCTGGGATTCACTCACCATCGTCTGGGCTCCAAAGGGTTTTGTCAGCTCCACTTCCCTGACTTTAGTGTCCACAGCTCACACAGCTAGACTTGTAGACCCAAGCTGGGTCCATTCCACACCTGCTGCTGCTCTTGGTGGTCGACCCATGGTCCTAGCATCTCCTAAAAGCTGAGGTCTGCACTGAAACTGAGACTGCACCTTCACCAATGACCTCTTCTGGCCTCTCAGGGTACCAAGCCTCAGCTGCTCTCTGTGACCCGTTCATGCTTTCAACACCAGAACCATTCAGGAGACTCTTCCATATGACCAACTCCTGCTTCCAGCTTGAGATGGTGGCTCAGGTCCTCTCTGGACCATAGTTTCTGGTGTGCTGACCCTGCAGAACTACTTCTCAGAAGATTTTGCCACAGCGATGCTGGTCTCTTGGTACTTACAGCTGATTTTTCAGCCTCAGCAAACAGCATCAATTGTCCTAATAAAACAAAAGTTTCACTTCCAATGGTTCTGTTCTCTTCTTAATCACAGCTGATTCCTCAGCCCCAGTCAAACAGAAACTACAGCTTCTCAATTCAAAATATTCCACAAGCAGCACTGCTAGTCTGTGCTTCCCTTTGAAGCTTCATAAACCAGACCCCAGTCATCTATAACTCTTTCAGCATAACTGTTACAGGCTCCACAGCAACAAATTTAAGTGTTCAATGATTTCTCCAACCCAAAGTTCCAAACTTTTCCACAAATGTTCCCAAAACACCAAGGTCAGGTCTGTCACAGCAATGGTCCGCTCTCTGGTACCAATTTCTCTTCTACTTTGTGTTTCCATTGCTGTGACAAAATACCCTGACCAATACCAACTTGGGGAGGAAAGGGTTTATGTGGCTTACATTTCCCAGGTCATAGTTCATCACTGAGGGAGCCCAAGGTAGAAAATCAGGGCAGGAACCTGGAGGCAGGAGCTGAAATACAGGCCCTGGAGGAACACTGCTTACTGGTTTGCTTCCCTGACCCCTGCTCAGCCTGCTTTCTTATACAACATAGGCCCACCTGCCCAGGGGTGGTACCACTAACAGTGGGCTGGGCCCTCCCACATCACTCAGTCGTCTATAAGATGCCCCACAGATATGGCCACAGGCCAATCCAATAGAGGAAATTCACAAATTGAGGGAGGATTCCTCTACCCAGGTGTGTCAAGTTGACTATTAAAGCTATCCAGCACAGAGTCCATTGTAGGGATACAGGTAAGCATCTATCACAGCTGGATAAAAGAAAATGTTCAACTAATAGAAATCTAAAAGGTTATGCCAGACTATAAAAGATTAATTACACTTTAATGTGAGAAAAGATCATTGTGATAGTCCTCAACCCTCAAGGTCTAGGTATATAGAAACAGTCACTGAGACCAAATAAGATCAACATATTGCACCTGTCCCTACCCATGCCACAACCAATTAGTAGTTATTAAATAACAAATGACAGCAGCCTACTGCTTGGAGAGAGCCAAGGGAGTGCAGAGAAATATTATGGTGAGGAACACGAAAAGAAGACCCAACACAGAAGGGGGAAATACTGAGAAAATTTCCCAGTGAGCAATTACCAGCGTTAGCTAAAGGGTAACACCGAGGAATTAGACATCTTTGGTTCACTGAAGTCAGTTACATCAACTAAACTAACTCCAGCCTAGACTTACTTAATTACTGCCTTATAGGTCAACAGAAGAAAAAGTGTACCAGTTTCCAGGAACATTTTTACCCTGCTCTTTGCTCTATATTACAAAAGCATCAAGAGAAATAAACAATGCATTCAAGGTTATCGGAGAAAAGATACACTACCAAACACAAAGCCTTCAGTAGAAAGATTCCGTTATGGCAGAAATGTTTAAGCTCTGAGATTAAAAATAATTATGCTATATAGTAAGAAATATGATTGAAAAGGTGCTATCATGCAGGATCAGATGAGTAACTTCAACAGAGACCTTAAGAAAGATCACAATAAATTTATAAGAAGCAAGCTTTACAGATGGACTCATAAACAGACCTCATCATATGGAGAGAATAGTCAGTGACTTTGAAGATGTGTTAGTAGCAAGTATTTAATGCAAAACATAAAAACAAAACAAACAGTAAAAATCCAGAGTAAGACGGTTGAACAAAACAATGCATAGAACAACCAACATCTCCGGGGCAGAATGCAATGGTTTAATACACATGTAATTAAAATTCCAGAAGAAAGAGAGAGATAGCAAGCATAACACAAGACAGGTAACTGAAGAATGAAGACTAACATAAAAGTTTTATGCATAAGTAAAGCATTTATTTAAAACAGAGTCACAGATTTAAAAAGCATGTCTCAAGAATACAGAAAACAATGAGAGGAAGGCATAAAATGGTAGAAATACTGTTAAGCACTGTTTCTCTGCTATAAATTCTTCCTTGTTATGCTTTAATGAATGTGAGCTTTGAATTATTTATAATTTGCCAATTGCTACATAGTTGAGCTTTGTCAATAGATGGCCACAAGGAGCATGAAGGAAAGAAGGGAGCTCTACCTGGTTCTGGTATGACGTCCTTCTATGTTCTCATAATGTTTAGTTTTTTCCTGCACTCAGCACTCAGAGCTCATTTTGTTCAGCACTTGAACCACTTGTTCCTGCAGTATGAGATGCCTAACAATGTCAATAGCAGCAGTCCTCCATACCTGCTTGATCTCACTGTGGTAGGAAATATCCAGTTGCCAATCTGAGTCCAAAAATCTCACAATTTGATGACTTTGCAGACAGTTTTGAAGCATTCTTTGTCTGAAGTCCAAGAATGCTGATCCCTGGCAAGTCTTACAAGTCTATTAGACATTGTGTTAATTTCGACATCTATACTTTCCCCATGGACACTTTCAGCTGAGGAGGGAGGAGGCATTTCCTTGAGTGTTGCTTTTTAATCCTGGGAAGAAAAGGTATTCCCTATAACTGCAATCCATGCATCCTGTGTGTTGCAGTTTTGTGGTTACAATTTAATCCCCATTATTCTCACATCTGAATAGTAACTTTTCTATTAAAGTTTATTGTATTATTTTTGAGAATTTCATACATTTGTACTGCATTTACATTATTTCCACCTTTCCTTCTCCCCTCCAACTCCTTCCACATTCCCTCCCCCAATGCATCCCCATGTCATCCAATGCTGACAAAAAACAAAAGAGGGTCTTGGACGCCCCTGATTATGGATGGTTGTGAGCTGCCATATGGGTTCTGGGATTCAAACCTGGGTCTTCCGTAAAAACAGCCAGTGCTTTTAATTGCTGAGCCATCTCTCCAGACTCATAAATTTTTTTAAATCATATGCAGTCTTCTTCCATTAGGAGAAATATTCAAAGCATGAAAAATTGCCACAACTTGAGAAATGTATAGTTTTTTGTGTTTATTGTTTTATGCAAATAAAACAAAATCCCATCACGACTGGAGAGTGCGATTTGGAGACAATTTCCTCACCACTCCTGGTTTCCTGATTTGTATAAATTCAGTCCTTTTCTCTCTGTGTAAATAGGACTCTAAAATCTCAAAAGTAACTGATATTTTTTCTGTATAACTTTAGTTCAGTCTTGACTCTCTGTTCACAGCTCCTCTATTTCCATCTGTAAGAACATTAGTGAAGCTAGACTCCTTCCACAATCAAGGGACCGTCTTAGTTCAAGTCCTTTTTAAATTAGAATGTGAGAAATGATACCTCGTCCTTGCAAAGTGAAGACTAAGTTTGTATTATGCACCTACATATCAGGCAAGAAGTAAAATATCTGATTACACTTATTTGATGACATAATTAAAATATGAGAGTGGAGTGTACAAAAGTTCATCGGAAATTTAAAATAAGTAAGGATATATAAGGTTTTAATATGTGTGATCTGTGACTCAGTCCTCTGACCTTTTACAAGAAGTAGAGTATGAGAAAGATTATTAAGCTTACAAAGCTGCTCTCATTTCAGGATGACTATTCTATTGTAATGTCTCATAGTATTCAAAGTATTACATAACCACTGATACTGCTATTCTCTCTTCCACTTTCCCCCACAAGGTCTTTTGTTTCCACCATTTATTTGAAGCTGCTTTTGAATCCTTGCTCCGCGTGCCACGCCCTTCCGTGACTTCTGAATACTCTGTTTTGCTCTTACCTCTCTGGACCTGCGTTATCAGTTTTTATGGCATTTCCTCTTCGTCACTTCACTTAAAACTTATAATAATGATGGTTTGCTACTTGAGTATGACTAGGCTTGCTTTCTAGCCAACTCCTCTCCACTATGACATTATATATAATGTTATATGTAGTTTATGTGTCTAAATGGTCAATTTCATATCTAGCCCTAATTCTTCCCCTAAAGATTAAGACGTACATTTCCTGTCACCATGCGTTTTGCACTTGTTTCTTATAATGGGCATATTTGAAACCTTGTTTTATTTCTTCCTAACACATCTTTTTTTTTTTTTCTATTTTGTGATGTAAGTGGCTCCAATACTCAGTAGCTCAGTCCAAATATCTTGGTATACACTTTACCATTTTTTTTTTGTTTTTGCAGCTGTTAAACTTTTTACATTTATTTAAATTTTCAATTTAAAAATAATTATCACTGCTTTCTTTTAGAAGTAAGATTGTTACACTGAAAGGCTTTGTATAGCTTGGAGAATGTGGAAAGGAAGTGAACAGCAAACTCACATCATAGAAACAATGACAAATTTCATATTATTGTTGAAACATGGTAGTTCTGTCAATAAACAACATTCAAAAATTATAGTAGATATATAGAAATATAGAATTTCAAATTCATTTTCTAAGATACAATTACATTTTTTTAAGTTGGAGAATATACCAGTTTAGTTATTACAGTACTTTCAATTTCTTTTTTTTTTTTTAACTCCCAGACAGCAGTTTTCAGCTGTAGAAGTCCATTTAGGGCATAAGTGAAGGCGCACCGAGGCTGTAAAAGAGTAATAGAAAAAGTAATGGAAAATGTCTCCGTGCCTGGTAATGGGAGAGGTTCAACATCAAGACCTGGATACCCAGAACCACATGTGGTGTGAAGACCACAGATGGGCCTCAGTGGAGGAGGGAGATCCATTCCAGAGACTCAGTCCTCTGAAGAAGATTAAAGGGGCCAATATAATTTCTTAAGAGACATATGCATAGCTAAAGGCTACATAACAAGCAACAATGCCAGACAGGCGATACCTTCTTTTGAGTTGTTGGCCAGGGTGGCCAAAGGGACTCCCAGATTGTAACCCAGCATAGAACTGGGAAAATGAACAGCAGACCCCAATCTTATCTAAAGGAATATTGACAACTGATTACTGCTAGATGAGGAACAGCTGGTCCTAAAACAAAGACCTTTAGATAGGCTGACTAGATTCACCAGAAGGGCAAGTAGTGGGGAATGGCTGGGGGTGCTGACAACACAGCAGACAGTAGCAGGGGTATCAGAGTATAAGGGCTCTATTGGGGGGAGGGAGGCTATGGGAGGGTGCTATCTGGGAAGTGGGTGTATAGTCGAATGAGATGGTTTGGGATGAAAAAAAATCAACAAATTTTTTAAAAAATGGATTATATTTAAGGAGGAAGCATGGACATTTATGTCATGTTAATTAGTAGAGGTGATAAGCAATACCATTGAAATCTGTCTGATGACTTTATAGACATACAGAGGCGCCAAGGATCCAAGTGCAACCGATTATGACTAGTAATAATCAGATACATACAGATTAGAGATGCAAGTGCCAACATCTCAGTGTTAGTAGCAAAAACAATGAGTCTGTCTGCAAGGAACAATATAATCTAAAATGAAATGGAGATCTTTTTTAAAGGTTAAAAACTCATCCAATTTTATGTTTTACAGGGCTTATACTAAGTTCAATAGTATATAACTATATTAATTCAACTGTGAACCTAGAAACTTTCACCCACTTGTGAAAGAGTTGTACTGTTGCTCTGGAGTGTATTGCTGAATATGTTAAAAATGTAGTGAAAAGCTTCTAATCCTGTAGTTATTAAAAATTTATAAAGTATAATGATTAAAAAATAATTCTTCAAAGCATAAAAATTTGCTCCTTAATAATTAGTAGATGTGAAAAACATTATCATTGAAATCTACCTGATGACTTTATATCCATGCTTAGATGCCAAGGAGCTCAGAAAGTAACCGAATGTGACTAGTAATAATCAGATATATAGAGATTAGAAATGTATATGCATCTTAATTTCAGTTGTATTAAAATGAATTTTTCTGTATGAAACTGTGTATTATAATAATGAAATGGAGACCTTTTTTAAAGGTAAAAACCTCATTTAATTTTGTCTTATAGGGTTTATACTGAGTACAATATTGTATAACTGTAATAATTCAACTGTAAACCTAAAACGTACAGCCCATTTTGTAAGACATGCAGCCTAGCTCAGAAAATTGTTATTGAATATGTCAATGCTGATGTCATGAAATGCTTCTTCTATGTATGTGGTTATTAAATAAATAATTTAAAAAATAGCATGCAAGAAAGAAAAGAAAAAGCTAACAACAGAAAGGAAGAAAATGTGACAAGAGAGAAGATATTTAGGTATTCTGGGGGAGAAGGAGTCAAAAATATATATATATATATATTCACTGCTTCCAATACCTGGATGTTCTAGAAGTTTGTACCTTGCTACTTATTCATTTTTGTTGAAACAAAATGCTGCCAATAAATACTGACTCGATGACGGATTGTGATGATACTCTAGAATTGTTAAGTAAGTCAGATCTGTGAGCAAGGTCAAAACACGAAGATGGTAGAGGAAAAGAAGAGAATGCAAACAATATTTGTTGAGAAGATGTTATTTTGAGCATCATAAGAAAAATGTATTAATATCAAGTTTTCTATCTTATGTCAACTCCAAAAGATAAATGAGATTACAGATGTTCCTTTATCAGCATCGGGGTTGTTTGCTGATAAGCCCACTAAAGTGGAAGATATTTTAAGTTGGAAATGCAGTTCATAAACTTAGCCCACAGAACATTAGTTCTACAATGTACCTTGTAGAGCATTGGTTGATTCTCATCAGGACCACATGTTTGCTAGGAGCAGCTCTTGTTGTTACAAAGCATCAAGAGAGTATTTACCACAGACTTCTAGCTTGGGAAAAAAATCAAAAGTCTAAGTACATGTTTTACAAAATGTGTATCATATTTGCATTAGAATGAACTTGAAATATTTTAAGTTCAAATCTCCTAAGTCAGAGACTAATAATTCACAAAGGTAACTGAGATTCTCAAATTTACATAAATGTAAATAATTAATTTTCCATCCTAATCATTTTAGAACCATGATTTCTCTCCTTTCTGAATAATATGCCTGTCCAAAGTACATGAAGAGGAAAATAGACAAGATGCATAATTTTCTACTCAGTATCCACCAAGAACTTCATAACTGGGCAGACACAGAGAATACATGTCTGAAATATGCCAAGTACTAGGTGACACATCTACAGTTGAACTTCTACACCTAAGGCTCATGGAACACAGCAGAACAAGGGGTAGAGGGAAAACTAATGCATCCTTAACTCTCACCAGTAAAGCTTCCTTGTACAACAGAGCGTGATGCACATAGAAGGCCACAACTGCCAAGTTTTAAAGAATAAGAAACTGCAAAGTATGTATCCCTGGATAGGACTCCTATATTGAAACTCACCCACCCATGGCTCAGGGACCACTGTGAGAGGGGCAGAGTAAAAACAGTTTGTGAGAGCCAGGGCTAGTTCATGAACACAGGGAAATAAAGGCTTTCAGGACACTGTAAGCTTTCACATGTGACCTTATGGCAATGGTGGCACTGAGCACAGGACCCATGCCAATTCAATTGAACAAAGGCCCAGAAGGTGGGAGAGAGATGGTTGGGTGGGCTAGCCGGCCCTAGACTGAGAGATATTGGAGGCTGGTTGCTGCTGGTTGGAGGAGAGTATGCCTTGCACACAGTCTCTGGATGGACTGACTGGACTCCACGGGACAAATTTTCACTGAAGGGCATCTGGGTGCAAATGCTTAACCAGATAGGATTTACCATGTGTTGGGGAATGCGTGGGGTCCAGTGGGGAGATGGGGGAGGCATACATGGTAGAGGGAGCCTGGGTTTGATTCAGAACTGTTGTATGAGAATACAGAAGCTCAATAAAAATATAAATAAATAAGTGAATAAAACAAAAAAAGAATTAAAAATTTGTCCTGCCAATATAGCAACAGACCCCAAAATCTGATTTGATAGGTGGAAGGAAAAAAACGCTAGGTATTCTATAATGAGTGTATGGCAATATTTAAAAGACACCCAAATGGAGATTTTTGTATGAAGAACAAGAGGGAATTGTGTTAGCGCAAATTGCTATTGAAAAATACACATAAAATAAATGAGGGAATTTATGTGGTACTGTAAACATAGCCAAACACACATGACTAAAGAGGTCATAGATTCTAGAGAACAATCTACTTTTGCCAAATCCCTAGACCAATGTAATTCCTTACTTTGTTCTAAATACACATACAGTTAAAGACAAGTGTACCTATCACCCTTCATCAAAGACACTTTTTTCTACAACAGATAGGAACTATTACAGAGTTCCAGAACTGGTCAGAGAAAAAATGTCCATGAGACACTAAACTTAACCCTAAGTGACACATCTTCAAAGCAACCTCTACATATACAATGAATGCATCTTTCAACTCTCACCAGAGAAGTTTCTATATGCAGCAGATGGTGATTAACACAGAAACCTACAATTGGCCAATGTGGAAAGAACAAGAGGCCACAGGGTGCTTATCACTGAATAGGACACTTATTTTGAATCTCTGTGCCCCAAGCCCCAAGGCTCAAGGATCATTGCAGAGAAGGAGGTAGAAAGATTTTAAGAGTCAGAGAAGATGGATGACTGTAAGGAAACAAAGTCTTCCAGACAGCTGGTCAGTTACTCATATGAACTCACAGCAATGGTGACAGCATGCACAAGTCCTATACAAGCTCAAACCAGACAAAATCCCAGCCTAGACACAGGGAAGTAATTAAGAATTCCCAACCTAGCCTAAGGAACTTGTGGCCATTATGGCTGTTGGAAGAGGGAGTGTTCAAGGTTGCTTCTCCATTGCTATGAAGAAACACTCTGACCAATACCAACTTGGGAAGGAAATGGTTTATGTGGCTTACATCTCCCAGGTCATAGTTCATCAGGGAGTCCAAGGCAGGAACTCCGGGTTCCCAAGCAATACAATGAAAAACTGGACCATGGATCTGAATAGTGAGTTCTCTACCCTGTCAGAATGGCTGCTATACCAAAACTAAATTACAACAAATGCTGTAAGGGTTAGGGGAAAGGGAAACTCTTACAGATAGTGGAGGTCTAAACTGAGACAACTGTTATGGAAAATCAATTTAGAGGTTTCTCTCAAAGTATATGTAGTATGACCCTGGTATACCACTCCAAACTATTTACCCAAAGGACTCTACACACTTCTACAGAGATACCTATATTTCCAAATTCTTTGCTACTCAATTCACAATAGCTAGGAGCTAGAATCTGTTGGGGACCCCTGGTATGAAGTAGTAGTCTCTCCATGTCCGGATAGCCCATGAGCTCGGTTTCATATACAGAAGACTCCTTTTCATCAGGGTACCTTCCCGGCATCTTCCTGACTCGTCTTTTGAAGTAGCCACCACAGAAACATGGCCTCCAGCTCTAGAAATTGCTAGCCTTTCCTGTGTGATTTTTCTGGCAGTCTGGCAGTCTGGCAGGAGCTTACCGCCACATGTAAATGGGGCATCCTAAAAGTACCTATCAGCTAAAGCTTTTACCACTACCCCCACGGTATAAAATGTCCTGGTTTTCTCTCAATATTGGAGCTGGATCACTAGGAACTAGAGCTGGGACACTGAGACTTGGAGCCAAGCAGAGCCACTTAATAAAGAGCTGTAACACGGAAAGCTGAACCCTGTGTCTCACTGCCTACGACTCAGTCTCTCCGGGGGGCGCTATCCTTCCGTCATCGACTCACGGAGACCTAGCTTTAGCCGCCTCGTACCTCTCCTCGTGACCCGGCAGCTGACGGGTCCCGAATTCAGAGAGAGAGTGCACGGGTGAAATTAGGGTGGAACTCGGCCGGGCAAAGCCCCGGCAGCAGAGACTTTCAGCACCTCAGCGGCGGACAGCGACGCGGGACGCGACCAGACCCGCAGATCGTCCAGGTGTGTCTGGCGGAGAAGTCCGCGGGACCCACTGCGCCATTTCCGGGTGCGCGCAGGGGCCCTGAGATCCCTGCGCACCCCATAAGAATCAACCTAGATGTTCGCCAACTATTGAATAATTGAACTAGATAATGAAACTGTGCTATGTACACCTAATGGAGTCTATTCAGCACTAAAGAAAAATGAAATTTGCAGGAAACTGGATGGAACTGGAACAAATTACACAAAATCTAGGACATAAAAACAAATAGCATATATTTTGTCTCAAATGCCAATCCTTACTTTGAAAGTTTTAGATTTATGCATGTAAGATAGAATGAATACTTGCAGGTGCCAGAGTGTAAGAAAAGATCCCTTAGTGGCAGGGTTGAGTCTTTGGGAAGTGAGAATATGGACAATATTCTTTTTATATGGGATGAAAGTGAGCCTATCCAAGGTTACAAAAACTCAAGAACTATGATTGTAAAGCACATTCAGTTAACCACATACACTCCAAAATTTTCAATTACATATTCACTGACATTAGAGCACTTGGGTTTGACTCCTTGCCTCTCTACTTCCCAGCTTTGTGGAAAGCTATCCACCATATATAAAGTGTCCTGATCACATGTGATGATGCATGTCAACACTGATTCTCATCAAGTGGTTGCCACAGTCATGATGACACCAGATATCTGAATCTCAGTGTCTCCCATGCTGTGTACACAGCTGAGTATCCTCAGGACTCTATCATGCATATTGAATACCTAACTATCTCACCTCTGGATTTGAACCTCGTTGAAATTTTCACCAAAATTCCCACAGCTACTCTTTGTCCTCCATGGGCTTTTGACTTCACTGTTTTATTCAGACATTTGTTTACTTCTTTTGGGGGCTGGAGAGATGGCTCAGTGTTTAAGAACACTGGTTTTTCTTGCAGAAGACCTGGGTTCTAATCCCAGCACCCATATGGCAACTAACAACTGTCTGTAACTCCAGTGCCAGGAGATCCAATGGCCTCTTCTGTCCTCACAGACATTGCATGACATGGGTGCACTTCCTACATGCAGGCAATACATGCAGCACATAAAATAAAAATAATAAATAAAATACTTTTTTAAAATGTGTCAGTACTACTTAAAACTCCTGACCATAATCTCTGGTTTGGATTGTCCTACTGCAGCCAACGCTAACAACAACACAGTTCGTCATTAGAGTCACTGACCCCATGCAGAATAAGTGAAAAGACTAACCAGAACCTACTTACCCCATATTCATTATTAGAAAAGAAAAAGAAATTGAAATTTTTACTTATGAGATATAGAAATTTAATTAAAATGTGTATCAAAGAGGTAAGTTTGGAGCCAGACATGGTGGCGCATGCCTTTAATCCCAGCACTTGGGGGCAGAACCAAGTGATCTCTGTGAGAGACCAGTCTGGTTTACACAGCAAGTTCCAGGCCAGCTGGAGATACAGGGAAAGCAAGTTTGATCATCAGGTTAAAATGGCTCATAAAATAGCAACTTAATAGTAATGCTCAGAATCCTTTTTTTTTAAAATCTTACATAATATCTGGAAAGTGACAACGCATATGATGTAAAACTTACCAATTTCAGAAGTCTCCAAGGAACTAAGGAATTTGAACATTAGCTGGTATCTTAATAGCAGCTTGCTTAAGAAACTTAGCTCTGGGGCAGACAATGGAGAATCCACACTTCTAGCATAATAAATAGGTTACGACCATGCTAACTGCATCCCTTCAATTGAAGGTCTCCAAAGTAAAGGAAAGAAAATTGATTTGAAATGGTTTGAAAGCCTAATTCTGTTAGTGTGAATGAAAATTGATAAAAAACATTGAGTGACCTGCTGGAACAAATAGATTCTTGATTCAGCAAGATTCCAGCTGCTGTTATGTTCCAGACGAAGAGACATTACTTAAATAAACAAATCCCTTCTTTTTCTGTACATGCTTTGCAGGTGCACTACATTTATTAAGTTAGATGTGAATCCAGGCTGCAAAGGCACAGAATACCCCTCTGGGAGATGCTATGGAATTGGTAGGATAGATGGAAAGGTCACTGAGCTCCAGAGAGGGGAAGGGTTGTGTTTAGTAGCTTCCTCATAAATGAGCCTGCTGTTAACATAGTGCTATTTTTGAATTTATCAAGCATCTTAGAACTCTGGTCTTCAATGAATACTGAAAACATTAATCCTCATGATATCTCTCTTGATGTTGGGGAGATGCTGTCCACATTTCATAGATGCTGCAACACAGAACAGAAGAAGTTAATCCAGGGATCTAAGAAATATAGGGCAGTCAGTTGTAAATCTGAATAAATGGCAGTAGGGTTCACAAATTGCAGTCCTAGGAAAGAAAATGCAATGATGTTGGCTTTAGCAGGTTACCAGAAGGAAAAGGAAACCATTTCCTTTGGGTTCTGAAAAGAAAAGGAAAGAATCATGCATGGAAGAATGCACAGAAATCTGTGTGCTCTGGGAAGGCAACTGTTGCTCTAGGAGACCTCTTGCCAAATATAAGAAACAGAATTCACTTTCCAAATATAACAAAATGACAATCTTTCCCAAGGCAAAAATAAAGAAGTGCAATGCCCAACCGTGTTGTACCGAAATCAATTCTGCTTAGTAGTTTTAAAATAGAAAAATTAATTTCTCATTCCTGATATAAAAGTCAGATAGAAAATATCGACTTATTAAGAATCCTCCTTTGGAAAGAAATAAAAAGAAATAAAAATTTTCACTCAAAAGGAGTGGGAGATGTCACTCACTGAAAAGGCAGATTCTAGGCATATTTGACAAATGACTACAGTGACATTTTCAAAATCACAAAAGGCATAACAGTGTGATTCTGAGGTGAAATCTCTCCAAGTTGCAAATAGGATTATAAATAAAGTACTGTTAAAAGACCAATAACAAAACCATTTAACATGAGTGCCTTAAAATAGAACAAAAGATTATATTTATGTTGGTCTTACACATTTCACTGGCTGCCATTTTAATCTCTAGAAGAGTCCATCTTAACAACAATATCAAAGACAGTGTATTATCAAAGTCCACATATTCTATTTTACAAACTCTTACTAACAACCTAACACAAATGCCAGACACAGAAGTTGTTCTGGGTGGAGCATATCATTTAATTTCCTCTGACAGGTTTACTATTCTTTGAAACTGTAAATTCATTCATTAGATAGAAATAGCTTGTTAAACTCTGATATATGATTTTTGTTTGTTTGTTTGCAGGATAGACACTAGCTCCTTGATGCATAGTATGTTACTGAAAAGAGCTTGTTTGTATTACTGGGGGAAAATATTGATGAAAGACCCCAAATTAAGTGTTTCGTTTTATGATTCTGATTGAAGTCAGTGAAATCAGTTATATAAATTAAGCAGCAGAACAGGTTATGAATTTTTGTGTGGAGTAAGGAATTAAAAGTTTAGAGAGTTATACTTTTACCATAATATAAATGAAGAACTTTCAAGCTTGTTCTGAGTTTCCTTAGAGGATATCATCTGGATTGCCTGGTATTTCTCATATTTATATTCACCTCTAAGTGAAAATTATCCAAGGCTGTTTTACCTCATTTAGCAAGTACAGAGAGAAGAGCATTAGGAAACATTACATGCATAGAGAAGATCTTTTTGTGGTTTTTTTAAGGCATCATTAGGAGCAATGAGAATGAAATTAACCCACAGGTATGAAGTTTTGACACTTCTGAAAAATATCCTTACCAATTTAGGAAATTTGACAAAGGTCAAGGAACCCATAAAAGGTAGATATAATTACTGACCCAGACCTGTGACCTGTGGAATCCCAGGTTTCATACTCCTTCCCACAGCATAGAGATTATCTAAAACACTACAACCTTTTTTCTTTTTTTTTTCTTTTTGAGACAGGGTCTTCCTGTCGCCCCAGTTGTCCTGGAACTGGCTATGTAGACCAGGCTATCTAGGATCTCAGATATCTGCCTGCCTCTGCCTCCTGAAGGCTGGGATTAAAGGTGTGCACCATCACAACCAGCTAGGTCATAGCATCTTACTTATTTGCAAATGACCTCACTCCAAATGCAAATTAAGGAGATTTACAACTATGTAAGTGATATACAAAGATTAAATAAAGTTTAATACAAGGCACAATGAAATAGGAAAGTAAGGATGGAAAAATAAGATAGAATTTGAAGAGGGGCTTAGGGCAAAACATCATGTTTCTTGCAATAAGCCTGCAATTCAGCTGTGGGTTTTCCCACCATAAGAAAACATGTATAATGATCTCCATATCCTATTTATTTTAAAATACTTTATTATTTTTATTTTATGTGTAGGAATGTATTGCCTGCTTATATGTAAGTGCACCCATGTCCTGCAATGCCCACAGAGATCAGAAGAGAGTGACTGATTCCCCTGGAACTGGAGTTACAGACTGTTGCTAGTTGCCATGTGGGTGCTGGGAATCAGACCTGGGTCCTCTGAAAGAGCTGCCAGTACTCTTAACCACTGGGCCATCTCTCTGGTCCCTCCATATCCTATTTATAAAAGTGAATAAGTTATTCAGGAAAAACTATTGCTGTTTGATTTCTGTACTAATTGATTTTTCCATTGCTCTAAGTTCTCATACATGTGTGTATTTTGATAAACAGTATCCTTTGAGAAGACAGTGTCAGGTTTAATTAGGCTTGTTTCCAGTAAAGTTAGATTTGCCATGTGACATCAAAATAAAAGTCAATGAAAGCAACTCTACGCAACGTGTTTTGGTTGTTGAGAAGGGTAATATGTAGAAACATGACTGAGCTCACATAGGGTACAAATCAGAGAATGAAGATGAAGTATTTGGAAATCTAGGTGAAGTATATGCATACACACTCCCCTCAAAAACCAGACTCTCAAGTGAATATTCCTTCCCTTCGCTGAATGTTTAAAGGTATTTAGCCAGGGCAAACTTCAGAAGATAATCCTTGCTAAGTAGCTGAAGATCAGCAATGGTCTCTGTCCAGTTAATTGTGAATCTTAATTGTTTGACAAGATCATCAGAGGAGGTTTCAACCTTGTGTTAAGACATTAAAAAGGATCTTGTTACATAAAAGTGCATTATCAGGGATTAAGATATTATCAGGATTAACATCTTAGTATGAGTTAATTCTGCCAATTTGTTATTAGACAGCAGGGGCCTAGAGGAATAAGATCCAGGATATAGCCACTTTATTTTGAAAGGTTCACAAATGTTTTTCATTTCTTATCCTCCTCATGTGCCAATATGAAAACCATTTACAAATGTATCAAGGAAAATTTTTAATAGATGTTTGCATGATTGGAAAGGGGCTGCTAGTTTGAGAGGAAGGTTAGCATCTGTGTTCAGCATAGAGCATGTGTATTATTTGAATAGAGGAGAGGTTTGAGGATATACAGTGCCATTCTTTTAACAAATAAGCAGAAGTCCCTGCCCATGCCCTCTTCCATGCAGACTCCTGTATGATTGGAAAACCTTTAATAAAAGGCTATTAATTTCCAATAGAGCCTCAGCTAGGGTTGCTGCCTCTTCTTGACCTGTGCCCCACTCCATTAAACCTGTCCTATCAGTTATTCCCCTTTCCCATTTAAATCACTACATTATTTCTCCTCTCTAAAAACCAAGCCCCCATGGTCCCTTATTAGTTTCCTTATCTCTAAGGATTTTCTACTTGAAACACACCTATCTAATTATTAAAACTAGGATCTGTTATAAGAGAGAATATGCAATGTTTGTCTTTCCAGGTCGGGGTCATCTTACTTAGGATGACTGTTGTTTGTTCTACTGATTTACAGAAAGCTGATAACTCTTATGTCAAGGACAGAAAAAGACAGTTATCTACGTTACAGAACATGGAGCAAATGTACTTGTGCTGGATACCTTCAGTTGTCAACTTGACACACAAGAATTAGATTAAAATAAGTTTAAAAAGAATAAATGACACCTGTAATTTCTGAAAAAATAAATATGAAGAATTACAAGCAATACTGTGAAAAATTATGTGCCAATAAATTGGACAAATTAAAAGAAGTAGATAGATTCTTAAAACTATACAACATAATGACTGAATTATGAGACTATATAAAGTATAAATAGGCTTATAACAGCCAATGGATTGAAACAGCTTCACACATAATTTATAACAAATATTTTTAAATAGTATTTCCATCTTTTAAAAACAGCATTATTGCATGTAGCCATTGTACATGGTAAACTGTTATTTCAGGAAGCTTTCACAGAGTTTACATAGATGCAGAGCATATCCCCCCATACCTCCTGTCCTCCCCTTACTCCCATTAGTCCCTTTTGCTCATCTGAATAGTTTCACTTCCACTTTCATACCTTATATACATACTTGATATATGTTATGTATTTATGTAAATCTAAGAGCTACACATGAAAGAAACATACACTATTTGTCTTTCTAAGATTGCTATAACTTACTGAATACAATTATCTCCAGTTATGTCGATTTTCTTGTAAATGTCTTAACTTTCTTCCTCTTTGTGGTGGCAATTTTTTTCCCTTACATATATCTCAGTTGTTTTACAAGTAGGTTGATTACATAACTTAGGTATTACAAATATGCCTGTAATAAATATTGCTGTGTAAGTATGTATACTATGCTAACTTGGAATCCTTTGGAAACCATTCAGAAGTGATGAGATCTTACATTGACTAGTGGAATAGAATTGAGAACCCTCAAGTAAACTTGCATCTAATTTTTGGCAAAGATGGCAAGAAATAATGCTAGAGAAAAGACAGTTCATAATCAGTGATATTTACATCTAGAAGACGGAACTTGATCCTTGCATCTTGCCCTGTACAAAAATCAATTCAAAATGGATCAAAGACTTTAAGATATGAACCTACAAGAAGAAAATATGGGTGGAGTTATACTTCAAGATGTAGGCATAGGTGATGAATCTCTGACAAATAAGAATAATAACAAAGAGGATTTCATCCAGTTAATAAAAAGCTCTACATAGCAAAAGAAATAATTAACTGCATGAAGAGACATCATAGCATAAGGGAAATCTTTTCTACTTATTCATCTGACAAGGATTATTAATATATAGAACATATAAAGAACTCAAAAAATTAGACATCAAAAGAAGAAATAATAAATTAAAAGGCAAAAGAGCTTAAAGCTTTTCATAAGAATAAATAAAAATAGCCAGTAAATACATAAAAGTTGTTAAACAACTTTAGCTGTCATGATAATACAAATTAAAACTTCATTAAGATTCCATCTCTTCCCAGTCAGTATGGCCATAATAAAACAAGCAGCAAATCCTGGTAAGGGCTCAAGAAGTTTCTGCAGGAAACTAAGTATAGACCCACTAGAAGATCCAACTATATAATTCTATTTGTCATTTATTAAGAATGACCAAAGAGAATATACAATATAGTATTTACATACCTGTGTTTATTGTGGCACTATTCACAAGGGTCAAGTTATACCATCAGCATAGGTGTTCATCAATAAATGAGTAGGTAGGAAAAATATTTTATATATACCCAACGGAGTCTTACCCAGCTATTTAAGGTAACCAGAATCATATGCAGGAAAATCGATGGAGTTAGAGATCATTTACAGTAAGTAAAATGAGTCAGACACAGAAAGTCTTATTCCACATATTTCTTCTCATATGTGGAATCTAGAAACCAAACAGAAAAACATGAAATTAGAGTGGAATATTTTAGAGACTGCAATGGAGATGTTGAAGAATATGATATAAATACCTTATATAGACACATGAAAGGTCATTATGAAATCCAGTAACTGACACAACTAATATATTCTATTAAAGCAAAGGTAAGAAGTATTGACGAGAATGTGATAAAAAAAGAGATGGTTATACATCATTAATTGGAATGTAAATATGTATAGACATTGTATCAGAATATATGGAAATTCCTAAATAAATGGTCCAATAACGCTAGTCTGGAGCATATACTTAAGGGAGATCACAGCCATGTTCATTGCTGGATCATTTACAGTAATGAAGACATAAACCTCTCTCT
>NW_008360302.1:292505-294341 GCF_000622305.1 Nannospalax galili
TAATCTTTGTTCTAGCTACTTTTTTTTTGTTGCTGTGATAAAACACTGACCATAAGGTGGGGATAAAGTAGGTTTATTTGACTTACATTTCCAGATCATAGTCCATTAGTGAGGGAAGGAAGGTCAGGAATGCAAGGCAGGAACCCCACGGCATGAACTACTTGCTGGCTTGCTTTCAGGCTCATCCTTACTAGTTTTATACAGCCCAGAAACACCTGCTCAGGCAATGGTGCCACCCACAGGGGGATGGGCCCTCCTACATCAATGAAGGTAATCAAGACAAACCCTCACAGACATAAAGTTAACTAAATTAAGGCACACCTTACTTTTTCATTGCTCTGATAAACTATCCTAATATAACTTCAGGGAGAAAGAGTTTATTTTGGTTTATGGTTCTAGGGGATAAAATCCATCATGCTGAGGAAGTCATGGCAGCAGGCAAGGAAGGCATGTTGGCAGGAACAGGAGACTGACTGGTTGCATTTGCACTCAAGAGGCAGAGAAAGAACTGGAAGTGGGGCCAGTCTATAAAGCCTCCATACTGGTCCCCATTACACCTCCTTTCTCTAGTGAGACTCTACCTCTACTGTTTGACAAACAGCACCACCAGTTGGTAATCACTTGTTTAAATACATGAACCAATGGGGGACATTTCACATGAAAATCCCAATGCATAGCAATGCAATATTATTCAGCTTTAGAAAGGAAACAAATCTTGTCATTTCTAACAACATAGCTGAACCAGGGGAACATTATGCTCAGTAGAATATTCTAGACAGAAAAATACAATCTTTACTGCAAACGGCAACTAAAACCAACAGTAAAATGGTCATTGCCAGGGGCATGGCAGGGAAAGTATGGAGAATAGGTACTTGTTGGGTAAATGGTACAAATTTTCAGTCATAAGGTAAACATTCTAGAGCCTCAGTTCACATCAAGGTGACTAGCTAAAACTAGTGAATGCTCCTCATCAGCAGAGAGAGATCTCAAACGTTTTGTTCGTACACACACAAGACTAACGTGAAAGGTGACTGATAGATTATTTAGTCTGATTTGGAAATCATTCAGAACATATACACTAAGCTATCATATTGTAAACATTACACATAACTTTTATTTCTCAGTCTTACTTCAGTAAAGCTGGAAAGCAAAACATAGCAAATATTTGAAAGTTTCTCACTTGAAGAGTGTGCTAGATAAGGAGAAAGGAATATACCATTCTAAGAAAGGTAACAGAAGGTAAGTAAGTGTGCTACTGAGATTAAGCTGTTCTTAAATGACTGAATATAAACAGAAAATCATTTTGTGGATGTCATAGATAAGCTTCAGCTGTCAATGTGACACACCTGCGAGGAGGGAATTTCAATTGAGGTACTTTCTACATTGGATTGTCTTGTGGTCTCCTCTGTGATGCATTTTCTTGATTGTTAAGGGATGTGGGAGGTCCCAGTCCACTGTGGGTGGTGCCATCCACAAAAGGTGGTCTTGGTTTGTAAAAGGAAGCAGTCTGGACTACTATCCTCAGGCCTCTTGGGGTAAGTCTACAGCGCAGCTCTCCGCGCTGGGACTCCCTAAGCCACATTCACCCTTCCAACCCCCTCGCCGTTCTATACTCCTAGTTTGAGCCCTGCGCCACTCCTAGTCTTGGGGCCCCAGACACCTGGGGAACCAATACTGCTTCCTGACCCTTCTCACCCAGAGCAACCCAGTCCCTTTCTTGGGCTCCAGGAGCACCACTTCTGGTCCTGGCCCCGCCCTCACCTCGCTCTGCTTCCCTGGGCCTGCACCACCGGCTAACTCTCCTAGCCTGCACTACTATCCTCAGGCCTCTTGGGG